>NW_026777414.1:0-330981 GCF_028023285.1 Balaenoptera ricei | reverse complement strand
TCAAAAGAGACACAGAGTACACACTAGTTGCTTCCCTGAATCCACTTCTCGAGGCAGGGTGCTCTGCATCTAGTGAACGGCCTCACCAAGGAAAGCCCTAGCTAGGCCTCTGGGCCCGTGCCTCTTCAAAAGCCTGCAGTACTTCAGGAAAAACTGTGCTTTAGTTGCAATAGGAACGCAAGCCGTCGTTTTCCTGGAGGCAGGGTGACTTCAGGTAGGAGGTCCTGGATGGAAGGAGAAGCCTAGTGTTTTTCTCTGTGCAGCTCAGACCAGGGAATGAGTGCAACTTCCATGGCATTTTGGAACTTGCTAGAACGGTGCTCGTGAACCTGTATGAGTGCTGGCTAATTCAAGATGTCCCAGTAAGAGTGCACTCTGTTGCCCTACACTCGGCATACACACTGTGAGTCGGAAAGCTACGGGCCTGGATATTGCTTAGAAGGGCCAGGGGAGCCTGAGGGTACTTGCTGTTCTTGCAGGAAATAGGGTTTCCAGGCGAGGCACCTAGGTGTCCTGAAAAGCGTACTGGCGTTAAAATGCTGCAGAGCAGCGACTACGGCCTCATGGAAACTGCTACACGCCTCCGCTTCTGCATAGCATTTCAGGGCCTTCCCTCGAGGCAAGTTCTCACGTTGCTTGCACTGTGAGCGACACAGCCTGTTAGGATGCTGTATTTCTCCTTGAATAGAGTGACTTCAGGAAAGAGGTCCTCGATAAATTCTAAGAAGAGTGTTATCTCAGGACATTCAGACGAGGGCAATGTCGAAAACTTCCAGGGCATGTTGGACTGCCTAGAAATGTGGTTCTGATGCTGTTCGACTGCTCTGCAAATAGAGCTCTCCTGAAGTAACGTACAGTGTGTTGCCCGAGACTCGGCAGACACAGAGGGCCTCCGAGGGACGTATGGGAATCAAGGCTGCTCAGCAGGCCCGCAGGGGTGTGGAGTGCGTCAGTGATCTTGGAACAAAAATGATGCTCACCCGAGGGGCCTAGGAGTCCTGAAAAGGGTACTTCCTTTAAGATAAAGCGGAACCTCCACTAAGAGCTCATGGAAAGAGCTGCATGCCTCCCTTTCTGCAGGGCTACTCAGGGCCTTACCTCGAGGCAAGGACTCACGTTGAGATTCCCTTTAGCTCTAGAGCATGGCAAGGTGAGCCCCACCCGGAGCAATGAAGCTCCGTGTGTAGCCAGAGAAAACTCATTTTCTTCCCACACCAATGCTAGAGTGGCCAGAGGCCTGTCAACAGCAGAGAATTTCAGGGAGCTTCACGGCAGCAAGAATGGAGCTTTCCAAATGGAAAGCAAGGCTAGGACCATCATGCCCCCATTACCATTGGCACAGGCAGCATACATCTCTGTGGTTTCTAACAAGTCAAAAGAGACACAGAGTACACACTAGTTGCTTCCCTGAATCAACTTCTCGAGGCAGGGTGTTCTGCTCCTTGTGAACGGCCTCACCAAGGAACGCCCTAGCTAGGCCTCTGGGCCCCTGCCTCTTCAAAAGCCTGCAGTGCTACAGGAAAAACTGTGCTTTAGTTGCAATAGGAACGCATGCCGTCTTTCTCCTGGAGGCAGGATGACTTCAGGTAGGAGGTCCTGGATGGAAGGAGAAGCCTAGTGTTTTTCTCTGTGCAGCTCAGACCAGGGAATGAGTGCGACTTCCACGGCATGTTGGAACTTGCTAGAATGTTGCTCTTTTACCTATGCGAGTGCTGTGAATCAAGATATCACAAGAAAGAGTGTAGTGTGTTGCCCATGACTCAGCACACACAGAGGACCTCCGAGGGACCAATGGGCCTCGTCGTTGCTCAGCAGGCCTACAGGGGTGTGGAGGTACTCAGGGATCTTGGAACAAAAATGATGCTCACCCGAGAGGCCTAGGAGTCCTGAAAAGGGTACTTCCTTTAAAGTAAAGCAGAACAGCGACTTAGAGCTAATGGAAAGAGCTGCATGCCTACCTTTTTGCAGGGCTACTCAGGGCCTTACCTCGAGGCAAGGACTCACGTTGAGATTCCCTTTAGCTCTAGAGCATGGCAAGGTGAGCCCCACCCGGAGCAATGAAGCTCCGTGTGTAGCCAGAGAAAACTCATTTTCTTCCCACACCAATGCTAGAGTGGCCAGAGGCCTGTCAACAGCATAGAATTTCAGGGAGCTTCACGGCAGCAAGAATGGAGCTTTCCAAATGGAAAGCAAGGCTAGGACCATCATGCCCCCATTACCATTGGCACAGGCAGCATACATCTCTGTGGTTTCTAACAAGTCAAAAGAGACACAGAGTACACACTAGTTGCTTCCCTGAATCCACTTCTCGAGGCAGGGTGCTCTGCATCTAGTGAACGGCCTCACCAAGGAAAGCCCTAGCTAGGCCTCTGGGCCCGTGCCTCTTCAAAAGCCTGCAGTACTTCAGGAAAAACTGTGCTTTAGTTGCAATAGGAACGCAAGCCGTCGTTTTCCTGGAGGCAGGGTGACTTCAGGTAGGAGGTCCTGGATGGAAGGAGAAGCCTAGTGTTTTTCTCTGTGCAGCTCAGACCAGGGAATGAGTGCAACTTCCATGGCATTTTGGAACTTGCTAGAACGGTGCTCGTGAACCTGTATGAGTGCTGGCTAATTCAAGATGTCCCAGTAAGAGTGCACTCTGTTGCCCTACACTCGGCATACACACTGTGAGTCGGAAAGCTACGGGCCTGGATATTGCTTAGAAGGGCCAGGGGAGCCTGAGGGTACTTGCTGTTCTTGCAGGAAATAGGGTTTCCAGGCGAGGCACCTAGGTGTCCTGAAAAGCGTACTGGCGTTAAAATGCTGCAGAGCAGCGACTACGGCCTCATGGAAACTGCTACACGCCTCCGCTTCTGCATAGCATTTCAGGGCCTTCCCTCGAGGCAAGTTCTCACGTTGCTTGCACTGTGAGCGACACAGCCTGTTAGGATGCTGTATTTCTCCTTGAATAGAGTGACTTCAGGAAAGAGGTCCTCGATAAATTCTAAGAAGAGTGTTATCTCAGGACATTCAGACGAGGGCAATGTCGAAAACTTCCAGGGCATGTTGGACTGCCTAGAAATGTGGTTCTGATGCTGTTCGACTGCTCTGCAAATAGAGCTCTCCTGAAGTAACGTACAGTGTGTTGCCCGAGACTCGGCAGACACAGAGGGCCTCCGAGGGACGTATGGGAATCAATGCTGCTCAGCAGGCCCGCAGGGGTGTGGAGTGCGTCAGTGATCTTGGAACAAAAATGATGCTCACCCGAGGGGCCTAGGAGTCCTGAAAAGGGTACTTCCTTTAAGATAAAGCGGAACCTCCACTAAGAGCTCATGGAAAGAGCTGCATGCCTCCCTTTCTGCAGGGCTACTCAGGGCCTTCCCTCGAGGCAAGGACTCACGTTGAGATTCCCTTTAGCTCTAGAGCATGGCAAGGTGAGCCCCACCCGGAGCAATGAAGCTCCGTGTGTAGCCAGAGAAAACTCATTTTCTTCCCACACCAATGCTAGAGTGGCCAGAGGCCTGTCAACAGCAGAGAATTTCAGGGAGCTTCACGGCAGCAAGAATGGAGCTTTCCAAATGGAAAGCAAGGCTAGGACCATCATGCCCCCATTACCATTGGCACAGGCAGCATACATCTCTGTGGTTTCTAACAAGTCAAAAGAGACACAGAGTACACACTAGTTGCTTCCCTGAATCAACTTCTCGAGGCAGGGTGTTCTGCACCTTGTGAACGGCCTCAACAAGGAACGCCCTAGCTAGGCCTCTGGGCCCCTGCCTCTTCAAAAGCCTGCAGTGCTACAGGAAAAACTGTGCTTTAGTTGCAATAGGAACGCATGCCGTCTTTCTCCTGGAGGCAGGATGACTTCAGGTAGGAGGTCCTGGATGGAAGGAGAAGCCTAGTGTTTTTCTCTGTGCAGCTCAGACCAGGGAATGAGTGCGACTTCCACGGCATGTTGGAACTTGCTAGAATGTTGCTCTTTTACCTATGCGAGTGCTGTGAATCAAGATATCACAAGAAAGAGTGTAGTGTGTTGCCCATGACTCAGCACACACAGAGGACCTCCGAGGGACCAATGGGCCTCGTCGTTGCTCAGCAGGCCTACAGGGGTGTGGAGGTACTCAGGGATCTTGGAACAAAAATGATGCTCACCCGAGAGGCCTAGGAGTCCTGAAAAGGGTACTTCCTTTAAAGTAAAGCAGAACAGCGACTTAGAGCTAATGGAAAGAGCTGCATGCCTACCTTTTTGCAGGGCTACTCAGGGCCTTACCTCGAGGCAAGGACTCACGTTGAGATTCCCTTTAGCTCTAGAGCATGGCAAGGTGAGCCCCACCCGGAGCAATGAAGCTCCGTGTGTAGCCAGAGAAAACTCATTTTCTTCCCACACCAATGCTAGAGTGGCCAGAGGCCTGTCAACAGCAGAGAATTTCAGGGAGCTTCACGGCAGCAAGAATGGAGCTTTCCAAATGGAAAGCAAGGCTAGGACCATCATGCCCCCATTACCATTGGCACAGGCAGCATACATCTCTGTGGTTTCTAACAAGTCAAAAGAGACACAGAGTACACACTAGTTGCTTCCCTGAATCAACTTCTCGAGGCAGGGTGTTCTGCTCCTTGTGAACGGCCTCACCAAGGAACGCCCTAGCTAGGCCTCTGGGCCCCTGCCTCTTCAAAAGCCTGCAGTGCTACAGGAAAAACTGTGCTTTAGTTGCAATAGGAACGCATGCCGTCTTTCTCCTGGAGGCAGGATGACTTCAGGTAGGAGGTCCTGGATGGAAGGAGAAGCCTAGTGTTTTTCTCTGTGCAGCTCAGACCAGGGAATGAGTGCGACTTCCACGGCATGTTGGAACTTGCTAGAATGTTGCTCTTTTACCTATGCGAGTGCTGTGAATCAAGATATCACAAGAAAGAGTGTAGTGTGTTGCCCATGACTCAGCACACACAGAGGACCTCCGAGGGACCAATGGGCCTCGTCGTGGCTCAGCAGGCCTACAGGGGTGTGGAGGTACTCAGGGATCTTGGAACAAAAATGATGCTCACCCGAGAGGCCTAGGAGTCCTGAAAAGGGTACTTCCTTTAAAGTAAAGCAGAACAGCGACTTAGAGCTAATGGAAAGAGCTGCATGCCTACCTTTTTGCAGGGCTACTCAGGGCCTTACCTCGAGGCAAGGACTCACGTTGAGATTCCCTTTAGCTCTAGAGCATGGCAAGGTGAGCCCCACCCGGAGCAATGAAGCTCCGTGTGTAGCCAGAGAAAACTCATTTTCTTCCCACACCAATGCTAGAGTGGCCAGAGGCCTGTCAAGAGCATAGAATTTCAGGGAGCTTCACGGCAGCAAGAATGGAGCTTTCCAAATGGAAAGCAAGGCTAGGACCATCATGCCCCCATTACCATTGGCACAGGCAGCATACATGTCTGGGGTTTCTAACAAGTCAAAAGAGACACAGAGTACACACTAGTTGCTTCCCTGAATCCACTTCTCGAGGCAGGGTGCTCTGCATCTAGTGAACGGCCTCACCAAGGAAAGCCCTAGCTAGGCCTCTGGGCCCGTGCCTCTTCAAAAGCCTGCAGTACTTCAGGAAAAACTGTGCTTTAGTTGCAATAGGAACGCAAGCCGTCGTTTTCCTGGAGGCAGGGTGACTTCAGGTAGGAGGTCCTGGATGGAAGGAGAAGCCTAGTGTTTTTCTCTGTGCAGCTCAGACCAGGGAATGAGTGCAACTTCCATGGCATTTTGGAACTTGCTAGAACGGTGCTCGTGAACCTGTATGAGTGCTGGCTAATTCAAGATGTCCCAGTAAGAGTGCACTCTGTTGCCCTACACTCGGCATACACACTGTGAGTCGGAAAGCTACGGGCCTGGATATTGCTTAGAAGGGCCAGGGGAGCCTGAGGGTACTTGCTGTTCTTGCAGGAAATAGGGTTTCCAGGCGAGGCACCTAGGTGTCCTGAAAAGCGTACTGGCGTTAAAATGCTGCAGAGCAGCGACTACGGCCTCATGGAAACTGCTACACGCCTCCGCTTCTGCATAGCATTTCAGGGCCTTCCCTCGAGGCAAGTTCTCACGTTGCTTGCACTGTGAGCGACACAGCCTGTTAGGATGCTGTATTTCTCCTTGAATAGAGTGACTTCAGGAAAGAGGTCCTCGATAAATTCTAAGAAGAGTGTTATCTCAGGACATTCAGACGAGGGCAATGTCGAAAACTTCCAGGGCATGTTGGACTGCCTAGAAATGTGGTTCTGATGCTGTTCGACTGCTCTGCAAATAGAGCTCTCCTGAAGTAACGTACAGTGTGTTGCCCGAGACTCGGCAGACACAGAGGGCCTCCGAGGGACGTATGGGAATCAATGCTGCTCAGCAGGCCCGCAGGGGTGTGGAGTGCGTCAGTGATCTTGGAACAAAAATGATGCTCACCCGAGGGGCCTAGGAGTCCTGAAAAGGGTACTTCCTTTAAGATAAAGCGGAACCTCCACTAAGAGCTCATGGAAAGAGCTGCATGCCTCCCTTTCTGCAGGGCTACTCAGGGCCTTACCTCGAGGCAAGGACTCACGTTGAGATTCCCTTTAGCTCTAGAGCATGGCAAGGTGAGCCCCACCCGGAGCAATGAAGCTCCGTGTGTAGCCAGAGAAAACTCATTTTCTTCCCACACCAATGCTAGAGTGGCCAGAGGCCTGTCAACAGCAGAGAATTTCAGGGAGCTTCACGGCAGCAAGAATGGAGCTTTCCAAATGGAAAGCAAGGCTAGGACCATCATGCCCCCATTACCATTGGCACAGGCAGCATACATCTCTGTGGTTTCTAACAAGTCAAAAGAGACACAGAGTACATACTAGTTGCTTCCCTGAATCAACTTCTCGAGGCAGGGTGTTCTGCACCTTGTAAACGGCCTCACCAAGGAACGCCCTAGCTAGGCCTCTGGGCCCGTGCCTCTTCAAAAGCCTGCAGTGCTACAGGAAAAACTGTGCTTTAGTTGCAATAGGAACGCATGCCGTCTTTCTCCTGGAGGCAGGATGACTTCAGGTAGGAGGTCCTGGATGGAAGGAGAAGCCTAGTGTTTTTCTCTGTGCAGCTCAGACCAGGGAATGAGTGCGACTTCCACGGCATGTTGGAACTTGCTAGAATGTTGCTCTTTTACCTATGCGAGTGCTGTGAATCAAGATATCACAAGAAAGAGTGTAGTGTGTTGCCCATGACTCAGCACACACAGAGGACCTCCGAGGGACCAATGGGCCTCGTCGTGGCTCAGCAGGCCTACAGGGGTGTGGAGGTACTCAGGGATCTTGGAACAAAAATGATGCTCACCCGAGAGGCCTAGGAGTCCTGAAAAGGGTACTTCCTTTAAAGTAAAGCAGAACAGCGACTTAGAGCTAATGGAAAGAGCTGCATGCCTACCTTTTTGCAGGGCTACTCAGGGCCTTACCTCGAGGCAAGGACTCACGTTGAGATTCCCTTTAGCTCTAGAGCATGGCAAGGTGAGCCCCACCCGGAGCAATGAAGCTCCGTGTGTAGCCAGAGAAAACTCATTTTCTTCCCACACCAATGCTAGAGTGGCCAGAGGCCTGTCAACAGCAGAGAATTTCAGGGAGCTTCACGGCAGCAAGAATGGAGCTTTCCAAATGGAAAGCAAGGCTAGGACCATCATGCCCCCATTACCATTGGCACAGGCAGCATACATCTCTGTGGTTTCTAACAAGTCAAAAGAGACACAGAGTACACACTAGTTGCTTCCCTGAATCAACTTCTCGAGGCAGGGTGTTCTGCTCCTTGTGAACGGCCTCACCAAGGAACGCCCTAGCTAGGCCTCTGGGCCCCTGCCTCTTCAAAAGCCTGCAGTGCTACAGGAAAAACTGTGCTTTAGTTGCAATAGGAACGCATGCCGTCTTTCTCCTGGAGGCAGGATGACTTCAGGTAGGAGGTCCTGGATGGAAGGAGAAGCCTAGTGTTTTTCTCTGTGCAGCTCAGACCAGGGAATGAGTGCGACTTCCACGGCATGTTGGAACTTGCTAGAATGTTGCTCTTTTACCTATGCGAGTGCTGTGAATCAAGATATCACAAGAAAGAGTGTAGTGTGTTGCCCATGACTCAGCACACACAGAGGACCTCCGAGGGACCAATGGGCCTCGTCGTGGCTCAGCAGGCCTACAGGGGTGTGGAGGTACTCAGGGATCTTGGAACAAAAATGATGCTCACCCGAGAGGCCTAGGAGTCCTGAAAAGGGTACTTCCTTTAAAGTAAAGCAGAACAGCGACTTAGAGCTAATGGAAAGAGCTGCATGCCTACCTTTTTGCAGGGCTACTCAGGGCCTTACCTCGAGGCAAGGACTCACGTTGAGATTCCCTTTAGCTCTAGAGCATGGCAAGGTGAGCCCCACCCGGAGCAATGAAGCTCCGTGTGTAGCCAGAGAAAACTCATTTTCTTCCCACACCAATGCTAGAGTGGCCAGAGGCCTGTCAAGAGCATAGAATTTCAGGGAGCTTCACGGCAGCAAGAATGGAGCTTTCCAAATGGAAAGCAAGGCTAGGACCATCATGCCCCCATTACCATTGGCACAGGCAGCATACATGTCTGGGGTTTCTAACAAGTCAAAAGAGACACAGAGTACACACTAGTTGCTTCCCTGAATCCACTTCTCGAGGCAGGGTGCTCTGCATCTAGTGAACGGCCTCACCAAGGAAAGCCCTAGCTAGGCCTCTGGGCCCGTGCCTCTTCAAAAGCCTGCAGTACTTCAGGAAAAACTGTGCTTTAGTTGCAATAGGAACGCAAGCCGTCGTTTTCCTGGAGGCAGGGTGACTTCAGGTAGGAGGTCCTGGATGGAAGGAGAAGCCTAGTGTTTTTCTCTGTGCAGCTCAGACCAGGGAATGAGTGCAACTTCCATGGCATTTTGGAACTTGCTAGAACGGTGCTCGTGAACCTGTATGAGTGCTGGCTAATTCAAGATGTCCCAGTAAGAGTGCACTCTGTTGCCCTACACTCGGCATACACACTGTGAGTCGGAAAGCTACGGGCCTGGATATTGCTTAGAAGGGCCAGGGGAGCCTGAGGGTACTTGCTGTTCTTGCAGGAAATAGGGTTTCCAGGCGAGGCACCTAGGTGTCCTGAAAAGCGTACTGGCGTTAAAATGCTGCAGAGCAGCGACTACGGCCTCATGGAAACTGCTACACGCCTCCGCTTCTGCATAGCATTTCAGGGCCTTCCCTCGAGGCAAGTTCTCACGTTGCTTGCACTGTGAGCGACACAGCCTGTTAGGATGCTGTATTTCTCCTTGAATAGAGTGACTTCAGGAAAGAGGTCCTCGATAAATTCTAAGAAGAGTGTTATCTCAGGACATTCAGACGAGGGCAATGTCGAAAACTTCCAGGGCATGTTGGACTGCCTAGAAATGTGGTTCTGATGCTGTTCGACTGCTCTGCAAATAGAGCTCTCCTGAAGTAACGTACAGTGTGTTGCCCGAGACTCGGCAGACACAGAGGGCCTCCGAGGGACGTATGGGAATCAATGCTGCTCAGCAGGCCCGCAGGGGTGTGGAGTGCGTCAGTGATCTTGGAACAAAAATGATGCTCACCCGAGGGGCCTAGGAGTCCTGAAAAGGGTACTTCCTTTAAGATAAAGCGGAACCTCCACTAAGAGCTCATGGAAAGAGCTGCATGCCTCCCTTTCTGCAGGGCTACTCAGGGCCTTACCTCGAGGCAAGGACTCACGTTGAGATTCCCTTTAGCTCTAGAGCATGGCAAGGTGAGCCCCACCCGGAGCAATGAAGCTCCGTGTGTAGCCAGAGAAAACTCATTTTCTTCCCACACCAATGCTAGAGTGGCCAGAGGCCTGTCAACAGCAGAGAATTTCAGGGAGCTTCACGGCAGCAAGAATGGAGCTTTCCAAATGGAAAGCAAGGCTAGGACCATCATGCCCCCATTACCATTGGCACAGGCAGCATACATCTCTGTGGTTTCTAACAAGTCAAAAGAGACACAGAGTACATACTAGTTGCTTCCCTGAATCAACTTCTCGAGGCAGGGTGTTCTGCACCTTGTAAACGGCCTCACCAAGGAACGCCCTAGCTAGGCCTCTGGGCCCGTGCCTCTTCAAAAGCCTGCAGTGCTACAGGAAAAACTGTGCTTTAGTTGCAATAGGAACGCATGCCGTCTTTCTCCTGGAGGCAGGATGACTTCAGGTAGGAGGTCCTGGATGGAAGGAGAAGCCTAGTGTTTTTCTCTGTGCAGCTCAGACCAGGGAATGAGTGCGACTTCCACGGCATGTTGGAACTTGCTAGAATGTTGCTCTTTTACCTATGCGAGTGCTGTGAATCAAGATATCACAAGAAAGAGTGTAGTGTGTTGCCCATGACTCAGCACACACAGAGGACCTCCGAGGGACCAATGGGCCTCGTCGTGGCTCAGCAGGCCTACAGGGGTGTGGAGGTACTCAGGGATCTTGGAACAAAAATGATGCTCACCCGAGAGGCCTAGGAGTCCTGAAAAGGGTACTTCCTTTAAAGTAAAGCAGAACAGCGACTTAGAGCTAATGGAAAGAGCTGCATGCCTACCTTTTTGCAGGGCTACTCAGGGCCTTACCTCGAGGCAAGGACTCACGTTGAGATTCCCTTTAGCTCTAGAGCATGGCAAGGTGAGCCCCACCCGGAGCAATGAAGCTCCGTGTGTAGCCAGAGAAAACTCATTTTCTTCCCACACCAATGCTAGAGTGGCCAGAGGCCTGTCAACAGCATAGAATTTCAGGGAGCTTCACGGCAGCAAGAATGGAGCTTTCCAAATGGAAAGCAAGGCTAGGACCATCATGCCCCCATTACCATTGGCACAGGCAGCATACATCTCTGTGGTTTCTAACAAGTCAAAAGAGACACAGAGTACACACTAGTTGCTTCCCTGAATCCACTTCTCGAGGCAGGGTGCTCTGCATCTAGTGAACGGCCTCACCAAGGAAAGCCCTAGCTAGGCCTCTGGGCCCGTGCCTCTTCAAAAGCCTGCAGTACTTCAGGAAAAACTGTGCTTTAGTTGCAATAGGAACGCAAGCCGTCGTTTTCCTGGAGGCAGGGTGACTTCAGGTAGGAGGTCCTGGATGGAAGGAGAAGCCTAGTGTTTTTCTCTGTGCAGCTCAGACCAGGGAATGAGTGCAACTTCCATGGCATTTTGGAACTTGCTAGAACGGTGCTCGTGAACCTGTATGAGTGCTGGCTAATTCAAGATGTCCCAGTAAGAGTGCACTCTGTTGCCCTACACTCGGCATACACACTGTGAGTCGGAAAGCTACGGGCCTGGATATTGCTTAGAAGGGCCAGGGGAGCCTGAGGGTACTTGCTGTTCTTGCAGGAAATAGGGTTTCCAGGCGAGGCACCTAGGTGTCCTGAAAAGCGTACTGGCGTTAAAATGCTGCAGAGCAGCGACTACGGCCTCATGGAAACTGCTACACGCCTCCGCTTCTGCATAGCATTTCAGGGCCTTCCCTCGAGGCAAGTTCTCACGTTGCTTGCACTGTGAGCGACACAGCCTGTTAGGATGCTGTATTTCTCCTTGAATAGAGTGACTTCAGGAAAGAGGTCCTCGATAAATTCTAAGAAGAGTGTTATCTCAGGACATTCAGACGAGGGCAATGTCGAAAACTTCCAGGGCATGTTGGACTGCCTAGAAATGTGGTTCTGATGCTGTTCGACTGCTCTGCAAATAGAGCTCTCCTGAAGTAACGTACAGTGTGTTGCCCGAGACTCGGCAGACACAGAGGGCCTCCGAGGGACGTATGGGAATCAATGCTGCTCAGCAGGCCCGCAGGGGTGTGGAGTGCGTCAGTGATCTTGGAACAAAAATGATGCTCACCCGAGGGGCCTAGGAGTCCTGAAAAGGGTACTTCCTTTAAGATAAAGCGGAACCTCCACTAAGAGCTCATGGAAAGAGCTGCATGCCTCCCTTTCTGCAGGGCTACTCAGGGCCTTACCTCGAGGCAAGGACTCACGTTGAGATTCCCTTTAGCTCTAGAGCATGGCAAGGTGAGCCCCACCCGGAGCAATGAAGCTCCGTGTGTAGCCAGAGAAAACTCATTTTCTTCCCACACCAATGCTAGAGTGGCCAGAGGCCTGTCAACAGCATAGAATTTCAGGGAGCTTCACGGCAGCAAGAATGGAGCTTTCCAAATGGAAAGCAAGGCTAGGACCATCATGCCCCCATTACCATTGGCACAGGCAGCATACATCTCTGTGGTTTCTAACAAGTCAAAAGAGACACAGAGTACACACTAGTTGCTTCCCTGAATCCACTTCTCGAGGCAGGGTGTTCTGCACCTTGTAAACGGCCTCACCAAGGAACGCCCTAGCTAGGCCTCTGGGCCCGTGCCTCTTCAAAAGCCTGCAGTGCTACAGGAAAAACTGTGCTTTAGTTGCAATAGGAACGCATGCCGTCTTTCTCCTGGAGGCAGGATGACTTCAGGTAGGAGGTCCTGGATGGAAGGAGAAGCCTAGTGTTTTTCTCTGTGCAGCTCAGACCAGGGAATGAGTGCGACTTCCACGGCATGTTGGAACTTGCTAGAATGTTGCTCTTTTACCTATGCGAGTGCTGTGAATCAAGATATCACAAGAAAGAGTGTAGTGTGTTGCCCATGACTCAGCACACACAGAGGACCTCCGAGGGACCAATGGGCCTCGTCGTTGCTCAGCAGGCCTACAGGGGTGTGGAGGTACTCAGGGATCTTGGAACAAAAATGATGCTCACCCGAGAGGCCTAGGAGTCCTGAAAAGGGTACTTCCTTTAAAGTAAAGCAGAACAGCGACTTAGAGCTAATGGAAAGAGCTGCATGCCTACCTTTTTGCAGGGCTACTCAGGGCTTTATCTCGGGGCAAGGACTCACGTTGAGATTCCCTTTAGCTCTAGAGCATGGCAAGGTGAGCCCCACCCCGGCCAAAGAAGCTCCGTGTGTAGTCAGAGAAAACTCATTTTCTTCCCACACCAATGCTAGAGTGGCCAGAGGCCTGTCAACAGCAGAGAATTTCAGGGAGCTTCACGGCAGCAAGAATGGAGCTTTCCAAATGGAAAGCAAGGCTAGGACCATCATGCCCCCATTACCATTGGCACAGGCAGCATACATCTCTGTGGTTTCTAACAAGTCAAAAGAGACACAGAGTACACACTAGTTGCTTCCCTGAATCAACTTCTCGAGGCAGGGTGTTCTGCACCTTGTGAACGGCCTCAACAAGGAACGCCCTAGCTAGGGCTCTGGGCCCGTAGCTCTTCAAAAGCCTGCAATGCTACAGGAAAAACTGTGCTTTAGTTGCAATAGGAACGCATGCCGTCTTTCTCCTGGAGGCAGGATGACTTCAGGTAGGAGGTCCTGGATGGAAGGAGAAGCCTAGTGTTTTTCTCTGTGCAGCTCAGACTAGGGAATGAGTGCGATTTCCAGGCCTGTTGGAACTTGCTAGAATGTTGCTCTTTTACCTGTGCGAGTGCTGTGAATCAAGATATCACAAGAAAGAGTGTAGTGTGTTGCCCATGACTCAGCACACACAGAGGACCTCCGAGGGACCAATGGGCCTCGTCGTTGCTCAGCAGGCCTACAGGGGTGTGGAGGTACTCAGGGATCTTGGAACAAAAATGATGCTCACCCGAGAGGCCTAGGAGTCCTGAAAAGGGTACTTCCTTTAAAGTAAAGCAGAACAGCGACTTAGAGCTAATGGAAAGAGCTGCATGCCTACCTTACGGCAGGGCTACTCAGGGCCTTACCTCGAGGCAAGGACTCACGTTGAGATTCCCTTTAGCTCTAGAGCATGGCAAGGTGAGCCCCACCCCGGCCAAAGAAGCTCCGTGTGTAGCCAGAGAAAACTCATTTTCTTCCCACCTGAATGCTAGAGTGGCGAGAGGCCTGTCAACAGCAGAGAATTTCAGGGAGCTTCACGGCAGCAAGAATGGAGCTTTCCAAATGGAAAGCAAGGCTAGGACCATCATGCCCCCATTTCCATGGGCACAGGCAGCATACATCTCTGTGGTTTTTAACAAGTCAAATGAGACACAGAGTACACACTGTTTTCTTCCCTGAATCCACTTCTCGAGGCAGGGTGCTCTGCATCTAGTGAACGGCCTCACCAAGGAAAGCCCTAGCTAGGCCTCTGGGCCCGTGCCTCTTCAAAAGCCTGCAGTACTTCAGGAAAAACTGTGCTTTAGTTGCAATAGGAACGCAAGCCGTCGTTTTCCTGGAGGCAGGGTGACTTCAGGTAGGAGGTCCTGGATGGAAGGAGAAGCCTAGTGTTTTTCTCTGTGCAGCTCAGACCAGGGAATGAGTGCAACTTCCATGGCATTTTGGAACTTGCTAGAACGGTGCTCGTGAACCTGTATGAGTGCTGGCTAATTCAAGATGTCCCAGTAAGAGTGCACTCTGTTGCCCTACACTCGGCATACACACTGTGAGTCGGAAAGCTACGGGCCTGGATATTGCTTAGAAGGGCCAGGGGAGCCTGAGGGTACTTGCTGTTCTTGCAGGAAATAGGGTTTCCAGGCGAGGCACCTAGGTGTCCTGAAAAGCGTACTGGCGTTAAAATGCTGCAGAGCAGCGACTACGGCCTCATGGAAACTGCTACACGCCTCCGCTTCTGCATAGCATTTCAGGGCCTTCCCTCGAGGCAAGTTCTCACGTTGCTTGCACTGTGAGCGACACAGCCTGTTAGGATGCTGTATTTCTCCTTGAATAGAGTGACTTCAGGAAAGAGGTCCTCGATAAATTCTAAGAAGAGTGTTATCTCAGGACATTCAGACGAGGGCAATGTCGAAAACTTCCAGGGCATGTTGGACTGCCTAGAAATGTGGTTCTGATGCTGTTCGACTGCTCTGCAAATAGAGCTCTCCTGAAGTAACGTACAGTGTGTTGCCCGAGACTCGGCAGACACAGAGGGCCTCCGAGGGACGTATGGGAATCAATGCTGCTCAGCAGGCCCGCAGGGGTGTGGAGTGCGTCAGTGATCTTGGAACAAAAATGATGCTCACCCGAGGGGCCTAGGAGTCCTGAAAAGGGTACTTCCTTTAAGATAAAGCGGAACCTCCACTAAGAGCTCATGGAAAGAGCTGCATGCCTCCCTTTCTGCAGGGCTACTCAGGGCCTTACCTCGAGGCAAGGACTCACGTTGAGATTCCCTTTAGCTCTAGAGCATGGCAAGGTGAGCCCCACCCGGAGCAATGAAGCTCCGTGTGTAGCCAGAGAAAACTCATTTTCTTCCCACACCAATGCTAGAGTGGCCAGAGGCCTGTCAACAGCATAGAATTTCAGGGAGCTTCACGGCAGCAAGAATGGAGCTTTCCAAATGGAAAGCAAGGCTAGGACCATCATGCCCCCATTACCATTGGCACAGGCAGCATACATCTCTGTGGTTTCTAACAAGTCAAAAGAGACACAGAGTACACACTAGTTGCTTCCCTGAATCAACTTCTCGAGGCAGGGTGTTCTGCACCTTGTAAACGGCCTCACCAAGGAACGCCCTAGCTAGGCCTCTGGGCCCGTGCCTCTTCAAAAGCCTGCAGTGCTACAGGAAAAACTGTGCTTTAGTTGCAATAGGAACGCATGCCGTCTTTCTCCTGGAGGCAGGATGACTTCAGGTAGGAGGTCCTGGATGGAAGGAGAAGCCTAGTGTTTTTCTCTGTGCAGCTCAGACCAGGGAATGAGTGCGACTTCCACGGCATGTTGGAACTTGCTAGAATGTTGCTCTTTTACCTATGCGAGTGCTGTGAATCAAGATATCACAAGAAAGAGTGTAGTGTGTTGCCCATGACTCAGCACACACAGAGGACCTCCGAGGGACCAATGGGCCTCGTCGTTGCTCAGCAGGCCTACAGGGGTGTGGAGGTACTCAGGGATCTTGGAACAAAAATGATGCTCACCCGAGAGGCCTAGGAGTCCTGAAAAGGGTACTTCCTTTAAAGTAAAGCAGAACAGCGACTTAGAGCTAATGGAAAGAGCTGCATGCCTACCTTTTTGCAGGGCTACTCAGGGCTTTATCTCGGGGCAAGGACTCACGTTGAGATTCCCTTTAGCTCTAGAGCATGGCAAGGTGAGCCCCACCCCGGCCAAAGAAGCTCCGTGTGTAGTCAGAGAAAACTCATTTTCTTCCCACACCAATGCTAGAGTGGCCAGAGGCCTGTCAACAGCAGAGAATTTCAGGGAGCTTCACGGCAGCAAGAATGGAGCTTTCCAAATGGAAAGCAAGGCTAGGACCATCATGCCCCCATTACCATTGGCACAGGCAGCATACATCTCTGTGGTTTCTAACAAGTCAAAAGAGACACAGAGTACACACTAGTTGCTTCCCTGAATCAACTTCTCGAGGCAGGGTGTTCTGCACCTTGTGAACGGCCTCAACAAGGAACGCCCTAGCTAGGGCTCTGGGCCCGTAGCTCTTCAAAAGCCTGCAATGCTACAGGAAAAACTGTGCTTTAGTTGCAATAGGAACGCATGCCGTCTTTCTCCTGGAGGCAGGATGACTTCAGGTAGGAGGTCCTGGATGGAAGGAGAAGCCTAGTGTTTTTCTCTGTGCAGCTCAGACTAGGGAATGAGTGCGATTTCCAGGCCTGTTGGAACTTGCTAGAATGTTGCTCTTTTACCTGTGCGAGTGCTGTGAATCAAGATATCACAAGAAAGAGTGTAGTGTGTTGCCCATGACTCAGCACACACAGAGGACCTCCGAGGGACCAATGGGCCTCGTCGTTGCTCAGCAGGCCTACAGGGGTGTGGAGGTACTCAGGGATCTTGGAACAAAAATGATGCTCACCCGAGAGGCCTAGGAGTCCTGAAAAGGGTACTTCCTTTAAAGTAAAGCAGAACAGCGACTTAGAGCTAATGGAAAGAGCTGCATGCCTACCTTACGGCAGGGCTACTCAGGGCCTTACCTCGAGGCAAGGACTCACGTTGAGATTCCCTTTAGCTCTAGAGCATGGCAAGGTGAGCCCCACCCCGGCCAAAGAAGCTCCGTGTGTAGCCAGAGAAAACTCATTTTCTTCCCACCTGAATGCTAGAGTGGCGAGAGGCCTGTCAACAGCAGAGAATTTCAGGGAGCTTCACGGCAGCAAGAATGGAGCTTTCCAAATGGAAAGCAAGGCTAGGACCATCATGCCCCCATTTCCATGGGCACAGGCAGCATACATCTCTGTGGTTTTTAACAAGTCAAATGAGACACAGAGTACACACTGTTTTCTTCCCTGAATCCACTTCTCGAGGCAGGGTGCTCTGCATCTAGTGAACGGCCTCACCAAGGAAAGCCCTAGCTAGGCCTCTGGGCCCGTGCCTCTTCAAAAGCCTGCAGTACTTCAGGAAAAACTGTGCTTTAGTTGCAATAGGAACGCAAGCCGTCGTTTTCCTGGAGGCAGGGTGACTTCAGGTAGGAGGTCCTGGATGGAAGGAGAAGCCTAGTGTTTTTCTCTGTGCAGCTCAGACCAGGGAATGAGTGCAACTTCCATGGCATTTTGGAACTTGCTAGAACGGTGCTCGTGAACCTGTATGAGTGCTGGCTAATTCAAGATGTCCCAGTAAGAGTGCACTCTGTTGCCCTACACTCGGCATACACACTGTGAGTCGGAAAGCTACGGGCCTGGATATTGCTTAGAAGGGCCAGGGGAGCCTGAGGGTACTTGCTGTTCTTGCAGGAAATAGGGTTTCCAGGCGAGGCACCTAGGTGTCCTGAAAAGCGTACTGGCGTTAAAATGCTGCAGAGCAGCGACTACGGCCTCATGGAAACTGCTACACGCCTCCGCTTCTGCATAGCATTTCAGGGCCTTCCCTCGAGGCAAGTTCTCACGTTGCTTGCACTGTGAGCGACACAGCATGTTAGGATGCTGTATTTCTCCTTGAATAGAGTGACTTCAGGAAAGAGGTCCTCGATAAATTCTAAGAAGAGTGTTATCTCAGGACATTCAGACGAAGGCAATGTCGAAAACTTCCAGGGCGTGTTGGACGGCCTAGAAATGTGGTTCTGATGCTGTTCGACTGCTCTGCAAATAGAGCTCTCCTGAAGTAACGTACAGTGTGTTGCCCGAGACTCGGCAGACACAGAGGGCCTCCGAGGGTCGTATGGGAATCAATGCTGCTCAGCAGGCACGCAGGGGTGTGGAGTGCATCAGTGATCTTGGAACAAAAATGATGCTCACCCGAGGGGCCTAGGAGTCCTGAAAAGGGTACTTCCTTTAAGATAAAGCGGAACCTCCACTAAGAGCTCATGGAAAGAGCTGCATGCCTCCCTTTCTGCAGGGCTACTCAGGGCCTTCCCTCGAGGCGAGGACTCACGTTGAGATTCCCTTTAGCTCTAGAGCATGGCAAGGTGAGCCCCACCCGGAGCAATGAAGCTCCGTGTGTAGCCAGAGAAAACTCATTTTCTTCCCACACCAATGCTAGAGTGGCCAGAGGCCTGTCAACAGCAGAGAATTTCAGGGAGCTTCACGGCAGCAAGAATGGAGCTTTCCAAATGGAAAGCAAGGCTAGGACCATCATGCCCCCATTACCATTGGCACAGGCAGCATACATCTCTGTGGTTTCTAACAAGTCAAAAGAGACACAGAGTACACACTAGTTGCTTCCCTGAATCAACTTCTCGAGGCAGGGTGTTCTGCACCTTGTGAACGGCCTCAACAAGGAACGCCCTAGCTAGGCCTCTGGGCCCCTGCCTCTTCAAAAGCCTGCAGTGCTACAGGAAAAACTGTGCTTTAGTTGCAATAGGAACGCATGCCGTCTTTCTCCTGGAGGCAGGATGACTTCAGGTAGGAGGTCCTGGATGGAAGGAGAAGCCTAGTGTTTTTCTCTGTGCAGCTCAGACCAGGGAATGAGTGCGACTTCCACGGCATGTTGGAACTTGCTAGAATGTTGCTCTTTTACCTATGCGAGTGCTGTGAATCAAGATATCACAAGAAAGAGTGTAGTGTGTTGCCCATGACTCAGCACACACAGAGGACCTCCGAGGGACCAATGGGCCTCGTCGTTGCTCAGCAGGCCTACAGGGGTGCGGAGGTACTCAGGGATCTTGGAACAAAAATGATGCTCACCCGAGAGGCCTAGGAGTCCTGAAAAGGGTACTTCCTTTAAAGTAAAGCAGAACAGCGACTTAGAGCTAATGGAAAGAGCTGCATGCCTACCTTTTTGCAGGGCTACTCAGGGCCTTACCTCGAGGCAAGGACTCACGTTGAGATTCCCTTTAGCTCTAGAGCATGGCAAGGTGAGCCCCACCCGGAGCAATGAAGCTCCGTGTGTAGCCAGAGAAAACTCATTTTCTTCCCACACCAATGCTAGAGTGGCCAGAGGCCTGTCAACAGCATAGAATTTCAGGGAGCTTCACGGCAGCAAGAATGGAGCTTTCCAAATGGAAAGCAAGGCTAGGACCATCATGCCCCCATTACCATTGGCACAGGCAGCATACATCTCTGTGGTTTCTAACAAGTCAAAAGAGACACAGAGTACACACTAGTTGCTTCCCTGAATCCACTTCTCGAGGCAGGGTGCTCTGCATCCAGTGAACGGCCTCACCAAGGAAAGCCCTAGCTAGGCCTCTGGGCCCGTGCCTCTTCAAAAGCCTGCAGTACTTCAGGAAAAACTGTGCTTTAGTTGCAATAGGAACGCAAGCCGTCGTTTTCCTGGAGGCAGGGTGACTTCAGGTAGGAGGTCCTGGATGGAAGGAGAAGCCTAGTGTTTTTCTCTGTGCAGCTCAGACCAGGGAATGAGTGCAACTTCCATGGCATTTTGGAACTTGCTAGAACGGTGCTCGTGAACCTGTATGAGTGCTGGCTAATTCAAGATGTCCCAGTAAGAGTGCACTCTGTTGCCCTACACTCGGCATACACACTGTGAGTCGGAAAGCTACGGGCCTGGATATTGCTTAGAAGGGCCAGGGGAGCCTGAGGGTACTTGCTGTTCTTGCAGGAAATAGGGTTTCCAGGCGAGGCACCTAGGTGTCCTGAAAAGCGTACTGGCGTTAAAATGCTGCAGAGCAGCGACTACGGCCTCATGGAAACTGCTACACGCCTCCGCTTCTGCATAGCATTTCAGGGCCTTCCCTCGAGGCAAGTTCTCACGTTGCTTGCACTGTGAGCGACACAGCATGTTAGGATGCTGTATTTCTCCTTGAATAGAGTGACTTCAGGAAAGAGGTCCTCGATAAATTCTAAGAAGAGTGTTATCTCAGGACATTCAGACGAGGGCAATGTCGAAAACTTCCAGGGCATGTTGGACTGCCTAGAAATGTGGTTCTGATGCTGTTCGACTGCTCTGCAAATAGAGCTCTCCTGAAGTAACGTACAGTGTGTTGCCCGAGACTCGGCAGACACAGAGGGCCTCCGAGGGTCGTATGGGAATCAATGCTGCTCAGCAGGCACGCAGGGGTGTGGAGTGCGTCAGTGATCTTGGAACAAAAATGATGCTCACCCGAGGGGCCTAGGAGTCCTGAAAAGGGTACTTCCTTTAAGATAAAGCGGAACCTCCACTAAGAGCTCATGGAAAGAGCTGCATGCCTCCCTTTCTGCAGGGCTACTCAGGGCCTTACCTCGAGGCAAGGACTCACGTTGAGATTCCCTTTAGCTCTAGAGCATGGCAAGGTGAGCCCCACCCGGAGCAATGAAGCTCCGTGTGTAGCCAGAGAAAACTCATTTTCTTCCCACACCAATGCTAGAGTGGCCAGAGGCCTGTCAACAGCAGAGAATTTCAGGGAGCTTCACGGCAGCAAGAATGGAGCTTTCCAAATGGAAAGCAAGGCTAGGACCATCATGCCCCCATTACCATTGGCACAGGCAGCATACATCTCTGTGGTTTCTAACAAGTCAAAAGAGACACAGAGTACACACTAGTTGCTTCCCTGAATCAACTTCTCGAGGCAGGGTGTTCTGCTCCTTGTGAACGGCCTCAACAAGGAACGCCCTAGCTAGGCCTCTGGGCCCGTGCCTCTTCAAAAGCCTGCAGTGCTACAGGAAAAACTGTGCTTTAGTTGCAATAGGAACGCATGCCGTCTTTCTCCTGGAGGCAGGATGACTTCAGGTAGGAGGTCCTGGATGGAAGGAGAAGCCTAGTGTTTTTCTCTGTGCAGCTCAGACCAGGGAATGAGTGCGACTTCCACGGCATGTTGGAACTTGCTAGAATGTTGCTCTTTTACCTATGCGAGTGCTGTGAATCAAGATATCACAAGAAAGAGTGTAGTGTGTTGCCCATGACTCAGCACACACAGAGGACCTCCGAGGGACCAATGGGCCTCGTCGTTGCTCAGCAGGCCTACAGGGGTGTGGAGGTACTCAGGGATCTTGGAACAAAAATGATGCTCACCCGAGAGGCCTAGGAGTCCTGAAAAGGGTACTTCCTTTAAGATAAAGCGGAACCTCCACTAAGAGCTCATGGAAAGAGCTGCATGCCTCCCTTTCTGCAGGGCTACTCAGGGCCTTCCCTCGAGGCGAGGACTCACGTTGAGATTCCCTTTAGCTCTAGAGCATGGCAAGGTGAGCCCCACCCCGGCCAATGAAGCTCCGTGTGTAGCCAGAGAAAACTCATTTTCTTCCCACACCCATGCCTACAGTGGCCAGAGGGCTGTCAACAGCAGAGAATTTCAGGGAGCTTCACGGCAGCAAGAATGGAGCTTTCCAAATGGAAAGCAAGGCTAGGACCATCATGCCCCCATTTCCATGGGCACAGGCAGCATACATCTCTGTGGTTTTTAACAAGTCAAATGCGACACAGAGTACACAGTTTGCTTCCCTGAATCAACTTCTCGAGGCAGGGTGTTCTGCACCTTGTGAACGGCCTCACCAAGGAACGCCCTAGCTAGGCCTCTGGGCCCGTGCCTCTTCAAAAGCCTGCAGTGCTACAGGAAAAACTGTGCTTTAGTTGCAATAGGAACGCATGCCGTCTTTCTCCTGGAGGCAGGATGACTTCAGGTAGGAGGTCCTGGATGGAAGGAGAAGCCTAGTGTTTTTCTCTGTGCAGCTCAGACCAGGGAATGAGTGCGATTTCCAGGCCTGTTGAAACTTGCTAGAATGTTGCTCTTTTACCTGTGCGAGTGCTGTGAATCAAGATATCACAAGAAAGAGTGTAGTGTGTTGCCCATGACTCAGCACACACAGAGGACCTCCGAGGGACCAATGGGCCTCGTCGTGGCTCAGCAGGCCTACAGGGGTGTGGAGGTACTCAGGGATCTTGGAACAAAAATGATGCTCACCCGAGAGGCCTAGGAGTCCTGAAAAGGGTACTTCCTTTAAAGTAAAGCAGAACAGCGACTTAGAGCTAATGGAAAGAGCTGCATGCCTACCTTATGGCAGGGCTACTCAGGGCCTTACCTCGAGGCAAGGACTCACGTTGAGATTCCCTTTAGCTCTAGAGCATGGCAAGGTGAGCCCCACCCCGGCCAAAGAAGCTCCGTGTGTAGCCAGAGAAAACTCATTTTCTTCCCACACCAATGCTAGAGTGGCCAGAGGCCTGTCAACAGCAGAGAATTTCAGGGAGCTTCACGGCAGCAAGAATGGAGCTTTCCAAATGGAAAGCAAGGCTAGGACCATCATGCCCCCATTTCCATGGGCACAGGCAGCATACATCTCTGTGGTTTTTAACAAGTCAAATGAGACACAGAGTACACACTGTTTTCTTCCCTGAATCAACTTCTCGAGGCAGGGTGTTCTGCATCTAGTGAACGGCCTCACCAAGGAAAGCCCTAGCTAGGCCTCTGGGCCCGTGCCTCTTCAAAAGCCTGCAGTACTTCAGGAAAAACTGTGCTTTAGTTGCAATAGGAACGCAAGCCGTCTTTTTCCTGGAGGCAGGGTGACTTCAGTTAGGAGGTCCTGGATGGAAGGAGAAGCCTAGTGTTTTTCTCTGTGCAGCTCAGACCAGGGAATGAGTGCGACTTCCATGGCATGTTGGAACTCGCTAGAACGGTGCTCGTGAACCTGTATGAGTGCTGGCTAATTCAAGATGTCCCAGTAAGAGTGCACTCTGTTGCCCTACACTCGGCATACACACTGTGAGTCGGAAAGCTACGAGCCTGGATATTGCTTAGAAGGGCCAGGGGAGCCTGAGGGTACTTGCTGTTCTTGCAGGAAATGGGGATTCCAGGCGAGGCACCTAGGTGTCCTGAAAAGCGTACTGGCGTTAAAATGCTGCAGAGCAGCGACTACGGCCTCATGGAAACTGCTACACGCCTCCGCTTCTGCATAGCATTTCAGGGCCTTCCCTCGAGGCAAGTTCTCACGTTGCTTGCACTGTGAGCGACACAGCCTGTTAGGATGCTGTATTTCTCCTTGAATAGAGTGACTTCAGGAAAGAGGTCCTCGATAAATTCTAAGAAGAGTGTTTTCTCAGGGCAGCTCAGACGAGGGCAATGTCGAAAATTTCCAGGGCATGTTGGACTGCCTAGAAATGTGGTTCTGATGCTTTTCGACTGCTCTGCAAATAGAGCTCTCCTGAAGTAACGTACAGTGTGTTGCCCGAGACTCGGCAGGCACAGAGGGCCTCCGAGGGACGTATGGGAATCAATGCTGCTCAGCAGGCCCGCAGGGGTGTGGAATGCGTCAGTGATCTTGAAACAAAAATGATGCTCACCCGAGGGGCCTAGGAGTCCTGAAAAGGGTACTTCCTTTAAGATAAAGCGGAACCTCCACTAAGAGCTCATGGAAAGAGCTGCATGCCTCCCTTTCTGCAGGGCTACTCAGGGCCTTCCCTCGAGGCAAGGACTCACGTTGAGATTCCCTTTAGCTCTAGAGCATGGCAAGGTGAGCCCCACCCCGGCCAATGAAGCTCCGTGTGTAGCCAGAGAAAACTCATTTTCTTCCCACACCCATGCCTACAGTGGCCAGAGGGCTGTCAACAGCAGAGAATTTCAGGGAGCTTCACGGCAGCAAGAATGGAGCTTTCCAAATGGAAAGCAAGGCTAGGACCATCATGCCCCCATTTCCATGGGCACAGGCAGCATACATCTCTGTGGTTTTTAACAAGTCAAATGCGACACAGAGTACACAGTTTGCTTCCCTGAATCAACTTCTCGAGGCAGGGTGTTCTGCACCTTGTGAACGGCCTCACCAAGGAACGCCCTAGCTAGGCCTCTGGGCCCGTGCCTCTTCAAAAGCCTGCAGTGCTACAGGAAAAACTGTGCTTTAGTTGCAATAGGAACGCATGCCGTCTTTCTCCTGGAGGCAGGATGACTTCAGGTAGGAGGTCCTGGATGGAAGGAGAAGCCTAGTGTTTTTCTCTGTGCAGCTCAGACCAGGGAATGAGTGCGACTTCCACGGCATGTTGGAACTTGCTAGAATGTTGCTCTTTTACCTATGCGAGTGCTGTGAATCAAGATATCACAAGAAAGAGTGTAGTGTGTTGCCCATGACTCAGCACACACAGAGGACCTCCGAGGGACCAATGGGCCTCGTCGTGGCTCAGCAGGCCTACAGGGGTGTGGAGGTACTCAGGGATCTTGGAACAAAAATGATGCTCACCCGAGAGGCCTAGGAGTCCTGAAAAGGGTACTTCCTTTAAAGTAAAGCAGACCAGCGACTTAGAGCTAATGGAAAGAGCTGCATGCCTACCTTTTTGCAGGGCTACTCAGGGCCTTACCTCGGGGCAAGGACTCACGTTGAGATTCCCTTTAGCTCTAGAGCATGGCAAGGTGAGCCCCACCCCGGCCAAAGAAGCTCCGTGTGTAGCCAGAGAAAACTCATTTTCTTCCCACACCAATGCTAGAGTGGCCAGAGGCCTGTCAACAGCAGAGAATTTCAGGGAGCTTCACGGCAGCAAGAATGGAGCTTTCCAAATGGAAAGCAAGGCTAGGACCATCATGCCCCCATTTCCATGGGCACAGGCAGCATACATCTCTGTGGTTTTTAACAAGTCAAATGAGACACAGAGTACACACTGTTTTCTTCCCTGAATCAACTTCTCGAGGCAGGGTGTTCTGCATCTAGTGAACGGCCTCACCAAGGAAAGCCCTAGCTAGGCCTCTGGGCCCGTGCCTCCTCAAAAGCCTGCAGTACTTCAGGAAAAACTGTGCTTTAGTTGCAATAGGAACGCATGCCGTCTTTCTCCTGGAGGCAGGATGACTTCAGGTAGGAGGTCCTGGATGGAAGGAGAAGCCTAGTGTTTTTCTCTGTGCAGCTCAGACCAGGGAATGAGTGCGACTTCCATGGCATGTTGGAACTCGCTAGAACGGTGCTCGTGAACCTGTATGAGTGCTGGCTAATTCAAGATGTCCCAGTAAGAGTGCACTCTGTTGCCCTACACTCGGCATACACACTGTGAGTCGGAAAGCTACGAGCCTGGATATTGCTTAGAAGGGCCAGGGGAGCCTGAGGGTACTTGCTGTTCTTGCAGGAAATGGGGATTCCAGGCGAGGCACCTAGGTGTCCTGAAAAGCGTACTGGCGTTAAAATGCTGCAGAGCAGCGACTACGGCCTCATGGAAACTGCTACACGCCTCCGCTTCTGCATAGCATTTCAGGGCCTTCCCTCGAGGCAAGTTCTCACGTTGCTTGCACTGTGAGCGACACAGCCTGTTAGGATGCTGTATTTCTCCTTGAATAGAGTGACTTCAGGAAAGAGGTCCTCGATAAATTCTAAGAAGAGTGTTTTCTCAGGGCAGCTCAGACGAGGGCAATGTCGAAAATTTCCAGGGCATGTTGGACTGCCTAGAAATGTGGTTCTGATGCTTTTCGACTGCTCTGCAAATATAGCTCTCCTGAAGTAACGTACAGTGTGTTGCCCGAGACTCGGCAGGCACAGAGGGCCTCCGAGGGACGTATGGGAATCAATGCTGCCCAGCAGGCCCACCGGGGTGTGGAATGCGTCAGTGATCTTGAAACAAAAATGATGCTCACCCGAGGGGCCTAGGAGTCCTGAAAAGGGTACTTCCTTTAAGGTAAAGCGGAACCTCCACTAAGAGCTCATGGAAAGAGCTGCATGCCTCCCTTTCTGCAGGGCTACTCAGGGCCTTCCCTCGAGGAAAGGACTCACGTTGAGATTCCCTTTAGCTCTAGAGCATGGCAAGGTGAGCCCCACCCCGGCCAATGAAGCTCCGTGTGTAGCCAGAGAAAACTCATTTTCTTCCCACACCCATGCCTACAGTGGCCAGAGGGCTGTCAACAGCAGAGAATTTCAGGGAGCTTCACGGCAGCAAGAATGGAGCTTTCCAAATGGAAAGCAAGGCTAGGACCATCATGCCCCCATTTCCATGGGCACAGGCAGCATACATCTCTGTGGTTTTTAACAAGTCAAATGCGACACAGAGTACACAGTTTGCTTCCCTGAATCAACTTCTCGAGGCAGGGTGTTCTGCACCTTGTGAACGGCCTCACCAAGGAACGCCCTAGCTAGGCCTCTGGGCCCGTGCCTCTTCAAAAGCCTGCAGTGCTACAGGAAAAACTGTGCTTTAGTTGCAATAGGAACGCATGCCGTCTTTCTCCTGGAGGCAGGATGACTTCAGGTAGGAGGTCCTGGATGGAAGGAGAAGCCTAGTGTTTTTCTCTGTGCAGCTCAGACCAGGGAATGAGTGCGACTTCCACGGCATGTTGGAACTTGCTAGAATGTTGCTCTTTTACCTATGCGAGCGCTGTGAATCAAGATATCACAAGAAAGAGTGTAGTGTGTTGCCCATGACTCAGCACACACAGAGGACCTCCGAGGGACCAATGGGCCTCGTCGTAGCTCAGCAGGCCTACAGGGGTGTGGAGGTACTCAGGGATCTTGGAACAAAAATGATGCTCACCCGAGAGGCCTAGGAGTCCTGAAAAGGGTACTTCCTTTAAAGTAAAGCAGAACAGCGACTTAGAGCTAATGGAAAGAGCTGCATGCCTCCCTTTTTGCAGGGCTACTCAGGGCCTTACCTCGAGGCAAGGACTCACGTTGAGATTCCCTTTAGCTCTAGAGCATGGCAAGGTGAGCCCCACCCCGGCCAAAGAAGCTCCGTGTGTAGCCAGAGAAAACTCATTTTCTTCCCACACCCATGCCTACAGTGGCCAGAGGCCTGTCAACAGCAGAGAATTTCAGGGAGCTTCACGGCAGCAAGAATGGAGCTTTCCAAATGGAAAGCAAGGCTAGGACCATCATGCCCCCATTTCCATGGGCACAGGCAGCATACATCTCTGTGGTTTTTAACAAGTCAAATGAGACACAGAGTACACACTGTTTTCTTCCCTGAATCAACTTCTCGAGGCAGGGTGTTCTGCATCTAGTGAACGGCCTCACCAAGGAAAGCCCTAGCTAGGCCTCTGGGCCCGTGCCTCTTCAAAAGCCTGCAGTACTTCAGGAAAAACTGTGCTTTAGTTGCAATAGGAACGCAAGCCGTCTTTTTCCTGGAGGCAGGGTGACTTCAGTTAGGAGGTCCTGGATGGAAGGAGAAGCCTAGTGTTTTTCTCTGTGCAGCTCAGACCAGGGAATGAGTGCGACTTCCATGGCATGTTGGAACTCGCTAGAACGGTGCTCGTGAACCTGTATGAGTGCTGGCTAATTCAAGATGTCCCAGTAAGAGTGCACTCTGTTGCCCTACACTCGGCATACACACTGTGAGTCGGAAAGCTACGAGCCTGGATATTGCTTAGAAGGGCCAGGGGAGCCTGAGGGTACTTGCTGTTCTTGCAGGAAATGGGGATTCCAGGCGAGGCACCTAGGTGTCCTGAAAAGCGTACTGGCGTTAAAATGCTGCAGAGCAGCGACTACCGCCTCATGGAAACTGCTACACGCCTCCGCTTCTGCATAGCATTTCAGGGCCTTCCCTCGAGGCAAGTTCTCACGTTGCTTGCACTGTGAGCGACACAGCCTGTTAGGATGCTGTATTTCTCCTTGAATAGAGTGACTTCAGGAAAGAGGTCCTCGATAAATTCTAAGAAGAGTGTTTTCTCAGGGCAGCTCAGACGAGGGCAATGTCGAAAATTTCCAGGGCATGTTGGACTGCCTAGAAATGTGGTACTGACGCTTTTCGACTGCTCTGCAAATATAGCTCTCCTGAAGTAACGTACAGTGTGTTGCCCGAGACTCGGCAGGCACAGAGGGCCTCCGAGGGACGTATGGGAATCAATGCTGCCCAGCAGGCCCACCGGGGTGTGGAATGCGTCAGTGATCTTGAAACAAAAATGATGCTCACCCGAGGGGCCTAGGAGTCCTGAAAAGGGTACTTCCTTTAAGATAAAGCGGAACCTCCACTAAGAGCTCATGGAAAGAGCTGCATGCCTCCCTTTCTGCAGGGCTACTCAGGGCCTTCCCTCGAGGAAAGGACTCACGTTGAGATTCCCTTTAGCTCTAGAGCATGGCAAGGTGAGCCCCACCCCGGCCAATGAAGCTCCGTGTGTAGCCAGAGAAAACTCATTTTCTTCCCACACCCATGCCTACAGTGGCCAGAGGGCTGTCAACAGCAGAGAATTTCAGGGAGCTTCACGGCAGCAAGAATGGAGCTTTCCAAATGGAAAGCAAGGCTAGGACCATCATGCCCCCATTTCCATGGGCACAGGCAGCATACATCTCTGTGGTTTTTAACAAGTCAAATGCGACACAGAGTACACAGTTTGCTTCCCTGAATCAACTTCTCGAGGCAGGGTGTTCTGCACCTTGTGAATGGCCTCACCAAGGAACGCCCTAGCTAGGCCTCTGGGCCCGTGCCTCTTCAAAAGCCTGCAGTGCTACAGGAAAAACTGTGCTTTAGTTGCAATAGGAACGCATGCCGTCTTTCTCCTGGAGGCAGGATGACTTCAGGTAGGAGGTCCTGGATGGAAGGAGAAGCCTAGTGTTTTTCTCTGTGCAGCTCAGACCAGGGAATGAGTGCGACTTCCACGGCATGTTGGAACTTGCTAGAATGTTGCTCTTTTACCTATGCGAGTGCTGTGAATCAAGATATCACAAGAAAGAGTGTAGTGTGTTGCCCATGACTCAGCACACACAGAGGACCTCCGAGGGACCAATGGGCCTCGTCGTGGCTCAGCAGGCCTACAGGGGTGTGGAGGTACTCAGGGATCTTGGAACAAAAATGATGCTCACCCGAGAGGCCTAGGAGTCCTGAAAAGGGTACTTCCTTTAAAGTAAAGCAGACCAGCGACTTAGAGCTAATGGAAAGAGCTGCATGCCTACCTTTTTGCAGGGCTACTCAGGGCCTTACCTCGGGGCAAGGACTCACGTTGAGATTCCCTTTAGCTCTAGAGCATGGCAAGGTGAGCCCCACCCCGGCCAAAGAAGCTCCGTGTGTAGCCAGAGAAAACTCATTTTCTTCCCACACCAATGCTAGAGTGGCCAGAGGCCTGTCAACAGCAGAGAATTTCAGGGAGCTTCACGGCAGCAAGAATGGAGCTTTCCAAATGGAAAGCAAGGCTAGGACCATCATGCCCCCATTTCCATGGGCACAGGCAGCATACATCTCTGTGGTTTTTAACAAGTCAAATGAGACACAGAGTACACACTGTTTTCTTCCCTGAATCAACTTCTCGAGGCAGGGTGTTCTGCATCTAGTGAACGGCCTCACCAAGGAAAGCCCTAGCTAGGCCTCTGGGCCCGTGCCTCCTCAAAAGCCTGCAGTACTTCAGGAAAAACTGTGCTTTAGTTGCAATAGGAACGCATGCCGTCTTTCTCCTGGAGGCAGGATGACTTCAGGTAGGAGGTCCTGGATGGAAGGAGAAGCCTAGTGTTTTTCTCTGTGCAGCTCAGACCAGGGAATGAGTGCGACTTCCATGGCATGTTGGAACTCGCTAGAACGGTGCTCGTGAACCTGTATGAGTGCTGGCTAATTCAAGATGTCCCAGTAAGAGTGCACTCTGTTGCCCTACACTCGGCATACACACTGTGAGTCGGAAAGCTACGAGCCTGGATATTGCTTAGAAGGGCCAGGGGAGCCTGAGGGTACTTGCTGTTCTTGCAGGAAATGGGGATTCCAGGCGAGGCACCTAGGTGTCCTGAAAAGCGTACTGGCGTTAAAATGCTGCAGAGCAGCGACTACCGCCTCATGGAAACTGCTACACGCCTCCGCTTCTGCATAGCATTTCAGGGCCTTCCCTCGAGGCAAGTTCTCACGTTGCTTGCACTGTGAGCGACACAGCCTGTTAGGATGCTGTATTTCTCCTTGAATAGAGTGACTTCAGGAAAGAGGTCCTCGATAAATTCTAAGAAGAGTGTTTTCTCAGGGCAGCTCAGACGAGGGCAATGTCGAAAATTTCCAGGGCATGTTGGACTGCCTAGAAATGTGGTTCTGATGCTTTTCGACTGCTCTGCAAATATAGCTCTCCTGAAGTAACGTACAGTGTGTTGCCCGAGACTCGGCAGGCACAGAGGGCCTCCGAGGGACGTATGGGAATCAATGCTGCCCAGCAGGCCCACCGGGGTGTGGAATGCGTCAGTGATCTTGAAACAAAAATGATGCTCACCCGAGGGGCCTAGGAGTCCTGAAAAGGGTACTTCCTTTAAGGTAAAGCGGAACCTCCACTAAGAGCTCATGGAAAGAGCTGCATGCCTCCCTTTCTGCAGGGCTACTCAGGGCCTTCCCTCGAGGAAAGGACTCACGTTGAGATTCCCTTTAGCTCTAGAGCATGGCAAGGTGAGCCCCACCCCGGCCAATGAAGCTCCGTGTGTAGCCAGAGAAAACTCATTTTCTTCCCACACCCATGCCTACAGTGGCCAGAGGGCTGTCAACAGCAGAGAATTTCAGGGAGCTTCACGGCAGCAAGAATGGAGCTTTCCAAATGGAAAGCAAGGCTAGGACCATCATGCCCCCATTTCCATGGGCACAGGCAGCATACATCTCTGTGGTTTTTAACAAGTCAAATGCGACACAGAGTACACAGTTTGCTTCCCTGAATCAACTTCTCGAGGCAGGGTGTTCTGCACCTTGTGAACGGCCTCACCAAGGAACGCCCTAGCTAGGCCTCTGGGCCCGTGCCTCTTCAAAAGCCTGCAGTGCTACAGGAAAAACTGTGCTTTAGTTGCAATAGGAACGCATGCCGTCTTTCTCCTGGAGGCAGGATGACTTCAGGTAGGAGGTCCTGGATGGAAGGAGAAGCCTAGTGTTTTTCTCTGTGCAGCTCAGACCAGGGAATGAGTGCGACTTCCACGGCATGTTGGAACTTGCTAGAATGTTGCTCTTTTACCTATGCGAGCGCTGTGAATCAAGATATCACAAGAAAGAGTGTAGTGTGTTGCCCATGACTCAGCACACACAGAGGACCTCCGAGGGACCAATGGGCCTCGTCGTAGCTCAGCAGGCCTACAGGGGTGTGGAGGTACTCAGGGATCTTGGAACAAAAATGATGCTCACCCGAGAGGCCTAGGAGTCCTGAAAAGGGTACTTCCTTTAAAGTAAAGCAGAACAGCGACTTAGAGCTAATGGAAAGAGCTGCATGCCTCCCTTTTTGCAGGGCTACTCAGGGCCTTACCTCGAGGCAAGGACTCACGTTGAGATTCCCTTTAGCTCTAGAGCATGGCAAGGTGAGCCCCACCCCGGCCAAAGAAGCTCCGTGTGTAGCCAGAGAAAACTCATTTTCTTCCCACACCCATGCCTACAGTGGCCAGAGGCCTGTCAACAGCAGAGAATTTCAGGGAGCTTCACGGCAGCAAGAATGGAGCTTTCCAAATGGAAAGCAAGGCTAGGACCATCATGCCCCCATTTCCATGGGCACAGGCAGCATACATCTCTGTGGTTTTTAACAAGTCAAATGAGACACAGAGTACACACTGTTTTCTTCCCTGAATCAACTTCTCGAGGCAGGGTGTTCTGCATCTAGTGAACGGCCTCACCAAGGAAAGCCCTAGCTAGGCCTCTGGGCCCGTGCCTCTTCAAAAGCCTGCAGTACTTCAGGAAAAACTGTGCTTTAGTTGCAATAGGAACGCAAGCCGTCTTTTTCCTGGAGGCAGGGTGACTTCAGTTAGGAGGTCCTGGATGGAAGGAGAAGCCTAGTGTTTTTCTCTGTGCAGCTCAGACCAGGGAATGAGTGCGACTTCCATGGCATGTTGGAACTCGCTAGAACGGTGCTCGTGAACCTGTATGAGTGCTGGCTAATTCAAGATGTCCCAGTAAGAGTGCACTCTGTTGCCCTACACTCGGCATACACACTGTGAGTCGGAAAGCTACGAGCCTGGATATTGCTTAGAAGGGCCAGGGGAGCCTGAGGGTACTTGCTGTTCTTGCAGGAAATGGGGATTCCAGGCGAGGCACCTAGGTGTCCTGAAAAGCGTACTGGCGTTAAAATGCTGCAGAGCAGCGACTACCGCCTCATGGAAACTGCTACACGCCTCCGCTTCTGCATAGCATTTCAGGGCCTTCCCTCGAGGCAAGTTCTCACGTTGCTTGCACTGTGAGCGACACAGCCTGTTAGGATACTGTATTTCTCCTTGAATAGAGTGAGTTCAGGAAAGAGGTCCTCGATAAATTCTAAGAAGAGTGTTTTCTCAGGGCAGCTCAGACGAGGGCAATGTCGAAAATTTCCAGGGCATGTTGGACTGCCTAGAAATGTGGTACTGACGCTTTTCGACTGCTCTGCAAATATAGCTCTCCTGAAGTAACGTACAGTGTGTTGCCCGAGACTCGGCAGGCACAGAGGGCCTCCGAGGGACGTATGGGAATCAATGCTGCCCAGCAGGCCCACCGGGGTGTGGAATGCGTCAGTGATCTTGAAACAAAAATGATGCTCACCCGAGGGGCCTAGGAGTCCTGAAAAGGGTACTTCCTTTAAGATAAAGCGGAACCTCCACTAAGAGCTCATGGAAAGAGCTGCATGCCTCCCTTTCTGCAGGGCTACTCAGGGCCTTCCCTCGAGGAAAGGACTCACGTTGAGATTCCCTTTAGCTCTAGAGCATGGCAAGGTGAGCCCCACCCCGGCCAATGAAGCTCCGTGTGTAGCCAGAGAAAACTCATTTTCTTCCCACACCCATGCCTACAGTGGCCAGAGGGCTGTCAACAGCAGAGAATTTCAGGGAGCTTCACGGCAGCAAGAATGGAGCTTTCCAAATGGAAAGCAAGGCTAGGACCATCATGCCCCCATTTCCATGGGCACAGGCAGCATACATCTCTGTGGTTTTTAACAAGTCAAATGCGACACAGAGTACACAGTTTGCTTCCCTGAATCAACTTCTCGAGGCAGGGTGTTCTGCACCTTGTGAATGGCCTCACCAAGGAACGCCCTAGCTAGGCCTCTGGGCCCGTGCCTCTTCAAAAGCCTGCAGTGCTACAGGAAAAACTGTGCTTTAGTTGCAATAGGAACGCATGCCGTCTTTCTCCTGGAGGCAGGATGACTTCAGGTAGGAGGTCCTGGATGGAAGGAGAAGCCTAGTGTTTTTCTCTGTGCAGCTCAGACCAGGGAATGAGTGCGACTTCCATGGCATGTTGGAACTCGCTAGAACGGTGCTCGTGAACCTGTATGAGTGCTGGCTAATTCAAGATGTCCCAGTAAGAGTGCACTCTGTTGCCCTACACTCGGCATACACACTGTGAGTCGGAAAGCTACGAGCCTGGATATTGCTTAGAAGGGCCAGGGGAGCCTGAGGGTACTTGCTGTTCTTGCAGGAAATGGGGATTCCAGGCGAGGCACCTAGGTGTCCTGAAAAGCGTACTGGCGTTAAAATGCTGCAGAGCAGCGACTACGGCCTCATGGAAACTGCTACACGCCTCCGCTTCTGCATAGCATTTCAGGGCCTTCCCTCGAGGCAAGTTCTCACGTTGCTTGCACTGTGAGCGACACAGCCTGTTAGGATGCTGTATTTCTCCTTGAATAGAGTGACTTCAGGAAAGAGGTCCTCGATAAATTCTAAGAAGAGTGTTTTCTCAGGGCAGCTCAGACGAGGGCAATGTCGAAAATTTCCAGGGCATGTTGGACTGCCTAGAAATGTGGTTCTGATGCTTTTCGACTGCTCTGCAAATATAGCTCTCCTGAAGTAACGTACAGTGTGTTGCCCGAGACTCGGCAGGCACAGAGGGCCTCCGAGGGACGTATGGGAATCAATGCTGCCCAGCAGGCCCACCGGGGTGTGGAATGCGTCAGTGATCTTGAAACAAAAATGATGCTCACCCGAGGGGCCTAGGAGTCCTGAAATGGGTACTTCCTTTAAGGTAAAGCGGAACCTCCACTAAGAGCTCATGGAAAGAGCTGCATGCCTCCCTTTCTGCAGGGCTACTCAGGGCCTTCCCTCGAGGAAAGGACTCACGTTGAGATTCCCTTTAGCTCTAGAGCATGGCAAGGTGAGCCCCACCCCGGCCAATGAAGCTCCGTGTGTAGCCAGAGAAAACTCATTTTCTTCCCACACCCATGCCTACAGTGGCCAGAGGGCTGTCAACAGCAGAGAATTTCAGGGAGCTTCACGGCAGCAAGAATGGAGCTTTCCAAATGGAAAGCAAGGCTAGGACCATCATGCCCCCATTTCCATGGGCACAGGCAGCATACATCTCTGTGGTTTTTAACAAGTCAAATGCGACACAGAGTACACAGTTTGCTTCCCTGAATCAACTTCTCGAGGCAGGGTGTTCTGCACCTTGTGAACGGCCTCACCAAGGAACGCCCTAGCTAGGCCTCTGGGCCCGTGCCTCTTCAAAAGCCTGCAGTGCTACAGGAAAAACTGTGCTTTAGTTGCAATAGGAACGCATGCCGTCTTTCTCCTGGAGGCAGGATGACTTCAGGTAGGAGGTCCTGGATGGAAGGAGAAGCCTAGTGTTTTTCTCTGTGCAGCTCAGACCAGGGAATGAGTGCGACTTCCACGGCATGTTGGAACTTGCTAGAATGTTGCTCTTTTACCTATGCGAGCGCTGTGAATCAAGATATCACAAGAAAGAGTGTAGTGTGTTGCCCATGACTCAGCACACACAGAGGACCTCCGAGGGACCAATGGGCCTCGTCGTAGCTCAGCAGGCCTACAGGGGTGTGGAGGTACTCAGGGATCTTGGAACAAAAATGATGCTCACCCGAGAGGCCTAGGAGTCCTGAAAAGGGTACTTCCTTTAAAGTAAAGCAGAACAGCGACTTAGAGCTAATGGAAAGAGCTGCATGCCTCCCTTTTTGCAGGGCTACTCAGGGCCTTACCTCGAGGCAAGGACTCACGTTGAGATTCCCTTTAGCTCTAGAGCATGGCAAGGTGAGCCCCACCCCGGCCAAAGAAGCTCCGTGTGTAGCCAGAGAAAACTCATTTTCTTCCCACACCCATGCCTACAGTGGCCAGAGGCCTGTCAACAGCAGAGAATTTCAGGGAGCTTCACGGCAGCAAGAATGGAGCTTTCCAAATGGAAAGCAAGGCTAGGACCATCATGCCCCCATTTCCATGGGCACAGGCAGCATACATCTCTGTGGTTTTTAACAAGTCAAATGAGACACAGAGTACACACTGTTTTCTTCCCTGAATCAACTTCTCGAGGCAGGGTGTTCTGCATCTAGTGAACGGCCTCACCAAGGAAAGCCCTAGCTAGGCCTCTGGGCCCGTGCCTCTTCAAAAGCCTGCAGTACTTCAGGAAAAACTGTGCTTTAGTTGCAATAGGAACGCAAGCCGTCTTTTTCCTGGAGGCAGGGTGACTTCAGTTAGGAGGTCCTGGATGGAAGGAGAAGCCTAGTGTTTTTCTCTGTGCAGCTCAGACCAGGGAATGAGTGCGACTTCCATGGCATGTTGGAACTCGCTAGAACGGTGCTCGTGAACCTGTATGAGTGCTGGCTAATTCAAGATGTCCCAGTAAGAGTGCACTCTGTTGCCCTACACTCGGCATACACACTGTGAGTCGGAAAGCTACGAGCCTGGATATTGCTTAGAAGGGCCAGGGGAGCCTGAGGGTACTTGCTGTTCTTGCAGGAAATGGGGATTCCAGGCGAGGCACCTAGGTGTCCTGAAAAGCGTACTGGCGTTAAAATGCTGCAGAGCAGCGACTACCGCCTCATGGAAACTGCTACACGCCTCCGCTTCTGCATAGCATTTCAGGGCCTTCCCTCGAGGCAAGTTCTCACGTTGCTTGCACTGTGAGCGACACAGCCTGTTAGGATGCTGTATTTCTCCTTGAATAGAGTGACTTCAGGAAAGAGGTCCTCGATAAATTCTAAGAAGAGTGTTTTCTCAGGGCAGCTCAGACGAGGGCAATGTCGAAAATTTCCAGGGCATGTTGGACTGCCTAGAAATGTGGTACTGACGCTTTTCGACTGCTCTGCAAATATAGCTCTCCTGAAGTAACGTACAGTGTGTTGCCCGAGACTCGGCAGGCACAGAGGGCCTCCGAGGGACGTATGGGAATCAATGCTGCCCAGCAGGCCCACCGGGGTGTGGAATGCGTCAGTGATCTTGAAACAAAAATGATGCTCACCCGAGGGGCCTAGGAGTCCTGAAAAGGGTACTTCCTTTAAGATAAAGCGGAACCTCCACTAAGAGCTCATGGAAAGAGCTGCATGCCTCCCTTTCTGCAGGGCTACTCAGGGCCTTCCCTCGAGGAAAGGACTCACGTTGAGATTCCCTTTAGCTCTAGAGCATGGCAAGGTGAGCCCCACCCCGGCCAATGAAGCTCCGTGTGTAGCCAGAGAAAACTCATTTTCTTCCCACACCCATGCCTACAGTGGCCAGAGGGCTGTCAACAGCAGAGAATTTCAGGGAGCTTCACGGCAGCAAGAATGGAGCTTTCCAAATGGAAAGCAAGGCTAGGACCATCATGCCCCCATTTCCATGGGCACAGGCAGCATACATCTCTGTGGTTTTTAACAAGTCAAATGCGACACAGAGTACACAGTTTGCTTCCCTGAATCAACTTCTCGAGGCAGGGTGTTCTGCACCTTGTGAATGGCCTCACCAAGGAACGCCCTAGCTAGGCCTCTGGGCCCGTGCCTCTTCAAAAGCCTGCAGTGCTACAGGAAAAACTGTGCTTTAGTTGCAATAGGAACGCATGCCGTCTTTCTCCTGGAGGCAGGATGACTTCAGGTAGGAGGTCCTGGATGGAAGGAGAAGCCTAGTGTTTTTCTCTGTGCAGCTCAGACCAGGGAATGAGTGCGACTTCCACGGCATGTTGGAACTTGCTAGAATGTTGCTCTTTTACCTATGCGAGTGCTGTGAATCAAGATATCACAAGAAAGAGTGTAGTGTGTTGCCCATGACTCAGCACACACAGAGGACCTCCGAGGGACCAATGGGCCTCGTCGTGGCTCAGCAGGCCTACAGGGGTGTGGAGGTACTCAGGGATCTTGGAACAAAAATGATGCTCACCCGAGAGGCCTAGGAGTCCTGAAAAGGGTACTTCCTTTAAAGTAAAGCAGAACAGCGACTTAGAGCTAATGGAAAGAGCTGCATGCCTCCCTTTTTGCAGGGCTACTCAGGGCCTTACCTCGAGGCAAGGACTCACGTTGAGATTCCCTTTAGCACTAGAGCATGGCAAGGTGAGCCCCACCCCGGCCAAAGAAGCTCCGTGTGTAGCCAGAGAAAACTCATTTTCTTCCCACACCAATGCTAGAGTGGCCAGAGGGCTGTCAACAGCAGAGAATTTCAGGGAGCTTCACGGCAGCAAGAATGGAGCTTTCCAAATGGAAAGCAAGGCTAGGACCATCATGCCCCCATTTCCATGGGCACAGGCAGCATACATCTCTGTGGTTTTTAACAAGTCAAATGAGACACAGAGTACACACTGTTTTCTTCCCTGAATCCACTTCTCGAGGCAGGGTGTTCTGCATCTAGTGAACGGCCTCACCAAGGAAAGCCCTAGCTAGGCCTCTGGGCCCGTGCCTCTTCAAAAGCCTGCAGTACTTCAGGAAAAACTGTGCTTTAGTTGCAATAGGAACGCAAGCCGTCTTTTTCCTGGAGGCAGGGTGACTTCAGTTAGGAGGTCCTGGATGGAAGGAGAAGCCTAGTGTTTTTCTCTGTGCAGCTCAGACCAGGGAATGAGTGCGACTTCCATGGCATGTTGGAACTCGCTAGAACGGTGCTCGTGAACCTGTATGAGTGCTGGCTAATTCAAGATGTCCCAGTAAGAGTGCACTCTGTTGCCCTACACTCGGCATACACACTGTGAGTCGGAAAGCTACGAGCCTGGATATTGCTTAGAAGGGCCAGGGGAGCCTGAGGGTACTTGCTGTTCTTGCAGGAAATGGGGATTCCAGGCGAGGCACCTAGGTGTCCTGAAAAGCGTACTGGCGTTAAAATGCTGCAGAGCAGCGACTACGGCCTCATGGAAACTGCTACACGCCTCCGCTTCTGCATAGCATTTCAGGGCCTTCCCTCGAGGCAAGTTCTCACGTTGCTTGCACTGTGAGCGACACAGCCTGTTAGGATGCTGTATTTCTCCTTGAATAGAGTGACTTCAGGAAAGAGGTCCTCGATAAATTCTAAGAAGAGTGTTATCTCAGGACATTCAGACGAGGGCAATGTCGAAAACTTCCAGGGCATGTTGGACTGCCTAGAAATGTGGTTCTGATGCTGTTCGACTGCTCTGCAAATAGAGCTCTCCTGAAGTAACGTACAGTGTGTTGCCCGAGACTCGGCAGACACAGAGGGCCTCCGAGGGTCGTATGGGAATCAATGCTGCTCAGCAGGCACGCAGGGGTGTGGAGTGCGTCAGTGATCTTGGAACAAAAATGATGCTCACCCGAGGGGCCTAGGAGTCCTGAAAAGGGTACTTCCTTTAAGATAAAGCGGAACCTCCACTAAGAGCTCATGGAAAGAGCTGCATGCCTCCCTTTCTGCAGGGCTACTCAGGGCCTTCCCTCGAGGCGAGGACTCACGTTGAGATTCCCTTTAGCTCTAGAGCATGGCAAGGTGAGCCCCACCCCGGCCAATGAAGCTCCGTGTGTAGCCAGAGAAAACTCATTTTCTTCCCACACCCATGCCTACAGTGGCCAGAGGGCTGTCAACAGCAGAGAATTTCAGGGAGCTTCACGGCAGCAAGAATGGAGCTTTCCAAATGGAAAGCAAGGCTAGGACCATCATGCCCCCATTTCCATGGGCACAGGCAGCATACATCTCTGTGGTTTTTAACAAGTCAAATGCGACACAGAGTACACAGTTTGCTTCCCTGAATCAACTTCTCGAGGCAGGGTGTTCTGCACCTTGTGAACGGCCTCACCAAGGAACGCCCTAGCTAGGCCTCTGGGCCCGTGCCTCTTCAAAAGCCTGCAGTGCTACAGGAAAAACTGTGCTTTAGTTGCAATAGGAACGCATGCCGTCTTTCTCCTGGAGGCAGGATGACTTCAGGTAGGAGGTCCTGGATGGAAGGAGAAGCCTAGTGTTTTTCTCTGTGCAGCTCAGACCAGGGAATGAGTGCGACTTCCACGGCATGTTGGAACTTGCTAGAATGTTGCTCTTTTACCTATGCGAGTGCTGTGAATCAAGATATCACAAGAAAGAGTGTAGTGTGTTGCCCATGACTCAGCACACACAGAGGACCTCCGAGGGACCAATGGGCCTCGTCGTGGCTCAGCAGGCCTACAGGGGTGTGGAGGTACTCAGGGATCTTGGAACAAAAATGATGCTCACCCGAGAGGCCTAGGAGTCCTGAAAAGGGTACTTCCTTTAAAGTAAAGCAGAACAGCGACTTAGAGCTAATGGAAAGAGCTGCATGCCTCCCTTTTTGCAGGGCTACTCAGGGCCTTACCTCGAGGCAAGGACTCACGTTGAGATTCCCTTTAGCTCTAGAGCATGGCAAGGTGAGCCCCACCCCGGCCAAAGAAGCTCCGTGTGTAGCCAGAGAAAACTCATTTTCTTCGCACACCAATGCTAGAGTGGCCAGAGGCCTGTCAACAGCAGAGAATTTCAGGGAGCTTCACGGCAGCAAGAATGGAGCTTTCCAAATGGAAAGCAAGGCTAGGACCATCATGCCCCCATTTCCATGGGCACAGGCAGCATACATCTCTGTGGTTTTTAACAAGTCAAATGAGACACAGAGTACACACTGTTTTCTTCCCTGAATCAACTTCTCGAGGCAGGGTGTTCTGCATCTAGTGAACGGCCTCACCAAGGAAAGCCCTAGCTAGGCCTCTGGGCCCGTGCCTCTTCAAAAGCCTGCAGTACTTCAGGAAAAACTGTGCTTTAGTTGCAATAGGAACGCAAGCCGTCTTTTTCCTGGAGGCAGGGTGACTTCAGTTAGGAGGTCCTGGATGGAAGGAGAAGCCTAGTGTTTTTCTCTGTGCAGCTCAGACCAGGGAATGAGTGCGACTTCCATGGCATGTTGGAACTCGCTAGAACGGTGCTCGTGAACCTGTATGAGTGCTGGCTAATTCAAGATGTCCCAGTAAGAGTGCACTCTGTTGCCCTACACTCGGCATACACACTGTGAGTCGGAAAGCTACGGGCCTGGATATTGCTTAGAAGGGCCAGGGGAGCCTGAGGGTACTTGCTGTTCTTGCAGGAAATGGGGATTCCAGGCGAGGCACCTAGGTGTCCTGAAAAGCGTACTGGCGTTAAAATGCTGCAGAGCAGCGACTACGGCCTCATGGAAACTGCTACACGCCTCCGCTTCTGCATAGCATTTCAGGGCCTTCCCTCGAGGCAAGTTCTCACGTTGCTTGCACTGTGAGCGACACAGCCTGTTAGGATGCTGTATTTCTCCTTGAATAGAGTGACTTCAGGAAAGAGGTCCTCGATAAATTCTAAGAAGAGTGTTTTCTCAGGGCAGCTCAGACGAGGGCAATGTCGAAAATTTCCAGGGCATGTTGGACTGCCTAGAAATGTGGTTCTGATGCTTTTCGACTGCTCTGCAAATAGAGCTCTCCTGAAGTAACGTACAGTGTGTTGCCCGAGACTCGGCAGGCACAGAGGGCCTCCGAGGGACGTATGGGAATCAATGCTGCTCAGCAGGCCCGCAGGGGTGTGGAATGCGTCAGTGATCTTGGAACAAAAATGATGCTCACCCGAGGGGCCTAGGAGTCCTGAAAAGGGTACTTCCTTTAAGATAAAGCGGAACCTCCACTAAGAGCTCATGGAAAGAGCTGCATGCCTCCCTTTCTGCAGGGCTACTCAGGGCCTTCCCTCGAGGAAAGGACTCACGTTGAGATTCCCTTTAGCTCTAGAGCATGGCAAGGTGAGCCCCACCCCGGCCAATGAAGCTCCGTGTGTAGCCAGAGAAAACTCATTTTCTTCGCACACCAATGCTAGAGTGGCCAGAGGGCTGTCAACAGCAGAGAATTTCAGGGAGCTTCACGGCAGCAAGAATGGAGCTTTCCAAATGGAAAGCAAGGCTAGGACCATCATGCCCCCATTTCCATGGGCACAGGCAGCATACATCTCTGTGGTTTTTAACAAGTCAAATGAGACACAGAGTACACACTGTTTTCTTCCCTGAATCCACTTCTCGAGGCAGGGTGTTCTGCATCTAGTGAACGGCCTCACCAAGGAAAGCCCTAGCTAGGCCTCTGGGCCCGTGCCTCTTCAAAAGCCTGCAGTACTTCAGGAAAAACTGTGCTTTAGTTGCAATAGGAACGCAAGCCGTCTTTTTCCTGGAGGCAGGGTGACTTCAGTTAGGAGGTCCTGGATGGAAGGAGAAGCCTAGTGTTTTTCTCTGTGCAGCTCAGACCAGGGAATGAGTGCGACTTCCATGGCATGTTGGAACTCGCTAGAACGGTGCTCGTGAACCTGTATGAGTGCTGGCTAATTCAAGATGTCCCAGTAAGAGTGCACTCTGTTGCCCTACACTCGGCATACACACTGTGAGTCGGAAAGCTACGGGCCTGGATATTGCTTAGAAGGGCCAGGGGAGCCTGAGGGTACTTGCTGTTCTTGCAGGAAATGGGGATTCCAGGCGAGGCACCTAGGTGTCCTGAAAAGCGTACTGGCGTTAAAATGCTGCAGAGCAGCGACTACGGCCTCATGGAAACTGCTACACGCCTCCGCTTCTGCATAGCATTTCAGGGCCTTCCCTCGAGGCAAGTTCTCACGTTGCTTGCACTGTGAGCGACACAGCCTGTTAGGATGCTGTATTTCTCCTTGAATAGAGTGACTTCAGGAAAGAGGTCCTCGATAAATTCTAAGAAGAGTGTTTTCTCAGGGCAGCTCAGACGAGGGCAATGTCGAAAATTTCCAGGGCATGTTGGACTGCCTAGAAATGTGGTTCTGATGCTTTTCGACTGCTCTGCAAATATAGCTCTCCTGAAGTAACGTACAGTGTGTTGCCCGAGACTCGGCAGGCACAGAGGGCCTCCGAGGGACGTATGGGAATCAATGCTGCCCAGCAGGCCCGCAGGGGTGTGGAATGCGTCAGTGATCTTGGAACAAAAATGATGCTCACCCGAGGGGCCTAGGAGTCCTGAAAAGGGTACTTCCTTTAAGATAAAGCGGAACCTCCACTAAGAGCTCATGGAAAGAGCTGCATGCCTCCCTTTCTGCAGGGCTACTCAGGGCCTTCCCTCGAGGCGAGGACTCACGTTGAGATTCCCTTTAGCTCTAGAGCATGGCAAGGTGAGCCCCACCCCGGCCAATGAAGCTCCGTGTGTAGCCAGAGAAAACTCATTTTCTTCCCACACCCATGCCTACAGTGGCCAGAGGGCTGTCAACAGCAGAGAATTTCAGGGAGCTTCACGGCAGCAAGAATGGAGCTTTCCAAATGGAAAGCAAGGCTAGGACCATCATGCCCCCATTTCCATGGGCACAGGCAGCATACATCTCTGTGGTTTTTAACAAGTCAAATGCGACACAGAGTACACAGTTTGCTTCCCTGAATCAACTTCTCGAGGCAGGGTGTTCTGCACCTTGTGAACGGCCTCACCAAGGAACGCCCTAGCTAGGCCTCTGGGCCCGTGCCTCTTCAAAAGCCTGCAGTGCTACAGGAAAAACTGTGCTTTAGTTGCAATAGGAACGCATGCCGTCTTTCTCCTGGAGGCAGGATGACTTCAGGTAGGAGGTCCTGGATGGAAGGAGAAGCCTAGTGTTTTTCTCTGTGCAGCTCAGACCAGGGAATGAGTGCGACTTCCACGGCATGTTGGAACTTGCTAGAATGTTGCTCTTTTACCTATGCGAGTGCTGTGAATCAAGATATCACAAGAAAGAGTGTAGTGTGTTGCCCATGACTCAGCACACACAGAGGACCTCCGAGGGACCAATGGGCCTCGTCGTGGCTCAGCAGGCCTACAGGGGTGTGGAGGTACTCAGGGATCTTGGAACAAAAATGATGCTCACCCGAGAGGCCTAGGAGTCCTGAAAAGGGTACTTCCTTTAAAGTAAAGCAGAACAGCGACTTAGAGCTAATGGAAAGAGCTGCATGCCTCCCTTTTTGCAGGGCTACTCAGGGCCTTACCTCGAGGCAAGGACTCACGTTGAGATTCCCTTTAGCTCTAGAGCATGGCAAGGTGAGCCCCACCCCGGCCAAAGAAGCTCCGTGTGTAGCCAGAGAAAACTCATTTTCTTCGCACACCAATGCTAGAGTGGCCAGAGGCCTGTCAACAGCAGAGAATTTCAGGGAGCTTCACGGCAGCAAGAATGGAGCTTTCCAAATGGAAAGCAAGGCTAGGACCATCATGCCCCCATTTCCATGGGCACAGGCAGCATACATCTCTGTGGTTTTTAACAAGTCAAATGAGACACAGAGTACACACTGTTTTCTTCCCTGAATCAACTTCTCGAGGCAGGGTGTTCTGCATCTAGTGAACGGCCTCACCAAGGAAAGCCCTAGCTAGGCCTCTGGGCCCGTGCCTCTTCAAAAGCCTGCAGTACTTCAGGAAAAACTGTGCTTTAGTTGCAATAGGAACGCAAGCCGTCTTTTTCCTGGAGGCAGGGTGACTTCAGTTAGGAGGTCCTGGATGGAAGGAGAAGCCTAGTGTTTTTCTCTGTGCAGCTCAGACCAGGGAATGAGTGCGACTTCCATGGCATGTTGGAACTCGCTAGAACGGTGCTCGTGAACCTGTATGAGTGCTGGCTAATTCAAGATGTCCCAGTAAGAGTGCACTCTGTTGCCCTACACTCGGCATACACACTGTGAGTCGGAAAGCTACGGGCCTGGATATTGCTTAGAAGGGCCAGGGGAGCCTGAGGGTACTTGCTGTTCTTGCAGGAAATGGGGATTCCAGGCGAGGCACCTAGGTGTCCTGAAAAGCGTACTGGCGTTAAAATGCTGCAGAGCAGCGACTACGGCCTCATGGAAACTGCTACACGCCTCCGCTTCTGCATAGCATTTCAGGGCCTTCCCTCGAGGCAAGTTCTCACGTTGCTTGCACTGTGAGCGACACAGCCTGTTAGGATGCTGTATTTCTCCTTGAATAGAGTGACTTCAGGAAAGAGGTCCTCGATAAATTCTAAGAAGAGTGTTTTCTCAGGGCAGCTCAGACGAGGGCAATGTCGAAAATTTCCAGGGCATGTTGGACTGCCTAGAAATGTGGTTCTGATGCTTTTCGACTGCTCTGCAAATAGAGCTCTCCTGAAGTAACGTACAGTGTGTTGCCCGAGACTCGGCAGGCACAGAGGGCCTCCGAGGGACGTATGGGAATCAATGCTGCTCAGCAGGCCCGCAGGGGTGTGGAATGCGTCAGTGATCTTGGAACAAAAATGATGCTCACCCGAGGGGCCTAGGAGTCCTGAAAAGGGTACTTCCTTTAAGATAAAGCGGAACCTCCACTAAGAGCTCATGGAAAGAGCTGCATGCCTCCCTTTCTGCAGGGCTACTCAGGGCCTTCCCTCGAGGAAAGGACTCACGTTGAGATTCCCTTTAGCTCTAGAGCATGGCAAGGTGAGCCCCACCCCGGCCAATGAAGCTCCGTGTGTAGCCAGAGAAAACTCATTTTCTTCGCACACCAATGCTAGAGTGGCCAGAGGGCTGTCAACAGCAGAGAATTTCAGGGAGCTTCACGGCAGCAAGAATGGAGCTTTCCAAATGGAAAGCAAGGCTAGGACCATCATGCCCCCATTTCCATGGGCACAGGCAGCATACATCTCTGTGGTTTTTAACAAGTCAAATGAGACACAGAGTACACACTGTTTTCTTCCCTGAATCCACTTCTCGAGGCAGGGTGTTCTGCATCTAGTGAACGGCCTCACCAAGGAAAGCCCTAGCTAGGCCTCTGGGCCCGTGCCTCTTCAAAAGCCTGCAGTACTTCAGGAAAAACTGTGCTTTAGTTGCAATAGGAACGCAAGCCGTCTTTTTCCTGGAGGCAGGGTGACTTCAGTTAGGAGGTCCTGGATGGAAGGAGAAGCCTAGTGTTTTTCTCTGTGCAGCTCAGACCAGGGAATGAGTGCGACTTCCATGGCATGTTGGAACTCGCTAGAACGGTGCTCGTGAACCTGTATGAGTGCTGGCTAATTCAAGATGTCCCAGTAAGAGTGCACTCTGTTGCCCTACACTCGGCATACACACTGTGAGTCGGAAAGCTACGGGCCTGGATATTGCTTAGAAGGGCCAGGGGAGCCTGAGGGTACTTGCTGTTCTTGCAGGAAATGGGGATTCCAGGCGAGGCACCTAGGTGTCCTGAAAAGCGTACTGGCGTTAAAATGCTGCAGAGCAGCGACTACGGCCTCATGGAAACTGCTACACGCCTCCGCTTCTGCATAGCATTTCAGGGCCTTCCCTCGAGGCAAGTTCTCACGTTGCTTGCACTGTGAGCGACACAGCCTGTTAGGATGCTGTATTTCTCCTTGAATAGAGTGACTTCAGGAAAGAGGTCCTCGATAAATTCTAAGAAGAGTGTTTTCTCAGGGCAGCTCAGACGAGGGCAATGTCGAAAATTTCCAGGGCATGTTGGACTGCCTAGAAATGTGGTTCTGATGCTTTTCGACTGCTCTGCAAATAGAGCTCTCCTGAAGTAACGTACAGTGTGTTGCCCGAGACTCGGCAGGCACAGAGGGCCTCCGAGGGACGTATGGGAATCAATGCTGCCCAGCAGGCCCGCAGGGGTGTGGAATGCGTCAGTGATCTTGGAACAAAAATGATGCTCACCCGAGGGGCCTAGGAGTCCTGAAAAGGGTACTTCCTTTAAGATAAAGCGGAACCTCCACTAAGAGCTCATGGAAAGAGCTGCATGCCTCCCTTTCTGCAGGGCTACTCAGGGCCTTCCCTCGAGGCGAGGACTCACGTTGAGATTCCCTTTAGCTCTAGAGCATGGCAAGGTGAGCCCCACCCCGGCCAATGAAGCTCCGTGTGTAGCCAGAGAAAACTCATTTTCTTCCCACACCCATGCCTACAGTGGCCAGAGGGCTGTCAACAGCAGAGAATTTCAGGGAGCTTCACGGCAGCAAGAATGGAGCTTTCCAAATGGAAAGCAAGGCTAGGACCATCATGCCCCCATTTCCATGGGCACAGGCAGCATACATCTCTGTGGTTTCTAACAAGTCAAAAGAGACACAGAGTACACACTAGTTGCTTCCCTGAATCAACTTCTCGAGGCAGGGTGTTCTGCACCTTGTGAACGGCCTCAACAAGGAACGCCCTAGCTAGGCCTCTGGGCCCCTGCCTCTTCAAAAGCCTGCAGTGCTACAGGAAAAACTGTGCTTTAGTTGCAATAGGAACGCATGCCGTCTTTCTCCTGGAGGCAGGATGACTTCAGGTAGGAGGTCCTGGATGGAAGGAGAAGCCTAGTGTTTTTCTCTGTGCAGCTCAGACCAGGGAATGAGTGCGACTTCCACGGCATGTTGGAACTTGCTAGAATGTTGCTCTTTTACCTATGCGAGTGCTGTGAATCAAGATATCACAAGAAAGAGTGTAGTGTGTTGCCCATGACTCAGCACACACAGAGGACCTCCGAGGGACCAATGGGCCTCGTCGTGGCTCAGCAGGCCTACAGGGGTGTGGAGGTACTCAGGGATCTTGGAACAAAAATGATGCTCACCCGAGAGGCCTAGGAGTCCTGAAAAGGGTACTTCCTTTAAAGTAAAGCAGAACAGCGACTTAGAGCTAATGGAAAGAGCTGCATGCCTCCCTTTTTGCAGGGCTACTCAGGGCCTTACCTCGAGGCAAGGACTCACGTTGAGATTCCCTTTAGCTCTAGAGCATGGCAAGGTGAGCCCCACCCCGGCCAAAGAAGCTCCGTGTGTAGCCAGAGAAAACTCATTTTCTTCGCACACCAATGCTAGAGTGGCCAGAGGGCTGTCAACAGCAGAGAATTTCAGGGAGCTTCACGGCAGCAAGAATGGAGCTTTCCAAATGGAAAGCAAGGCTAGGACCATCATGCCCCCATTTCCATGGGCACAGGCAGCATACATCTCTGTGGTTTTTAACAAGTCAAATGAGACACAGAGTACACACTGTTTTCTTCCCTGAATCAACTTCTCGAGGCAGGGTGTTCTGCATCTAGTGAACGGCCTCACCAAGGAAAGCCCTAGCTAGGCCTCTGGGCCCGTGCCTCTTCAAAAGCCTGCAGTACTTCAGGAAAAACTGTGCTTTAGTTGCAATAGGAACGCAAGCCGTCTTTTTCCTGGAGGCAGGGTGACTTCAGTTAGGAGGTCCTGGATGGAAGGAGAAGCCTAGTGTTTTTCTCTGTGCAGCTCAGACCAGGGAATGAGTGCGACTTCCATGGCATGTTGGAACTCGCTAGAACGGTGCTCGTGAACCTGTATGAGTGCTGGCTAATTCAAGATGTCCCAGTAAGAGTGCACTCTGTTGCCCTACACTCGGCATACACACTGTGAGTCGGAAAGCTACGGGCCTGGATATTGCTTAGAAGGGCCAGGGGAGCCTGAGGGTACTTGCTGTTCTTGCAGGAAATGGGGATTCCAGGCGAGGCACCTAGGTGTCCTGAAAAGCGTACTGGCGTTAAAATGCTGCAGAGCAGCGACTACGGCCTCATGGAAACTGCTACACGCCTCCGCTTCTGCATAGCATTTCAGGGCCTTCCCTCGAGGCAAGTTCTCACGTTGCTTGCACTGTGAGCGACACAGCCTGTTAGGATGCTGTATTTCTCCTTGAATAGAGTGACTTCAGGAAAGAGGTCCTCGATAAATTCTAAGAAGAGTGTTTTCTCAGGGCAGCTCAGACGAGGGCAATGTCGAAAATTTCCAGGGCATGTTGGACTGCCTAGAAATGTGGTTCTGATGCTTTTCGACTGCTCTGCAAATAGAGCTCTCCTGAAGTAACGTACAGTGTGTTGCCCGAGACTCGGCAGGCACAGAGGGCCTCCGAGGGACGTATGGGAATCAATGCTGCTCAGCAGGCCCGCAGGGGTGTGGAATGCGTCAGTGATCTTGGAACAAAAATGATGCTCACCCGAGGGGCCTAGGAGTCCTGAAAAGGGTACTTCCTTTAAGATAAAGCGGAACCTCCACTAAGAGCTCATGGAAAGAGCTGCATGCCTCCCTTTCTGCAGGGCTACTCAGGGCCTTCCCTCGAGGAAAGGACTCACGTTGAGATTCCCTTTAGCTCTAGAGCATGGCAAGGTGAGCCCCACCCCGGCCAATGAAGCTCCGTGTGTAGCCAGAGAAAACTCATTTTCTTCGCACACCAATGCTAGAGTGGCCAGAGGGCTGTCAACAGCAGAGAATTTCAGGGAGCTTCACGGCAGCAAGAATGGAGCTTTCCAAATGGAAAGCAAGGCTAGGACCATCATGCCCCCATTTCCATGGGCACAGGCAGCATACATCTCTGTGGTTTTTAACAAGTCAAATGAGACACAGAGTACACACTGTTTTCTTCCCTGAATCCACTTCTCGAGGCAGGGTGTTCTGCATCTAGTGAACGGCCTCACCAAGGAAAGCCCTAGCTAGGCCTCTGGGCCCGTGCCTCTTCAAAAGCCTGCAGTACTTCAGGAAAAACTGTGCTTTAGTTGCAATAGGAACGCAAGCCGTCTTTTTCCTGGAGGCAGGGTGACTTCAGTTAGGAGGTCCTGGATGGAAGGAGAAGCCTAGTGTTTTTCTCTGTGCAGCTCAGACCAGGGAATGAGTGCGACTTCCATGGCATGTTGGAACTCGCTAGAACGGTGCTCGTGAACCTGTATGAGTGCTGGCTAATTCAAGATGTCCCAGTAAGAGTGCACTCTGTTGCCCTACACTCGGCATACACACTGTGAGTCGGAAAGCTACGGGCCTGGATATTGCTTAGAAGGGCCAGGGGAGCCTGAGGGTACTTGCTGTTCTTGCAGGAAATGGGGATTCCAGGCGAGGCACCTAGGTGTCCTGAAAAGCGTACTGGCGTTAAAATGCTGCAGAGCAGCGACTACGGCCTCATGGAAACTGCTACACGCCTCCGCTTCTGCATAGCATTTCAGGGCCTTCCCTCGAGGCAAGTTCTCACGTTGCTTGCACTGTGAGCGACACAGCCTGTTAGGATGCTGTATTTCTCCTTGAATAGAGTGACTTCAGGAAAGAGGTCCTCGATAAATTCTAAGAAGAGTGTTTTCTCAGGGCAGCTCAGACGAGGGCAATGTCGAAAATTTCCAGGGCATGTTGGACTGCCTAGAAATGTGGTTCTGATGCTTTTCGACTGCTCTGCAAATAGAGCTCTCCTGAAGTAACGTACAGTGTGTTGCCCGAGACTCGGCAGGCACAGAGGGCCTCCGAGGGACGTATGGGAATCAATGCTGCCCAGCAGGCCCGCAGGGGTGTGGAATGCGTCAGTGATCTTGGAACAAAAATGATGCTCACCCGAGGGGCCTAGGAGTCCTGAAAAGGGTACTTCCTTTAAGATAAAGCGGAACCTCCACTAAGAGCTCATGGAAAGAGCTGCATGCCTCCCTTTCTGCAGGGCTACTCAGGGCCTTCCCTCGAGGCGAGGACTCACGTTGAGATTCCCTTTAGCTCTAGAGCATGGCAAGGTGAGCCCCACCCCGGCCAATGAAGCTCCGTGTGTAGCCAGAGAAAACTCATTTTCTTCCCACACCCATGCCTACAGTGGCCAGAGGGCTGTCAACAGCAGAGAATTTCAGGGAGCTTCACGGCAGCAAGAATGGAGCTTTCCAAATGGAAAGCAAGGCTAGGACCATCATGCCCCCATTTCCATGGGCACAGGCAGCATACATCTCTGTGGTTTCTAACAAGTCAAAAGAGACACAGAGTACACACTAGTTGCTTCCCTGAATCAACTTCTCGAGGCAGGGTGTTCTGCACCTTGTGAACGGCCTCAACAAGGAACGCCCTAGCTAGGCCTCTGGGCCCCTGCCTCTTCAAAAGCCTGCAGTGCTACAGGAAAAACTGTGCTTTAGTTGCAATAGGAACGCATGCCGTCTTTCTCCTGGAGGCAGGATGACTTCAGGTAGGAGGTCCTGGATGGAAGGAGAAGCCTAGTGTTTTTCTCTGTGCAGCTCAGACCAGGGAATGAGTGCGACTTCCACGGCATGTTGGAACTTGCTAGAATGTTGCTCTTTTACCTATGCGAGTGCTGTGAATCAAGATATCACAAGAAAGAGTGTAGTGTGTTGCCCATGACTCAGCACACACAGAGGACCTCCGAGGGACCAATGGGCCTCGTCGTGGCTCAGCAGGCCTACAGGGGTGTGGAGGTACTCAGGGATCTTGGAACAAAAATGATGCTCACCCGAGAGGCCTAGGAGTCCTGAAAAGGGTACTTCCTTTAAAGTAAAGCAGAACAGCGACTTAGAGCTAATGGAAAGAGCTGCATGCCTCCCTTTTTGCAGGGCTACTCAGGGCCTTACCTCGAGGCAAGGACTCACGTTGAGATTCCCTTTAGCTCTAGAGCATGGCAAGGTGAGCCCCACCCCGGCCAAAGAAGCTCCGTGTGTAGCCAGAGAAAACTCATTTTCTTCGCACACCAATGCTAGAGTGGCCAGAGGCCTGTCAACAGCAGAGAATTTCAGGGAGCTTCACGGCAGCAAGAATGGAGCTTTCCAAATGGAAAGCAAGGCTAGGACCATCATGCCCCCATTTCCATGGGCACAGGCAGCATACATCTCTGTGGTTTTTAACAAGTCAAATGAGACACAAAGTACACACTGTTTTCTTCCCTGAATCAACTTCTCGAGGCAGGGTGTTCTGCATCTAGTGAACGGCCTCACCAAGGAAAGCCCTAGCTAGGCCTCTGGGCCCGTGCCTCTTCAAAAGCCTGCAGTACTTCAGGAAAAACTGTGCTTTAGTTGCAATAGGAACGCAAGCCGTCTTTTTCCTGGAGGCAGGGTGACTTCAGTTAGGAGGTCCTGGATGGAAGGAGAAGCCTAGTGTTTTTCTCTGTGCAGCTCAGACCAGGGAATGAGTGCGACTTCCATGGCATGTTGGAACTCGCTAGAACGGTGCTCGTGAACCTGTATGAGTGCTGGCTAATTCAAGATGTCCCAGTAAGAGTGCACTCTGTTGCCCTACACTCGGCATACACACTGTGAGTCGGAAAGCTACGGGCCTGGATATTGCTTAGAAGGGCCAGGGGAGCCTGAGGGTACTTGCTGTTCTTGCAGGAAATGGGGATTCCAGGCGAGGCACCTAGGTGTCCTGAAAAGCGTACTGGCGTTAAAATGCTGCAGAGCAGCGACTACGGCCTCATGGAAACTGCTACACGCCTCCGCTTCTGCATAGCATTTCAGGGCCTTCCCTCGAGGCAAGTTCTCACGTTGCTTGCACTGTGAGCGACACAGCCTGTTAGGATGCTGTATTTCTCCTTGAATAGAGTGACTTCAGGAAAGAGGTCCTCGATAAATTCTAAGAAGAGTGTTTTCTCAGGGCAGCTCAGACGAGGGCAATGTCGAAAATTTCCAGGGCATGTTGGACTGCCTAGAAATGTGGTTCTGATGCTTTTCGACTGCTCTGCAAATAGAGCTCTCCTGAAGTAACGTACAGTGTGTTGCCCGAGACTCGGCAGGCACAGAGGGCCTCCGAGGGACGTATGGGAATCAATGCTGCTCAGCAGGCCCGCAGGGGTGTGGAATGCGTCAGTGATCTTGGAACAAAAATGATGCTCACCCGAGGGGCCTAGGAGTCCTGAAAAGGGTACTTCCTTTAAGATAAAGCGGAACCTCCACTAAGAGCTCATGGAAAGAGCTGCATGCCTCCCTTTCTGCAGGGCTACTCAGGGCCTTCCCTCGAGGAAAGGACTCACGTTGAGATTCCCTTTAGCTCTAGAGCATGGCAAGGTGAGCCCCACCCCGGCCAATGAAGCTCCGTGTGTAGCCAGAGAAAACTCATTTTCTTCGCACACCAATGCTAGAGTGGCCAGAGGGCTGTCAACAGCAGAGAATTTCAGGGAGCTTCACGGCAGCAAGAATGGAGCTTTCCAAATGGAAAGCAAGGCTAGGACCATCATGCCCCCATTTCCATGGGCACAGGCAGCATACATCTCTGTGGTTTTTAACAAGTCAAATGAGACACAGAGTACACACTGTTTTCTTCCCTGAATCCACTTCTCGAGGCAGGGTGTTCTGCATCTAGTGAACGGCCTCACCAAGGAAAGCCCTAGCTAGGCCTCTGGGCCCGTGCCTCTTCAAAAGCCTGCAGTACTTCAGGAAAAACTGTGCTTTAGTTGCAATAGGAACGCAAGCCGTCTTTTTCCTGGAGGCAGGGTGACTTCAGTTAGGAGGTCCTGGATGGAAGGAGAAGCCTAGTGTTTTTCTCTGTGCAGCTCAGACCAGGGAATGAGTGCGACTTCCATGGCATGTTGGAACTCGCTAGAACGGTGCTCGTGAACCTGTATGAGTGCTGGCTAATTCAAGATGTCCCAGTAAGAGTGCACTCTGTTGCCCTACACTCGGCATACACACTGTGAGTCGGAAAGCTACGGGCCTGGATATTGCTTAGAAGGGCCAGGGGAGCCTGAGGGTACTTGCTGTTCTTGCAGGAAATGGGGATTCCAGGCGAGGCACCTAGGTGTCCTGAAAAGCGTACTGGCGTTAAAATGCTGCAGAGCAGCGACTACGGCCTCATGGAAACTGCTACACGCCTCCGCTTCTGCATAGCATTTCAGGGCCTTCCCTCGAGGCAAGTTCTCACGTTGCTTGCACTGTGAGCGACACAGCCTGTTAGGATGCTGTATTTCTCCTTGAATAGAGTGACTTCAGGAAAGAGGTCCTCGATAAATTCTAAGAAGAGTGTTTTCTCAGGGCAGCTCAGACGAGGGCAATGTCGAAAATTTCCAGGGCATGTTGGACTGCCTAGAAATGTGGTTCTGATGCTTTTCGACTGCTCTGCAAATATAGCTCTCCTGAAGTAACGTACAGTGTGTTGCCCGAGACTCGGCAGGCACAGAGGGCCTCCGAGGGACGTATGGGAATCAATGCTGCCCAGCAGGCCCGCAGGGGTGTGGAATGCGTCAGTGATCTTGGAACAAAAATGATGCTCACCCGAGGGGCCTAGGAGTCCTGAAAAGGGTACTTCCTTTAAGATAAAGCGGAACCTCCACTAAGAGCTCATGGAAAGAGCTGCATGCCTCCCTTTCTGCAGGGCTACTCAGGGCCTTCCCTCGAGGCGAGGACTCACGTTGAGATTCCCTTTAGCTCTAGAGCATGGCAAGGTGAGCCCCACCCCGGCCAATGAAGCTCCGTGTGTAGCCAGAGAAAACTCATTTTCTTCCCACACCCATGCCTACAGTGGCCAGAGGGCTGTCAACAGCAGAGAATTTCAGGGAGCTTCACGGCAGCAAGAATGGAGCTTTCCAAATGGAAAGCAAGGCTAGGACCATCATGCCCCCATTTCCATGGGCACAGGCAGCATACATCTCTGTGGTTTTTAACAAGTCAAATGCGACACAGAGTACACAGTTTGCTTCCCTGAATCAACTTCTCGAGGCAGGGTGTTCTGCACCTTGTGAACGGCCTCACCAAGGAACGCCCTAGCTAGGCCTCTGGGCCCGTGCCTCTTCAAAAGCCTGCAGTGCTACAGGAAAAACTGTGCTTTAGTTGCAATAGGAACGCATGCCGTCTTTCTCCTGGAGGCAGGATGACTTCAGGTAGGAGGTCCTGGATGGAAGGAGAAGCCTAGTGTTTTTCTCTGTGCAGCTCAGACCAGGGAATGAGTGCGACTTCCACGGCATGTTGGAACTTGCTAGAATGTTGCTCTTTTACCTATGCGAGTGCTGTGAATCAAGATATCACAAGAAAGAGTGTAGTGTGTTGCCCATGACTCAGCACACACAGAGGACCTCCGAGGGACCAATGGGCCTCGTCGTGGCTCAGCAGGCCTACAGGGGTGTGGAGGTACTCAGGGATCTTGGAACAAAAATGATGCTCACCCGAGAGGCCTAGGAGTCCTGAAAAGGGTACTTCCTTTAAAGTAAAGCAGAACAGCGACTTAGAGCTAATGGAAAGAGCTGCATGCCTCCCTTTTTGCAGGGCTACTCAGGGCCTTACCTCGAGGCAAGGACTCACGTTGAGATTCCCTTTAGCTCTAGAGCATGGCAAGGTGAGCCCCACCCCGGCCAAAGAAGCTCCGTGTGTAGCCAGAGAAAACTCATTTTCTTCGCACACCAATGCTAGAGTGGCCAGAGGCCTGTCAACAGCAGAGAATTTCAGGGAGCTTCACGGCAGCAAGAATGGAGCTTTCCAAATGGAAAGCAAGGCTAGGACCATCATGCCCCCATTTCCATGGGCACAGGCAGCATACATCTCTGTGGTTTTTAACAAGTCAAATGAGACACAGAGTACACACTGTTTTCTTCCCTGAATCAACTTCTCGAGGCAGGGTGTTCTGCATCTAGTGAACGGCCTCACCAAGGAAAGCCCTAGCTAGGCCTCTGGGCCCGTGCCTCTTCAAAAGCCTGCAGTACTTCAGGAAAAACTGTGCTTTAGTTGCAATAGGAACGCAAGCCGTCTTTTTCCTGGAGGCAGGGTGACTTCAGTTAGGAGGTCCTGGATGGAAGGAGAAGCCTAGTGTTTTTCTCTGTGCAGCTCAGACCAGGGAATGAGTGCGACTTCCATGGCATGTTGGAACTCGCTAGAACGGTGCTCGTGAACCTGTATGAGTGCTGGCTAATTCAAGATGTCCCAGTAAGAGTGCACTCTGTTGCCCTACACTCGGCATACACACTGTGAGTCGGAAAGCTACGGGCCTGGATATTGCTTAGAAGGGCCAGGGGAGCCTGAGGGTACTTGCTGTTCTTGCAGGAAATGGGGATTCCAGGCGAGGCACCTAGGTGTCCTGAAAAGCGTACTGGCGTTAAAATGCTGCAGAGCAGCGACTACGGCCTCATGGAAACTGCTACACGCCTCCGCTTCTGCATAGCATTTCAGGGCCTTCCCTCGAGGCAAGTTCTCACGTTGCTTGCACTGTGAGCGACACAGCCTGTTAGGATGCTGTATTTCTCCTTGAATAGAGTGACTTCAGGAAAGAGGTCCTCGATAAATTCTAAGAAGAGTGTTTTCTCAGGGCAGCTCAGACGAGGGCAATGTCGAAAATTTCCAGGGCATGTTGGACTGCCTAGAAATGTGGTTCTGATGCTTTTCGACTGCTCTGCAAATAGAGCTCTCCTGAAGTAACGTACAGTGTGTTGCCCGAGACTCGGCAGGCACAGAGGGCCTCCGAGGGACGTATGGGAATCAATGCTGCTCAGCAGGCCCGCAGGGGTGTGGAATGCGTCAGTGATCTTGGAACAAAAATGATGCTCACCCGAGGGGCCTAGGAGTCCTGAAAAGGGTACTTCCTTTAAGATAAAGCGGAACCTCCACTAAGAGCTCATGGAAAGAGCTGCATGCCTCCCTTTCTGCAGGGCTACTCAGGGCCTTCCCTCGAGGAAAGGACTCACGTTGAGATTCCCTTTAGCTCTAGAGCATGGCAAGGTGAGCCCCACCCCGGCCAATGAAGCTCCGTGTGTAGCCAGAGAAAACTCATTTTCTTCGCACACCAATGCTAGAGTGGCCAGAGGGCTGTCAACAGCAGAGAATTTCAGGGAGCTTCACGGCAGCAAGAATGGAGCTTTCCAAATGGAAAGCAAGGCTAGGACCATCATGCCCCCATTTCCATGGGCACAGGCAGCATACATCTCTGTGGTTTTTAACAAGTCAAATGAGACACAGAGTACACACTGTTTTCTTCCCTGAATCCACTTCTCGAGGCAGGGTGTTCTGCATCTAGTGAACGGCCTCACCAAGGAAAGCCCTAGCTAGGCCTCTGGGCCCGTGCCTCTTCAAAAGCCTGCAGTACTTCAGGAAAAACTGTGCTTTAGTTGCAATAGGAACGCAAGCCGTCTTTTTCCTGGAGGCAGGGTGACTTCAGTTAGGAGGTCCTGGATGGAAGGAGAAGCCTAGTGTTTTTCTCTGTGCAGCTCAGACCAGGGAATGAGTGCGACTTCCATGGCATGTTGGAACTCGCTAGAACGGTGCTCGTGAACCTGTATGAGTGCTGGCTAATTCAAGATGTCCCAGTAAGAGTGCACTCTGTTGCCCTACACTCGGCATACACACTGTGAGTCGGAAAGCTACGGGCCTGGATATTGCTTAGAAGGGCCAGGGGAGCCTGAGGGTACTTGCTGTTCTTGCAGGAAATGGGGATTCCAGGCGAGGCACCTAGGTGTCCTGAAAAGCGTACTGGCGTTAAAATGCTGCAGAGCAGCGACTACGGCCTCATGGAAACTGCTACACGCCTCCGCTTCTGCATAGCATTTCAGGGCCTTCCCTCGAGGCAAGTTCTCACGTTGCTTGCACTGTGAGCGACACAGCCTGTTAGGATGCTGTATTTCTCCTTGAATAGAGTGACTTCAGGAAAGAGGTCCTCGATAAATTCTAAGAAGAGTGTTTTCTCAGGGCAGCTCAGACGAGGGCAATGTCGAAAATTTCCAGGGCATGTTGGACTGCCTAGAAATGTGGTTCTGATGCTTTTCGACTGCTCTGCAAATATAGCTCTCCTGAAGTAACGTACAGTGTGTTGCCCGAGACTCGGCAGGCACAGAGGGCCTCCGAGGGACGTATGGGAATCAATGCTGCCCAGCAGGCCCGCAGGGGTGTGGAATGCGTCAGTGATCTTGGAACAAAAATGATGCTCACCCGAGGGGCCTAGGAGTCCTGAAAAGGGTACTTCCTTTAAGATAAAGCGGAACCTCCACTAAGAGCTCATGGAAAGAGCTGCATGCCTCCCTTTCTGCAGGGCTACTCAGGGCCTTCCCTCGAGGCGAGGACTCACGTTGAGATTCCCTTTAGCTCTAGAGCATGGCAAGGTGAGCCCCACCCCGGCCAATGAAGCTCCGTGTGTAGCCAGAGAAAACTCATTTTCTTCCCACACCCATGCCTACAGTGGCCAGAGGGCTGTCAACAGCAGAGAATTTCAGGGAGCTTCACGGCAGCAAGAATGGAGCTTTCCAAATGGAAAGCAAGGCTAGGACCATCATGCCCCCATTTCCATGGGCACAGGCAGCATACATCTCTGTGGTTTTTAACAAGTCAAATGCGACACAGAGTACACAGTTTGCTTCCCTGAATCAACTTCTCGAGGCAGGGTGTTCTGCACCTTGTGAACGGCCTCACCAAGGAACGCCCTAGCTAGGCCTCTGGGCCCGTGCCTCTTCAAAAGCCTGCAGTGCTACAGGAAAAACTGTGCTTTAGTTGCAATAGGAACGCATGCCGTCTTTCTCCTGGAGGCAGGATGACTTCAGGTAGGAGGTCCTGGATGGAAGGAGAAGCCTAGTGTTTTTCTCTGTGCAGCTCAGACCAGGGAATGAGTGCGACTTCCACGGCATGTTGGAACTTGCTAGAATGTTGCTCTTTTACCTATGCGAGTGCTGTGAATCAAGATATCACAAGAAAGAGTGTAGTGTGTTGCCCATGACTCAGCACACACAGAGGACCTCCGAGGGACCAATGGGCCTCGTCGTGGCTCAGCAGGCCTACAGGGGTGTGGAGGTACTCAGGGATCTTGGAACAAAAATGATGCTCACCCGAGAGGCCTAGGAGTCCTGAAAAGGGTACTTCCTTTAAAGTAAAGCAGAACAGCGACTTAGAGCTAATGGAAAGAGCTGCATGCCTCCCTTTTTGCAGGGCTACTCAGGGCCTTACCTCGAGGCAAGGACTCACGTTGAGATTCCCTTTAGCTCTAGAGCATGGCAAGGTGAGCCCCACCCCGGCCAAAGAAGCTCCGTGTGTAGCCAGAGAAAACTCATTTTCTTCGCACACCAATGCTAGAGTGGCCAGAGGCCTGTCAACAGCAGAGAATTTCAGGGAGCTTCACGGCAGCAAGAATGGAGCTTTCCAAATGGAAAGCAAGGCTAGGACCATCATGCCCCCATTTCCATGGGCACAGGCAGCATACATCTCTGTGGTTTTTAACAAGTCAAATGAGACACAGAGTACACACTGTTTTCTTCCCTGAATCAACTTCTCGAGGCAGGGTGTTCTGCATCTAGTGAACGGCCTCACCAAGGAAAGCCCTAGCTAGGCCTCTGGGCCCGTGCCTCTTCAAAAGCCTGCAGTACTTCAGGAAAAACTGTGCTTTAGTTGCAATAGGAACGCAAGCCGTCTTTTTCCTGGAGGCAGGGTGACTTCAGTTAGGAGGTCCTGGATGGAAGGAGAAGCCTAGTGTTTTTCTCTGTGCAGCTCAGACCAGGGAATGAGTGCGACTTCCATGGCATGTTGGAACTCGCTAGAACGGTGCTCGTGAACCTGTATGAGTGCTGGCTAATTCAAGATGTCCCAGTAAGAGTGCACTCTGTTGCCCTACACTCGGCATACACACTGTGAGTCGGAAAGCTACGGGCCTGGATATTGCTTAGAAGGGCCAGGGGAGCCTGAGGGTACTTGCTGTTCTTGCAGGAAATGGGGATTCCAGGCGAGGCACCTAGGTGTCCTGAAAAGCGTACTGGCGTTAAAATGCTGCAGAGCAGCGACTACGGCCTCATGGAAACTGCTACACGCCTCCGCTTCTGCATAGCATTTCAGGGCCTTCCCTCGAGGCAAGTTCTCACGTTGCTTGCACTGTGAGCGACACAGCCTGTTAGGATGCTGTATTTCTCCTTGAATAGAGTGACTTCAGGAAAGAGGTCCTCGATAAATTCTAAGAAGAGTGTTTTCTCAGGGCAGCTCAGACGAGGGCAATGTCGAAAATTTCCAGGGCATGTTGGACTGCCTAGAAATGTGGTTCTGATGCTTTTCGACTGCTCTGCAAATAGAGCTCTCCTGAAGTAACGTACAGTGTGTTGCCCGAGACTCGGCAGGCACAGAGGGCCTCCGAGGGACGTATGGGAATCAATGCTGCTCAGCAGGCCCGCAGGGGTGTGGAATGCGTCAGTGATCTTGGAACAAAAATGATGCTCACCCGAGGGGCCTAGGAGTCCTGAAAAGGGTACTTCCTTTAAGATAAAGCGGAACCTCCACTAAGAGCTCATGGAAAGAGCTGCATGCCTCCCTTTCTGCAGGGCTACTCAGGGCCTTCCCTCGAGGAAAGGACTCACGTTGAGATTCCCTTTAGCTCTAGAGCATGGCAAGGTGAGCCCCACCCCGGCCAATGAAGCTCCGTGTGTAGCCAGAGAAAACTCATTTTCTTCGCACACCAATGCTAGAGTGGCCAGAGGGCTGTCAACAGCAGAGAATTTCAGGGAGCTTCACGGCAGCAAGAATGGAGCTTTCCAAATGGAAAGCAAGGCTAGGACCATCATGCCCCCATTTCCATGGGCACAGGCAGCATACATCTCTGTGGTTTTTAACAAGTCAAATGAGACACAGAGTACACACTGTTTTCTTCCCTGAATCCACTTCTCGAGGCAGGGTGTTCTGCATCTAGTGAACGGCCTCACCAAGGAAAGCCCTAGCTAGGCCTCTGGGCCCGTGCCTCTTCAAAAGCCTGCAGTACTTCAGGAAAAACTGTGCTTTAGTTGCAATAGGAACGCAAGCCGTCTTTTTCCTGGAGGCAGGGTGACTTCAGTTAGGAGGTCCTGGATGGAAGGAGAAGCCTAGTGTTTTTCTCTGTGCAGCTCAGACCAGGGAATGAGTGCGACTTCCATGGCATGTTGGAACTCGCTAGAACGGTGCTCGTGAACCTGTATGAGTGCTGGCTAATTCAAGATGTCCCAGTAAGAGTGCACTCTGTTGCCCTACACTCGGCATACACACTGTGAGTCGGAAAGCTACGGGCCTGGATATTGCTTAGAAGGGCCAGGGGAGCCTGAGGGTACTTGCTGTTCTTGCAGGAAATGGGGATTCCAGGCGAGGCACCTAGGTGTCCTGAAAAGCGTACTGGCGTTAAAATGCTGCAGAGCAGCGACTACGGCCTCATGGAAACTGCTACACGCCTCCGCTTCTGCATAGCATTTCAGGGCCTTCCCTCGAGGCAAGTTCTCACGTTGCTTGCACTGTGAGCGACACAGCCTGTTAGGATGCTGTATTTCTCCTTGAATAGAGTGACTTCAGGAAAGAGGTCCTCGATAAATTCTAAGAAGAGTGTTTTCTCAGGGCAGCTCAGACGAGGGCAATGTCGAAAATTTCCAGGGCATGTTGGACTGCCTAGAAATGTGGTTCTGATGCTTTTCGACTGCTCTGCAAATATAGCTCTCCTGAAGTAACGTACAGTGTGTTGCCCGAGACTCGGCAGGCACAGAGGGCCTCCGAGGGACGTATGGGAATCAATGCTGCCCAGCAGGCCCGCAGGGGTGTGGAATGCGTCAGTGATCTTGGAACAAAAATGATGCTCACCCGAGGGGCCTAGGAGTCCTGAAAAGGGTACTTCCTTTAAGATAAAGCGGAACCTCCACTAAGAGCTCATGGAAAGAGCTGCATGCCTCCCTTTCTGCAGGGCTACTCAGGGCCTTCCCTCGAGGCGAGGACTCACGTTGAGATTCCCTTTAGCTCTAGAGCATGGCAAGGTGAGCCCCACCCCGGCCAATGAAGCTCCGTGTGTAGCCAGAGAAAACTCATTTTCTTCCCACACCCATGCCTACAGTGGCCAGAGGGCTGTCAACAGCAGAGAATTTCAGGGAGCTTCACGGCAGCAAGAATGGAGCTTTCCAAATGGAAAGCAAGGCTAGGACCATCATGCCCCCATTTCCATGGGCACAGGCAGCATACATCTCTGTGGTTTTTAACAAGTCAAATGCGACACAGAGTACACAGTTTGCTTCCCTGAATCAACTTCTCGAGGCAGGGTGTTCTGCACCTTGTGAACGGCCTCACCAAGGAACGCCCTAGCTAGGCCTCTGGGCCCGTGCCTCTTCAAAAGCCTGCAGTGCTACAGGAAAAACTGTGCTTTAGTTGCAATAGGAACGCATGCCGTCTTTCTCCTGGAGGCAGGATGACTTCAGTTAGGAGGTCCTGGATGGAAGGAGAAGCCTAGTGTTTTTCTCTGTGCAGCTCAGACCAGGGAATGAGTGCGACTTCCACGGCATGTTGGAACTTGCTAGAATGTTGCTCTTTTACCTATGCGAGTGCTGTGAATCAAGATATCACAAGAAAGAGTGTAGTGTGTTGCCCATGACTCAGCACACACAGAGGACCTCCGAGGGACCAATGGGCCTCGTCGTGGCTCAGCAGGCCTACAGGGGTGTGGAGGTACTCAGGGATCTTGGAACAAAAATGATGCTCACCCGAGAGGCCTAGGAGTCCTGAAAAGGGTACTTCCTTTAAAGTAAAGCAGAACAGCGACTTAGAGCTAATGGAAAGAGCTGCATGCCTCCCTTTTTGCAGGGCTACTCAGGGCCTTACCTCGAGGCAAGGACTCACGTTGAGATTCCCTTTAGCTCTAGAGCATGGCAAGGTGAGCCCCACCCCGGCCAAAGAAGCTCCGTGTGTAGCCAGAGAAAACTCATTTTCTTCGCACACCAATGCTAGAGTGGCCAGAGGCCTGTCAACAGCAGAGAATTTCAGGGAGCTTCACGGCAGCAAGAATGGAGCTTTCCAAATGGAAAGCAAGGCTAGGACCATCATGCCCCCATTTCCATGGGCACAGGCAGCATACATCTCTGTGGTTTTTAACAAGTCAAATGAGACACAGAGTACACACTGTTTTCTTCCCTGAATCAACTTCTCGAGGCAGGGTGTTCTGCATCTAGTGAACGGCCTCACCAAGGAAAGCCCTAGCTAGGCCTCTGGGCCCGTGCCTCTTCAAAAGCCTGCAGTACTTCAGGAAAAACTGTGCTTTAGTTGCAATAGGAACGCAAGCCGTCTTTTTCCTGGAGGCAGGGTGACTTCAGTTAGGAGGTCCTGGATGGAAGGAGAAGCCTAGTGTTTTTCTCTGTGCAGCTCAGACCAGGGAATGAGTGCGACTTCCATGGCATGTTGGAACTCGCTAGAACGGTGCTCGTGAACCTGTATGAGTGCTGGCTAATTCAAGATGTCCCAGTAAGAGTGCACTCTGTTGCCCTACACTCGGCATACACACTGTGAGTCGGAAAGCTACGGGCCTGGATATTGCTTAGAAGGGCCAGGGGAGCCTGAGTGTACTTGCTGTTCTTGCAGGAAATGGGGATTCCAGGCGAGGCACCTAGGTGTCCTGAAAAGCGTACTGGCGTTAAAATGCTGCAGAGCAGCGACTACGGCCTCATGGAAACTGCTACACGCCTCCGCTTCTGCATAGCATTTCAGGGCCTTCCCTCGAGGCAAGTTCTCACATTGCTTGCACTGTGAGCGACACAGCCTGTTAGGATGCTGTATTTCTCCTTGAATAGAGTGACTTCAGGAAAGAGGTCCTCGATAAATTCTAAGAAGAGTGTTTTCTCAGGGCAGCTCAGACGAGGGCAATGTCGAAAATTTCCAGGGCATGTTGGACTGCCTAGAAATGTGGTTCTGATGCTTTTCGACTGCTCTGCAAATAGAGCTCTCCTGAAGTAACGTACAGTGTGTTGCCCGAGACTCGGCAGGCACAGAGGGCCTCCGAGGGACGTATGGGAATCAATGCTGCTCAGCAGGCCCGCAGGGGTGTGGAATGCGTCAGTGATCTTGGAACAAAAATGATGCTCACCCGAGGGGCCTAGGAGTCCTGAAAAGGGTACTTCCTTTAAGATAAAGCGGAACCTCCACTAAGAGCTCATGGAAAGAGCTGCATGCCTCCCTTTCTGCAGGGCTACTCAGGGCCTTCCCTCGAGGCGAGGACTCACGTTGAGATTCCCTTTAGCTCTAGAGCATGGCAAGGTGAGCCCCACCCCGGCCAATGAAGCTCCGTGTGTAGCCAGAGAAAACTCATTTTCTTCCCACACCCATGCCTACAGTGGCCAGAGGGCTGTCAACAGCAGAGAATTTCAGGGAGCTTCACGGCAGCAAGAATGGAGCTTTCCAAATGGAAAGCAAGGCTAGGACCATCATGCCCCCATTTCCATGGGCACAGGCAGCATACATCTCTGTGGTTTTTAACAAGTCAAATGCGACACAGAGTACACAGTTTGCTTCCCTGAATCAACTTCTCGAGGCAGGGTGTTCTGCACCTTGTGAACGGCCTCACCAAGGAACGCCCTAGCTAGGCCTCTGGGCCCGTGCCTCTTCAAAAGCCTGCAGTGCTACAGGAAAAACTGTGCTTTAGTTGCAATAGGAACGCATGCCGTCTTTCTCCTGGAGGCAGGATGACTTCAGGTAGGAGGTCCTGGATGGAAGGAGAAGCCTAGTGTTTTTCTCTGTGCAGCTCAGACCAGGGAATGAGTGCGACTTCCACGGCATGTTGGAACTTGCTAGAATGTTGCTCTTTTACCTATGCGAGCGCTGTGAATCAAGATATCACAAGAAAGAGTGTAGTGTGTTGCCCATGACTCAGCACACACAGAGGACCTCCGAGGGACCAATGGGCCTCGTCGTGGCTCAGCAGGCCTACAGGGGTGTGGAGGTACTCAGGGATCTTGGAACAAAAATGATGCTCACCCGAGAGGCCTAGGAGTCCTGAAAAGGGTACTTCCTTTAAAGTAAAGCAGAACAGCGACTTAGAGCTAATGGAAAGAGCTGCATGCCTCCCTTTTTGCAGGGCTACTCAGGGCCTTACCTCGAGGCAAGGACTCACGTTGAGATTCCCTTTAGCTCTAGAGCATGGCAAGGTGAGCCCCACCCCGGCCAAAGAAGCTCCGTGTGTAGCCAGAGAAAACTCATTTTCTTCGCACACCAATGCTAGAGTGGCCAGAGGCCTGTCAACAGCAGAGAATTTCAGGGAGCTTCACGGCAGCAAGAATGGAGCTTTCCAAATGGAAAGCAAGGCTAGGACCATCATGCCCCCATTTCCATGGGCACAGGCAGCATACATCTCTGTGGTTTTTAACAAGTCAAATGAGACACAGAGTACACACTGTTTTCTTCCCTGAATCAACTTCTCAAGGCAGGGTGTTCTGCATCTAGTGAACGGCCTCACCAAGGAAAGCCCTAGCTAGGCCTCTGGGCCCGTGCCTCTTCAAAAGCCTGCAGTACTTCAGGAAAAACTGTGCTTTAGTTGCAATAGGAACGCAAGCCGTCTTTTTCCTGGAGGCAGGGTGACTTCAGTTAGGAGGTCCTGGATGGAAGGAGAAGCCTAGTGTTTTTCTCTGTGCAGCTCAGACCAGGGAATGAGTGCGACTTCCATGGCATGTTGGAACTCGCTAGAACGGTGCTCGTGAACCTGTATGAGTGCTGGCTAATTCAAGATGTCCCAGTAAGAGTGCACTCTGTTGCCCTACACTCGGCATACACACTGTGAGTCGGAAAGCTACGAGCCTGGATATTGCTTAGAAGGGCCAGGGGAGCCTGAGGGTACTTGCTGTTCTTGCAGGAAATGGGGATTCCAGGCGAGGCACCTAGGTGTCCTGAAAAGCGTACTGGCATTAAAATGCTGCAGAGCAGCGACTACGGCCTCATGGAAACTGCTACACGCCTCCGCTTCTGCATAGCATTTCAGGGCCTTCCCTCGAGGCAAGTTCTCACGTTGCTTGCACTGTGAGCGACACAGCCTGTTAGGATGCTGTATTTCTCCTTGAATAGAGTGACTTCAGGAAAGAGGTCCTCGATAAATTCTAAGAAGAGTGTTTTCTCAGGGCAGCTCAGACGAGGGCAATGTCGAAAATTTCCAGGGCATGTTGGACTGCCTAGAAATGTGGTTCTGATGCTTTTCGACTGCTCTGCAAATAGAGCTCTCCTGAAGTAACGTACAGTGTGTTGCCCGAGACTCGGCAGGCACAGAGGGCCTCCGAGGGACGTATGGGAATCAATGCTGCTCAGCAGGCTCGCAGGGGTGTGGAATGCGTCAGTGATCTTGAAACAAAAATGATGCTCACCCGAGGGGCCTAGGAGTCCTGAAAAGGGTACTTCCTTTAAGATAAAGCGGAACCTCCACTAAGAGCTCATGGAAAGAGCTGCATGCCTCCCTTTCTGCAGGGCTACTCAGGGCCTTCCCTCGAGGCAAGGACTCACGTTGAGATTCCCTTTAGCTCTAGAGCATGGCAAGGTGAGCCCCACCCCGGCCAATGAAGCTCCGTGTGTAGCCAGAGAAAACTCATTTTCTTCCCACACCCATGCCTACAGTGGCCAGAGGGCTGTCAACAGCAGAGAATTTCAGGGAGCTTCACGGCAGCAAGAATGGAGCTTTCCAAATGGAAAGCAAGGCTAGGACCATCATGCCCCCATTTCCATGGGCACAGGCAGCATACATCTCTGTGGTTTTTAACAAGTCAAATGCGACACAGAGTACACAGTTTGCTTCCCTGAATCAACTTCTCGAGGCAGGGTGTTCTGCACCTTGTGAACGGCCTCACCAAGGAACGCCCTAGCTAGGCCTCTGGGCCCGTGCCTCTTCAAAAGCCTGCAGTGCTACAGGAAAAACTGTGCTTTAGTTGCAATAGGAACGCATGCCGTCTTTCTCCTGGAGGCAGGATGACTTCAGGTAGGAGGTCCTGGATGGAAGGAGAAGCCTAGTGTTTTTCTCTGTGCAGCTCAGACCAGGGAATGAGTGCGACTTCCACGGCATGTTGGAACTTGCTAGAATGTTGCTCTTTTACCTATGCGAGTGCTGTGAATCAAGATATCACAAGAAAGAGTGTAGTGTGTTGCCCATGACTCAGCACACACAGAGGACCTCCGAGGGACCAATGGGCCTCGTCGTAGCTCAGCAGGCCTACAAGGGTGTGGAGGTACTCAGGGATCTTGGAACAAAAATGATGCTCACCCGAGAGGCCTAGGAGTCCTGAAAAGGGTACTTCCTTTAAAGTAAAGCAGAACAGCGACTTAGAGCTAATGGAAAGAGCTGCATGCCTCCCTTTTTGCAGGGCTACTCAGGGCCTTACCTCGAGGCAAGGACTCACGTTGAGATTCCCTTTAGCTCTAGAGCATGGCAAGGTGAGCCCCACCTCGGCCAAAGAAGCTCCGTGTGTAGCCAGAGAAAACTCATTTTCTTCCCACACCCATGCCTACAGTGGCCAGAGGCCTGTCAACAGCAGAGAATTTCAGGGAGCTTCACGGCAGCAAGAATGGAGCTTTCCAAATGGAAAGCAAGGCTAGGACCATCATGCCCCCATTTCCATGGGCACAGGCAGCATACATCTCTGTGGTTTTTAACAAGTCAAATGAGACACAGAGTACACACTGTTTTCTTCCCTGAATCAACTTCTCGAGGCAGGGTGTTTTGCATCTAGTGAACGGCCTCACCAAGGAAAGCCCTAGCTAGGCCTCTGGGCCCGTGCCTCTTCAAAAGCCTGCAGTACTTCAGGAAAAACTGTGCTTTAGTTGCAATAGGAACGCAAGCCGTCTTTTTCCTGGAGGCAGGGTGACTTCAGTTAGGAGGTCCTGGATGGAAGGAGAAGCCTAGTGTTTTTCTCTGTGCAGCTCAGACCAGGGAATGAGTGCGACTTCCATGGCATGTTGGAACTCGCTAGAACGGTGCTCGTGAACCTGTATGAGTGCTGGCTAATTCAAGATGTCCCAGTAAGAGTGCACTCTGTTGCCCTACACTCGGCATACACACTGTGAGTCGGAAAGCTACGAGCCTGGATATTGCTTAGAAGGGCCAGGGGAGCCTGAGGGTACTTGCTGTTCTTGCAGGAAATGGGGATTCCAGGCGAGGCACCTAGGTGTCCTGAAAAGCGTACTGGCGTTAAAATGCTGCAGAGCAGCGACTACCGCCTCATGGAAACTGCTACACGCCTCCGCTTCTGCATAGCATTTCAGGGCCTTCCCTCGAGGCAAGTTCTCACGTTGCTTGCACTGTGAGCGACACAGCCTGTTAGGATGCTGTATTTCTCCTTGAATAGAGTGACTTCAGGAAAGAGGTCCTCGATAAATTCTAAGAAGAGTGTTTTCTCAGGGCAGCTCAGACGAGGGCAATGTCGAAAATTTCCAGGGCATGTTGGACTGCCTAGAAATGTGGTTCTGATGCTTTTCGACTGCTCTGCAAATAGAGCTCTCCTGAAGTAACGTACAGTGTGTTGCCCGAGACTCGGCAGGCACAGAGGGCCTCCGAGGGACGTATGGGAATCAATGCTGCTCAGCAGGCCCGCAGGGGTGTGGAATGCGTCAGTGATCTTGGAACAAAAATGATGCTCACCCGAGGGGCCTAGGAGTCCTGAAAAGGGTACTTCCTTTAAGATAAAGCGGAACCTCCACTAAGAGCTCATGGAAAGAGCTGCATGCCTCCCTTTCTGCAGGGCTACTCAGGGCCTTCCCTCGAGGCAAGGACTCACGTTGAGATTCCCTTTAGCTCTAGAGCATGGCAAGGTGAGCCCCACCCCGGCCAATGAAGCTCCGTGTGTAGCCAGAGAAAACTCATTTTCTTCCCACACCCATGCCTACAGTGGCCAGAGGGCTGTCAACAGCAGAGAATTTCAGGGAGCTTCACGGCAGCAAGAATGGAGCTTTCCAAATGGAAAGCAAGGCTAGGACCATCATGCCCCCATTTCCATGGGCACAGGCAGCATACATCTCTGTGGTTTTTAACAAGTCAAATGCGACACAGAGTACACAGTTTGCTTCCCTGAATCAACTTCTCGAGGCAGGGTGTTCTGCACCTTGTGAACGGCCTCACCAAGGAACGCCCTAGCTAGGCCTCTGGGCCCGTGCCTCTTCAAAAGCCTGCAGTGCTACAGGAAAAACTGTGCTTTAGCTGCAATAGGAACGCATGCCGTCTTTCTCCTGGAGGCAGGATGACTTCAGGTAGGAGGTCCTGGATGGAAGGAGAAGCCTAGTGTTTTTCTCTGTGCAGCTCAGACCAGGGAATGAGTGCGACTTCCACGGCATGTTGGAACTTGCTAGAATGTTGCTCTTTTACCTATGCGAGTGCTGTGAATCAAGATATCACAAGAAAGAGTGTAGTGTGTTGACCATGACTCAGCACACACAGAGGACCTCCGAGGGACCAATGGGCCTCGTCGTGGCTCAGCAGGCCTACAGGGGTGTGGAGGTACTCAGGGATCTTGGAACAAAAATGATGCTCACCCGAGAGGCCTAGGAGTCCTGAAAAGGGTACTTCCTTTAAAGTAAAGCAGAACAGCGACTTAGAGCTAATGGAAAGAGCTGCATGCCTCCCTTTTTGCAGGGCTACTCAGGGCCTTACCTCGGGGCAAGGACTCACGTTGAGATTCCCTTTAGCTCTAGAGCATGGCAAGGTGAGCCCCACCCCGGCCAAAGAAGCTCCGTGTGTAGTCAGAGAAAACTCATTTTCTTCCCACACCAATGCTAGAGTGGCCAGAGGCCTGTCAACAGCAGAGAATTTCAGGGAGCTTCACGGCAGCAAGAATGGAGCTTTCCAAATGGAAAGCAAGGCTAGGACCATCATGCCCCCATTTCCATGGGCACAGGCAGCATACATCTCTGTGGTTTTTAACAAGTCAAATGAGACACAGAGTACACACTGTTTTCTTCCCTGAATCAACTTCTCGAGGCAGGGTGTTCTGCATCTAGTGAACGGCCTCACCAAGGAAAGCCCTAGCTAGGCCTCTGGGCCCGTGCCTCTTCAAAAGCCTGCAGTACTTCAGGAAAAACTGTGCTTTAGGTGCAATAGGAACGCAAGCCGTCTTTTTCCTGGAGGCAGGGTGACTTCAGTTAGGAGGTCCTGGATGGAAGGAGAAGCCTAGTGTTTTTCTCTGTGCAGCTCAGACCAGGGAATGAGTGCGACTTCCATGGCATGTTGGAACTCGCTAGAACGGTGCTCGTGAACCTGTATGAGTGCTGGCTAATTCAAGATGTCCCAGTAAGAGTGCACTCTGTTGCCCTACACTCGGCATACACACTGTGAGTCGGAAAGCTACGAGCCTGGATATTGCTTAGAAGGGCCAGGGGAGCCTGAGGGTACTTGCTGTTCTTGCAGGAAATGGGGATTCCAGGCGAGGCACCTAGGTGTCCTGAAAAGCGTACTGGCGTTAAAATGCTGCAGAGCAGCGACTACCGCCTCATGGAAACTGCTACACGCCTCCGCTTCTGCATAGCATTTCAGGGCCTTCCCTCGAGGCAAGTTCTCACGTTGCTTGCACTGTGAGCGACACAGCCTGTTAGGATGCTGTATTTCTCCTTGAATAGAGTGACTTCAGGAAAGAGGTCCTCGATAAATTCTAAGAAGAGTGTTTTCTCAGGGCAGCTCAGACGAGGGCAATGTCGAAAATTTCCAGGGCATGTTGGACTGCCTAGAAATGTGGTTCTGATGCTTTTCGACTGCTCTGCAAATAGAGCTCTCCTGAAGTAACGTACAGTGTGTTGCCCGAGACTCGGCAGGCACAGAGGGCCTCCGAGGGACGTATGGGAATCAATGCTGCTCAGCAGGCCCGCAGGGGTGTGGAATGCGTCAGTGATCTTGGAACAAAAATGATGCTCACCCGAGGGGCCTAGGAGTCCTGAAAAGGGTACTTCCTTTAAGATAAAGCGGAACCTCCACTAAGAGCTCATGGAAAGAGCTGCATGCCTCCCTTTCTGCAGGGCTACTCAGGGCCTTCCCTCGAGGCGAGGACTCACGTTGAGATTCCCTTTAGCTCTAGAGCATGGCAAGGTGAGCCCCACCCCGGCCAATGAAGCTCCGTGTGTAGCCAGAGAAAACTCATTTTCTTCCCACACCCATGCCTACAGTGGCCAGAGGGCTGTCAACAGCAGAGAATTTCAGGGAGCTTCACGGCAGCAAGAATGGAGCTTTCCAAATGGAAAGCAAGGCTAGGACCATCATGCCCCCATTTCCATGGGCACAGGCAGCATACATCTCTGTGGTTTTTAACAAGTCAAATGCGACACAGAGTACACAGTTTGCTTCCCTGAATCAACTTCTCGAGGCAGGGTGTTCTGCACCTTGTGAACGGCCTCACCAAGGAACGCCCTAGCTAGGCCTCTGGGCCCGTGCCTCTTCAAAAGCCTGCAGTGCTACAGGAAAAACTGTGCTTTAGTTGCAATAGGAACGCATGCCGTCTTTCTCCTGGAGGCAGGATGACTTCAGGTAGGAGGTCCTGGATGGAAGGAGAAGCCTAGTGTTTTTCTCTGTGCAGCTCAGACCAGGGAATGAGTGCGACTTCCACGGCATGTTGGAACTTGCTAGAATGTTGCTCTTTTACCTATGCGAGCGCTGTGAATCAAGATATCACAAGAAAGAGTGTAGTGTGTTGCCCATGACTCAGCACACACAGAGGACCTCCGAGGGACCAATGGGCCTCGTCGTGGCTCAGCAGGCCTACAGGGGTGTGGAGGTACTCAGGGATCTTGGAACAAAAATGATGCTCACCCGAGAGGCCTAGGAGTCCTGAAAAGGGTACTTCCTTTAAAGTAAAGCAGAACAGCGACTTAGAGCTAATGGAAAGAGCTGCATGCCTCCCTTTTTGCAGGGCTACTCAGGGCCTTACCTCGAGGCAAGGACTCACGTTGAGATTCCCTTTAGCTCTAGAGCATGGCAAGGTGAGCCCCACCCCGGCCAAAGAAGCTCCGTGTGTAGCCAGAGAAAACTCATTTTCTTCGCACACCAATGCTAGAGTGGCCAGAGGCCTGTCAACAGCAGAGAATTTCAGGGAGCTTCACGGCAGCAAGAATGGAGCTTTCCAAATGGAAAGCAAGGCTAGGACCATCATGCCCCCATTTCCATGGGCACAGGCAGCATACATCTCTGTGGTTTTTAACAAGTCAAATGAGACACAGAGTACACACTGTTTTCTTCCCTGAATCAACTTCTCAAGGCAGGGTGTTCTGCATCTAGTGAACGGCCTCACCAAGGAAAGCCCTAGCTAGGCCTCTGGGCCCGTGCCTCTTCAAAAGCCTGCAGTACTTCAGGAAAAACTGTGCTTTAGTTGCAATAGGAACGCAAGCCGTCTTTTTCCTGGAGGCAGGGTGACTTCAGTTAGGAGGTCCTGGATGGAAGGAGAAGCCTAGTGTTTTTCTCTGTGCAGCTCAGACCAGGGAATGAGTGCGACTTCCATGGCATGTTGGAACTCGCTAGAACGGTGCTCGTGAACCTGTATGAGTGCTGGCTAATTCAAGATGTCCCAGTAAGAGTGCACTCTGTTGCCCTACACTCGGCATACACACTGTGAGTCGGAAAGCTACGAGCCTGGATATTGCTTAGAAGGGCCAGGGGAGCCTGAGGGTACTTGCTGTTCTTGCAGGAAATGGGGATTCCAGGCGAGGCACCTAGGTGTCCTGAAAAGCGTACTGGCATTAAAATGCTGCAGAGCAGCGACTACGGCCTCATGGAAACTGCTACACGCCTCCGCTTCTGCATAGCATTTCAGGGCCTTCCCTCGAGGCAAGTTCTCACGTTGCTTGCACTGTGAGCGACACAGCCTGTTAGGATGCTGTATTTCTCCTTGAATAGAGTGACTTCAGGAAAGAGGTCCTCGATAAATTCTAAGAAGAGTGTTTTCTCAGGGCAGCTCAGACGAGGGCAATGTCGAAAATTTCCAGGGCATGTTGGACTGCCTAGAAATGTGGTTCTGATGTTTTTCGACTGCTCTGCAAATAGAGCTCTCCTGAAGTAACGTACAGTGTGTTGCCCGAGACTCGGCAGGCACAGAGGGCCTCCGAGGGACGTATGGGAATCAATGCTGCTCAGCAGGCTCGCAGGGGTGTGGAATGCGTCAGTGATCTTGAAACAAAAATGATGCTCACCCGAGGGGCCTAGGAGTCCTGAAAAGGGTACTTCCTTTAAGATAAAGCGGAACCTCCACTAAGAGCTCATGGAAAGAGCTGCATGCCTCCCTTTCTGCAGGGCTACTCAGGGCCTTCCCTCGAGGCAAGGACTCACGTTGAGATTCCCTTTAGCTCTAGAGCATGGCAAGGTGAGCCCCACCCCGGCCAATGAAGCTCCGTGTGTAGCCAGAGAAAACTCATTTTCTTCCCACACCCATGCCTACAGTGGCCAGAGGGCTGTCAACAGCAGAGAATTTCAGGGAGCTTCACGGCAGCAAGAATGGAGCTTTCCAAATGGAAAGCAAGGCTAGGACCATCATGCCCCCATTTCCATGGGCACAGGCAGCATACATCTCTGTGGTTTTTAACAAGTCAAATGCGACACAGAGTACACAGTTTGCTTCCCTGAATCAACTTCTCGAGGCAGGGTGTTCTGCACCTTGTGAACGGCCTCACCAAGGAACGCCCTAGCTAGGCCTCTGGGCCCGTGCCTCTTCAAAAGCCTGCAGTGCTACAGGAAAAACTGTGCTTTAGTTGCAATAGGAACGCATGCCGTCTTTCTCCTGGAGGCAGGATGACTTCAGGTAGGAGGTCCTGGATGGAAGGAGAAGCCTAGTGTTTTTCTCTGTGCAGCTCAGACCAGGGAATGAGTGCGACTTCCACGGCATGTTGGAACTTGCTAGAATGTTGCTCTTTTACCTATGCGAGTGCTGTGAATCAAGATATCACAAGAAAGAGTGTAGTGTGTTGCCCATGACTCAGCACACACAGAGGACCTCCGAGGGACCAATGGGCCTCGTCGTAGCTCAGCAGGCCTACAGGGGTGTGGAGGTACTCAGGGATCTTGGAACAAAAATGATGCTCACCCGAGAGGCCTAGGAGTCCTGAAAAGGGTACTTCCTTTAAAGTAAAGCAGAACAGCGACTTAGAGCTAATGGAAAGAGCTGCATGCCTCCCTTTTTGCAGGGCTACTCAGGGCCTTACCTCGAGGCAAGGACTCACGTTGAGATTCCCTTTAGCTCTAGAGCATGGCAAGGTGAGCCCCACCTCGGCCAAAGAAGCTCCGTGTGTAGCCAGAGAAAACTCATTTTCTTCCCACACCCATGCCTACAGTGGCCAGAGGCCTGTCAACAGCAGAGAATTTCAGGGAGCTTCACGGCAGCAAGAATGGAGCTTTCCAAATGGAAAGCAAGGCTAGGACCATCATGCCCCCATTTCCATGGGCACAGGCAGCATACATCTCTGTGGTTTTTAACAAGTCAAATGAGACACAGAGTACACACTGTTTTCTTCCCTGAATCAACTTCTCGAGGCAGGGTGTTCTGCATCTAGTGAACGGCCTCACCAAGGAAAGCCCTAGCTAGGCCTCTGGGCCCGTGCCTCTTCAAAAGCCTGCAGTACTTCAGGAAAAACTGTGCTTTAGGTGCAATAGGAACGCAAGCCGTCTTTTTCCTGGAGGCAGGGTGACTTCAGTTAGGAGGTCCTGGATGGAAGGAGAAGCCTAGTGTTTTTCTCTGTGCAGCTCAGACCAGGGAATGAGTGCGACTTCCATGGCATGTTGGAACTCGCTAGAACGGTGCTCGTGAACCTGTATGAGTGCTGGCTAATTCAAGATGTCCCAGTAAGAGTGCACTCTGTTGCCCTACACTCGGCATACACACTGTGAGTCGGAAAGCTACGAGCCTGGATATTGCTTAGAAGGGCCAGGGGAGCCTGAGGGTACTTGCTGTTCTTGCAGGAAATGGGGATTCCAGGCGAGGCACCTAGGTGTCCTGAAAAGCGTACTGGCGTTAAAATGCTGCAGAGCAGCGACTACCGCCTCATGGAAACTGCTACACGCCTCCGCTTCTGCATAGCATTTCAGGGCCTTCCCTCGAGGCAAGTTCTCACGTTGCTTGCACTGTGAGCGACACAGCCTGTTAGGATGCTGTATTTCTCCTTGAATAGAGTGACTTCAGGAAAGAGGTCCTCGATAAATTCTAAGAAGAGTGTTTTCTCAGGGCAGCTCAGACGAGGGCAATGTCGAAAATTTCCAGGGCATGTTGGACTGCCTAGAAATGTGGTACTGATGCTTTTCGACTGCTCTGCAAATATAGCTCTCCTGAAGTAACGTACAGTGTGTTGCCCGAGACTCGGCAGGCACAGAGGGCCTCCGAGGGACGTATGGGAATCAATGCTGCCCAGCAGGCCCACCGGGTGTGGAATGCGTCAGTGATCTTGAAACAAAAATGATGCTCACCCGAGGGGCCTAGGAGTCCTGAAAAGGGTACTTCCTTTAAGATAAAGCGGAACCTCCACTAAGAGCTCATGGAAAGAGCTGCATGCCTCCCTTTCTGCAGGGCTACTCAGGGCCTTCCCTCGAGGAAAGGACTCACGTTGAGATTCCCTTTAGCTCTAGAGCATGGCAAGGTGAGCCCCACCCCGGCCAATGAAGCTCCGTGTGTAGCCAGAGAAAACTCATTTTCTTCCCACACCCATGCCTACAGTGGCCAGAGGGCTGTCAACAGCAGAGAATTTCAGGGAGCTTCACGGCAGCAAGAATGGAGCTTTCCAAATGGAAAGCAAGGCTAGGACCATCATGCCCCCATTTCCATGGGCACAGGCAGCATACATCTCTGTGGTTTTTAACAAGTCAAATGCGACACAGAGTACACAGTTTGCTTCCCTGAATCAACTTCTCGAGGCAGGGTGTTCTGCACCTTGTGAATGGCCTCACCAAGGAACGCCCTAGCTAGGCCTCTGGGCCCGTGCCTCTTCAAAAGCCTGCAGTGCTACAGGAAAAACTGTGCTTTAGTTGCAATAGGAACGCATGCCGTCTTTCTCCTGGAGGCAGGATGACTTCAGGTAGGAGGTCCTGGATGGAAGGAGAAGCCTAGTGTTTTTCTCTGTGCAGCTCAGACCAGGGAATGAGTGCGACTTCCACGGCATGTTGGAACTTGCTAGAATGTTGCTCTTTTACCTATGCGAGTGCTGTGAATCAAGATATCACAAGAAAGAGTGTAGTGTGTTGCCCATGACTCAGCACACACAGAGGACCTCCGAGGGACCAATGGGCCTCGTCGTGGCTCAGCAGGCCTACAGGGGTGTGGAGGTACTCAGGGATCTTGGAACAAAAATGATGCTCACCCGAGAGGCCTAGGAGTCCTGAAAAGGGTACTTCCTTTAAAGTAAAGCAGAACAGCGACTTAGAGCTAATGGAAAGAGCTGCATGCCTCCCTTTTTGCAGGGCTACTCAGGGCCTTACCTCGAGGCAAGGACTCACGTTGAGATTCCCTTTAGCTCTAGAGCATGGCAAGGTGAGCCCCACCCCGGCCAAAGAAGCTCCGTGTGTAGCCAGAGAAAACTCATTTTCTTCCCACACCCATGCCTACAGTGGCCAGAGGCCTGTCAACAGCAGAGAATTTCAGGGAGCTTCACGGCAGCAAGAATGGAGCTTTCCAAATGGAAAGCAAGGCTAGGACCATCATGCCCCCATTTCCATGGGCACAGGCATCATACATCTCTGTGGTTTTTAACAAGTCAAATGAGACACAGAGTACACACTGTTTTCTTCCCTGAATCAACTTCTCGAGGCAGGGTGTTCTGCATCTAGTGAACGGCCTCACCAAGGAAAGCCCTAGCTAGGCCTCTGGGCCCGTGCCTCTTCAAAAGCCTGCAGTACTTCAGGAAAAACTGTGCTTTAGTTGCAATAGGAACGCAAGCCGTCTTTTTCCTGGAGGCAGGGTGACTTCAGTTAGGAGGTCCTGGATGGAAGGAGAAGCCTAGTGTTTTTCTCTGTGCAGCTCAGACCAGGGAATGAGTGCGACTTCCATGGCATGTTGGAACTCGCTAGAACGGTGCTCGTGAACCTGTATGAGTGCTGGCTAATTCAAGATGTCCCAGTAAGAGTGCACTCTGTTGCCCTACACTCGGCATACACACTGTGAGTCGGAAAGCTACGAGCCTGGATATTGCTTAGAAGGGCCAGGGGAGCCTGAGGGTACTTGCTGTTCTTGCAGGAAATGGGGATTCCAGGCGAGGCACCTAGGTGTCCTGAAAAGCGTACTGGCGTTAAAATGCTGCAGAGCAGCGACTACGGCCTCATGGAAACTGCTACACGCCTCCGCTTCTGCATAGCATTTCAGGGCCTTCCCTCGAGGCAAGTTCTCACGTTGCTTGCACTGTGAGCGACACAGCCTGTTAGGATGCTGTATTTCTCCTTGAATAGAGTGACTTCAGGAAAGAGGTCCTCGATAAATTCTAAGAAGAGTGTTTTCTCAGGGCAGCTCAGACGAGGGCAATGTCGAAAATTTCCAGGGCATGTTGGACTGCCTAGAAATGTGGTTCTGATGCTTTTCGACTGCTCTGCAAATATAGCTCTCCTGAAGTAACGTACAGTGTGTTGCCCGAGACTCGGCAGGCACAGAGGGCCTCCGAGGGACGTATGGGAATCAATGCTGCCCAGCAGGCCCGCAGGGGTGTGGAATGCGTCAGTGATCTTGAAACAAAAATGATGCTCACCCGAGGGGCCTAGGAGTCCTGAAAAGGGTACTTCCTTTAAGATAAAGCGGAACCTCCACTAAGAGCTCATGGAAAGAGCTGCATGCCTCCCTTTCTGCAGGGCTACTCAGGGCCTTCCCTCGAGGAAAGGACTCACGTTGAGATTCCCTTTAGCTCTAGAGCATGGCAAGGTGAGCCCCACCCCGGCCAATGAAGCTCCGTGTGTAGCCAGAGAAAACTCATTTTCTTCCCACACCCATGCCTACAGTGGCCAGAGGGCTGTCAACAGCAGAGAATTTCAGGGAGCTTCACGGCAGCAAGAATGGAGCTTTCCAAATGGAAAGCAAGGCTAGGACCATCATGCCCCCATTTCCATGGGCACAGGCAGCATACATCTCTGTGGTTTTTAACAAGTCAAATGCGACACAGAGTACACAGTTTGCTTCCCTGAATCAACTTCTCGAGGCAGGGTGTTCTGCACCTTGTGAACGGCCTCACCAAGGAACGCCCTAGCTAGGCCTCTGGGCCCGTGCCTCTTCAAAAGCCTGCAGTGCTACAGGAAAAACTGTGCTTTAGTTGCAATAGGAACGCATGCCGTCTTTCTCCTGGAGGCAGGATGACTTCAGGTAGGAGGTCCTGGATGGAAGGAGAAGCCTAGTGTTTTTCTCTGTGCAGCTCAGACCAGGGAATGAGTGCGACTTCCACGGCATGTTGGAACTTGCTAGAAAGTTGCTCTTTTACCTATGCGAGTGCTGTGAATCAAGATATCACAAGAAAGAGTGTAGTGTGTTGCCCATGACTCAGCACACACAGAGGACCTCCGAGGGACCAATGGGCCTCGTCGTGGCTCAGCAGGCCTACAGGGGTGTGGAGGTACTCAGGGATCTTGGAACAAAAATGATGCTCACCCGAGAGGCCTAGGAGTCCTGAAAAGGGTACTTCCTTTAAAGTAAAGCAGAACAGCGACTTAGAGCTAATGGAAAGAGCTGCATGCCTCCCTTTTTGCAGGGCTACTCAGGGCCTTACCTCGAGGCAAGGACTCACGTTGAGATTCCCTTTAGCTCTAGAGCATGGCAAGGTGAGCCCCACCCCGGCCAAAGAAGCTCCGTGTGTAGCCAGAGAAAACTCATTTTCTTCCCACACCAATGCTAGAGTGGCCAGAGGCCTGTCAACAGCAGAGAATTTCAGGGAGCTTCACGGCAGCAAGAATGGAGCTTTCCAAATGGAAAGCAAGGCTAGGACCATCATGCCCCCATTTCCATGGGCACAGGCAGCATACATCTCTGTGGTTTTTAACAAGTCAAATGAGACACAGAGTACACACTGTTTTCTTCCCTGAATCAACTTCTCGAGGCAGGGTGTTCTGCATCTAGTGAACGGCCTCACCAAGGAAAGCCCTAGCTAGGCCTCTGGGCCCGTGCCTCTTCAAAAGCCTGCAGTACTTCAGGAAAAACTGTGCTTTAGTTGCAATAGGAACGCAAGCCGTCTTTTTCCTGGAGGCAGGGTGACTTCAGTTAGGAGGTCCTGGATGGAAGGAGAAGCCTAGTGTTTTTCTCTGTGCAGCTCAGACCAGGGAATGAGTGCGACTTCCATGGCATGTTGGAACTCGCTAGAACGGTGCTCGTGAACCTGTATGAGTGCTGGCTAATTCAAGATGTCCCAGTAAGAGTGCACTCTGTTGCCCTACACTCGGCATACACACTGTGAGTCGGAAAGCTACGAGCCTGGATATTGCTTAGAAGGGCCAGGGGAGCCTGAGGGTACTTGCTGTTCTTGCAGGAAATGGGGATTCCAGGCGAGGCACCTAGGTGTCCTGAAAAGCGTACTGGCGTTAAAATGCTGCAGAGCAGCGACTACGGCCTCATGGAAACTGCTACACGCCTCCGCTTCTGCATAGCATTTCAGGGCCTTCCCTCGAGGCAAGTTCTCACGTTGCTTGCACTGTGAGCGACACAGCCTGTTAGGATGCTGTATTTCTCCTTGAATAGAGTGACTTCAGGAAAGAGGTCCTCGATAAATTCTAAGAAGAGTGTTTTCTCAGGGCAGCTCAGACGAGGGCAATGTCGAAAATTTCCAGGGCATGTTGGACTGCCTAGAAATGTGGTTCTGATGCTTTTCGACTGCTCTGCAAATATAGCTCTCCTGAAGTAACGTACAGTGTGTTGCCCGAGACTCGGCAGGCACAGAGGGCCTCCGAGGGTCGTATGGGAATCAATGCTGCTCAGCAGGCCCGCAGTGGTGTGGAATGCGTCAGTGATCTTGAAACAAAAATGATGCTCACCCGAGGGGCCTAGGAGTCCTGAAAAGGGTACTTCCTTTAAGATAAAGCGGAACCTCCACTAAGAGCTCATGGAAAGAGCTGCATGCCTCCCTTTCTGCAGGGCTACTCAGGGCCTTCCCTCGAGGCGAGGACTCACGTTGAGATTCCCTTTAGCTCTAGAGCATGGCAAGGTGAGCCCCACCCCGGCCAATGAAGCTCCGTGTGTAGCCAGAGAAAACTCATTTTCTTCCCACACCCATGCCTACAGTGGCCAGAGGCCTGTCAACAGCAGAGAATTTCAGGGAGCTTCACGGCAGCAAGAATGGAGCTTTCCAAATGGAAAGCAAGGCTAGGACCATCATGCCCCCATTTCCATGGGCACAGGCAGGGTACATCCCAGTGGTTTCTAAAGAGTCAAAAGGGACACAGAGTACACACTGGTTTCTTCCCTGAATCAACTTCTCGAGGCAGGGTGTTCTGCACCTTGTGAACGGCCTCAACAAGGAACGCCCTAGCTAGGCCTCTGGGCCCGTGCCTCTTCAAAAGCCTGCAGTGCTACAGGAAAAACTGTGCTTTAGTTGCAATAGGAACGCATGCCGTCTTTCTCCTGGAGGCAGGATGACTTCAGGTAGGAGGTCCTGGATGGAAGGAGAAGCCTAGTGTTTTTCTCTGTGCAGCTCAGACCAGGGAATGAGTGCGACTTCCACGGCATGTTGGAACTTACTAGAATGTTGCTCTTTTACCTATGCGAGTGCTGTGAATCAAGATATCACAAGAAAGAGTGTAGTGTGTTGCCCATGACTCAGCACACACAGAGGACCTCAGAGGGACCAATGGGCCTCGTCGTGGCTCAGCAGGCCTACAGGGGTGTGGAGGTACTCAGGGATCTTGGAACAAAAATGATGCTCACCCGAGAGGCCTAGGAGTCCTGAAAAGGGTACTTCCTTTAAAGTAAAGCAGAACAGCGACTTAGAACTAATGGAAAGAGCTGCATGCCTCCCTTTTTGCAGGGCTACTCAGGGCCTTACCTCGAGGCAAGGACTCACGTTGAGATTCCCTTTAGCTCTAGAGCATGGCAAGGTGAGCCCCACCCCGGCCAAAGAAGCTCCGTGTGTAGCCAGAGAAAACTCATTTTCTTCCCACACCAATGCGAGAGTGGCCAGAGGCCTGTCAACAGCAGAGAATTTCAGGGAGCTTCACGGCAGCAAGAATGGAGCTTTCCAAATGGAAAGCAAGGCTAGTACCATCATGCCCCCATTTCCATGGGCACAGGCAGCATACATCTCTGTGGTTTTTAACAAGTCAAACGAGACACAGAGTACACACTGGTTGCTTCCCTGAATCAACCTATCGAGGCACGGTGTTCTGCATCTAGTGAACGGTCTCACCAAGGAACGCCGTAGCCAGGCCTCCGGAACCGTGCCTCTTCAAAAGCCTGCAGTGCTACAGGAAAAACTGTGCTGTCGTTGCAATAGGAACGCAAGCCGTCTTTCTCCTGGAGGCAGGGTGATTTCAGGTAGGAGGTGGATGGAAGGTGAAGCCGAGTGTTTTTCTCTGTGCAGCTCAGACTAGGGAATTTGTGCGATGTCCACAGCATGTTGGAACTTGCTAGAACGGTGCTCGTGAACCTGTGCGAGTGCTGTGAAATCAAGATATCCCAAGAAAGAGTGCAGTGTGTTGCCCATGACTCAGCAGACAGAGAGGACCTCTGAGGGTCCTATGGGCCTCGTTGTTTCTCACCAGGCCTACAGGGATGTGGAGGTACTCAGTGATCTTCGAACGAAAATGATGCTCACCCGAGGGGCCTAGGAGTCCTGAAAAGGTACTTCCTTTAAAATAAAACAGAACAGCGAATAAGAGCTCATGGAACGTGCTGCATGCCTCCCGTTCTGCATGGCTCCTCAGGGCCTTACATTGAGGCAAGGACTCACGTTGAGATTCCCTGTAGCTCTAGAGCATGGAAAGCTGAGCCCTACCCCAGCCAATGAAGCGCCCTGTGTAGCCAGAAAACACTCATTTTCTTCCCAGACCCATGGCTACAGTGGGTCGAGACCTGTCAACAGCATAGAATTTCAGGGAGCTTCACCGCAGCAAGGATGGAGCTTTCCAAATGGAACGCAAGGTTAGTACCATCTTGACCCCTTTTCCATTGGCACAGGCAGCATACATCTCTGTGGTTTCTAACGAGTCAAAAGAGACCCAGAGTACACACCGGTTGCTTCCCTGAATCAACTTATCGAGGCAGGGAGTTTTGCATCTAGTGAACTGCCTCAAACAAGGAACGCCCTAGCTAGGCCTCTGGGGCCGTGCCTCTTCAAAAGCCTGCAGTGCTACAGGAAAAACTGTGCTTTCGTTGCAATAGGAAAGCAAGCCGACTTCTCCTGGAGGCACGGTGACTTCAGGTAGGAGGTCCTGGATGGAAGGAGAAGCTGAGTGTTTTTCTCTGTTCAGCTCACACTAGGGAATGAGTGCGACTTCCATGGCATGTTGGAACTTGCTAGAACGGTGCTCATTAACCTGTGCGAGTGCTGTGAAATCAAGATATCCCAAGAAAGAGTGCAGTGTGTTGCCCATGACTCAGCAGACAGAGAGGACCTCTGAGGGTCCTATGGGCCTCGTTGTTTCTCACCAGGCCTACAGGGATGTGGAGGTACTCAGTGATCTTCGAACGAAAATGATGCTCACCCGAGGGGCCTAGGAGTCCTGAAAAGGTACTTACTTTAAAATAAAGCAGAACAGCGAATAAGAGCTCATGGAAAGTGCTGCATGCCTCCCGTTCTGCATGGCTACTCAGGGCCTTACTCCGAGGCAAGGACTCACGTTGAGATTCCCTTTAGCTCTAGAGCATGGCAAGATGAGCCCCACCCCGGTTAATGAAGCACCCTCTGTAGCCAGAGAAAACTCATTTTCTTCCCAGACCCATGCCTACAGTGGCCAGAGGCCAGTCGACAGCACAGAATTTCAGGGAGCTTCATGGCAGCAAGAATGTATCTTTCCAAATGGAAAGCAAGTTTAGTACCTACTTGACCCCATTTCCATTGGCACAGGCAGCATACATCTCTGTGGTTTCTAACAAGTCTAAAGAGACACAGAGTACACACTGGTTCCTTCCCTGAATCAACTTCTTGAGGCAGGGTGTTCTGCATCTAGTGGACTGATTCAACAAAAGAATGCCCTAGCTAGGCCTCTGGGCCCGTGCCTCTTCAAAAGCCTCAGTGCTACAGGAAAAACTGTGCTTTAGTTGCAATAGGAAGGAAGCCGACTTTCTCCTGGAGCAAGGTGACTTCAGGTACGAGGTCCTGGATTGAAGGCGAAACCGAATGTTTTTCTCTGTTCAGCTCACACTAGAGAATGAGTGCGACTTCCACGGCATGTTGGAACTTGCTAGAACGGTGCTCGTGAACCTGTGCGAGTGCTGTGATATCACGATATCCCACGAAAGAGTGCAGTGTGTTGCCCATGACTCCGCAGACACAGAGAACCTCCGAGGGACCTATGCGCCTCGTTGTCGCTCAGCACGCCTACAGGGGTGTGGAAGTACTCAGTGATCTTGGAACGAAAATGATGCTCACCCGAGGGGCTTAGGAGTCCTGAAAACGGTACTTCCTTTAAAATAAAGCAGAACAGCGACTAAGAGCTCATGGAAAGAGCTGCATGCCTCCCTTTCTGCGTGGCTCCTCAGGGCCTTACATCCAGGCAAGAACTCACGTTGAGATTCCCTGTAGCTCTAGAGCATGGAAAGATGAGCCCTACCCCGGCGAATGAAGCGCCGGTGTAGCCAGAAACCACTCATTTTCTTCCCAGACCCATGGCTACAGTGGGTTGAGGCCTGTCAACAGCATAGAATTTCAGGGAGCTTCACGGCAGCAAGGGTGGATCTTTCCAAATGGAAAGCAAGGTTAGTAGCATCTTGACCCCTTTTCCATTGGCACAGGCAGCATACATCTCTGTGGTTTCTAACGAGTCAAAAGAGACCCAGAGTACACACTGGTTGCTTCCCTGAATCAACTTATCGAGGCAGGGAGTTTTGCATCTAGTGAACTGCCTCAACCATGGAACGCCCTAGCTAGGCCTCTGGGGCCATGCCTCTTCAAAAGCCTGCAGTGCTACAGGAAAAACTGTGCTTTCGTTGCAATAGGAAAGCAAGCCGACTTCTCCTGGAGGCACGGTGACATCAGGTAGGAGGTCCAGGATGGAAGGAGAAGCCGAGTGTTTTTCTCAGTGAAGCCCTGACTGGAATGAGTGCGACTTCCACGGCATGTTGGATCTTGCTAGAACGGTGCTCGTGAAACTTTGCGAGTTCTGGGTAAATCTAGAAGTCCCACAAAGAGTGCAGTGTGTTGCCCATGACTCGGCAGAAACAGAGGGCCGCCGAGGGACCTATGGGCCTTGTTTTTGATCAGCAGGCTCACAGGGGTGTGGAGGTACTCAGTGACCTTGGAACGAAAATGATGCTCACCCGAGGGGCCTAGGAGTCCTGAAAAGGGTACTTCCTTTAAAATAAAGCAGAACAGCGAATAAGAGCTCATGGAAACAGCTGCATGCCTCCGTTTCTGCATGGCTACTCTGGGCCTTACTCCGAGGCAAGGACTCACGTTGAGATTCCCTTTAGCTCTAGAGCATGGCAAGATGAGCCCCACCCCGGTTAATGAAGCACCCTCTGTAGCCAGAGAAAACTCATTTTCTTCCCAGACCCATGCCTACAGTGGCCAGTGGCCTGTCAACAGCAGAGAATTTCACTAGCTTCACGGCAACAAGAATGGAGGTTTCCAAATGGAAAAGCAAGGCTAGTACCATTACACGCCCATTTCCATGGGCACACGCAGGATACATCCCTGTGGTTTCTAACGAGTCAAAAGAGACACAGAGTACACACTGGTTCCTTCCCTGAATCAACTTCTTGAGGCAGGGTGTTCTGCATCTAGTGAACTGCCTCAACCGAGGAACGCCCTAGCTAGGCCGCTGGGCCCGTGCCTCTTCAGAAGCCTGCGTTGCTACAGGAAAAACTGTGCTGTCGTTGCAATAGGAACGCAAGCCGTCTTTCTCCTGGAGGCAGGGTGATTTCAGGTAGGAGGTGGATGGAAGGTGAAGCCGAGTGTTTTTCTCTGTGCAGCTCAGGCTAGGGAATTTGTGCGATGTCCACAGCATGTTGGAACTTGCTAGAATGGTGCTCCTGAACCTGTGCAAGTGCTGTGAAATCACGATATCCCACGAAAGAGTGCAGTGTGTTGCCCATGACTCCGCAGACACAGAGGACCTCCGAGGGACCTATGGACATCGTTGTTGCTCAGCAGGCCTACAGGGGTGTGGAGGTACTCAGTGATCTTGGGACGGAAATGATGCTCACCGAGTGGCTTAGGAGTCCTGAAAACGGTACTTCCTTTAAAATAAAGCAGAACAGTGACTAAGAGCTCATGGAAAGAGCTGCATGCCTCCCTTTCTGCGTGGCTCCTCAGGGCCTTACATCCAGGCAAGAACTCACGTTGAGATTCCCTGTAGCTCTAGAGCATGGAAAGATGAGCCCTACCCCGGCCAATGAAGCGCCGGTGTTGCCAGAAAACACTCATTTTCTTCCCAGACCCATGGCTACAGTGGGTCGAGGCCTGTCAACAGCATAGAATTTCAGGGAGCTTCACGGCAGCAAGGGTGGATCTTTCCAAATGGAAAGCAAGGTTAGTAGCATCTTGACCCCTTTTCCATTGGCACAGGCAGCATACATCTCTGTGGTTTCTAACGAGTCAAAAGAGACACAGAGTACACACTGGTAGCTTCCCTGAATCAACCTATCGAGGCACGGTGTTCTGCATCTAGTGAACGGTCTCACCAAGGAACGCCGTAGCCAGGCCTCCGGAACCGTGCCTCTTCAAAAGCCTGCAGTGCTACAGGAAAAACTGTGCTTTAGTTGCAACAGGAACGCAAGCCGTCTTTCTCCTGGAGGCAGGGTGATTTCAGGTAGGAGGTGGATGGAAGGTGAAGCCGAGTGTTTTTCTCTGTGCAGCTCAGACTAGGGAATTTGTGCGATGTCCACAGAATGTTGGAACTTGCTAGAACGGTGCTCGTGAACCTGTGCGAGTGCTGTGAAGTCAAGATATCCCAAGAAAGAGTGCAGTGTGTTGCCCATGACTCAGCAGACAGAGAGGACCTCTGAGGGTCCTATGGGCCTCGTTGTTTCTCACCAGGCCTACAGGGATGTGGAGGTACTCAGTGATCTTCGAACGAAAATGATGCTCACCCGAGGGGCCTAGGAGTCCTGAAAAGGTACTTCCTTTAAAATAAAACAGAACAGCGAATAAGAGCTCATGGAACGTGCTGCATGCCCCCCGTTCTGCATGGCTCCTCAGGGCCTTACATTGAGGCAAGGACTCACGTTGAGATTCCCTGTAGCTCTAGAGCATGGAAAGCTGAGCCCTACCCCAGCCAATGAAGCGCCCTGTGTAGCCAGAAAACACTCATTTTCTTCCCAGACCCATGGCTACAGTGGGTCGAGACCTGTCAACAGCATAGAATTTCAGGGAGCTTCACCGCAGCAAGGATGGAGCTTTCCAAATGGAACGCAAGGTTAGTACCATCTTGACCCCTTTTCCATTGGCACAGGCAGCATACATCTCTGTGGTTTCTAACGAGTCAAAAGAGACCCAGAGTACACACCGGTTGCTTCCCTGAATCAACTTATCGAGGCAGGGAGTTTTGCATCTAGTGAACTGCCTCAAACAAGGAACGCCCTAGCTAGGCCTCTGGGGCCGTGCCTCTTCAAAAGCCTGCAGTGCTACAGGAAAAACTGTGCTTTCGTTGCAATAGGAAAGCAAGCCGACTTCTCCTGGAGGCACGGTGACTTCAGGTAGGAGGTCCTGGATGGAAGGAGAAGCTGAGTGTTTTTCTCTGTTCAGCTCACACTAGGGAATGAGTGCGACTTCCACGGCATGTTGGAACTTGCTAGAACGGTGCTCATTAACCTGTGCGAGTGCTGTGAAATCAAGATATCCCAAGAAAGAGTGCAGTGTGTTGCCCATGACTCAGCAGACAGAGAGGACCTCTGAGGGTCCTATGGGCCTCGTTGTTTCTCACCAGGCCTACAGGGATGTGGAGGTACTCAGTGATCTTCGAACGAAAATGATGCTCACCCGAGGGGCCTAGGAGTCCTGAAAAGGTACTTCCTTTAAAATAAAACAGAACAGCGAATAAGAGCTCATGGAAAGTGCTGCATGCCTCCCGTTCTGCAGGGCTACTCAGGGCCTTACTCCGAGGCAAGGACTCACGTTGAGATTCCCTTTAGCTCTAGAGCATGGCAAGATGAGCCCCACCCCGGTTAATGAAGCACCCTCTGTAGCCAGAGAAAACTCATTTTCTTCCCAGACCCATGCCTACAGTGGCCAGAGGCCAGTCGACAGCACAGAATTTCAGGGAGCTTCATGGCAGCAAGAATGTATCTTTCCAAATGGAAAGCAAGTTTAGTACCTACTTGACCCCATTTCCATTGGCACAGGCAGCATACATCTCTGTGGTTTCTAACAAGTCTAAAGAGACACAGAGTACACACTGGTTCCTTCCCTGAATCAACTTCTTGAGGCAGGGTGTTCTGCATCTAGTGGACTGATTCAACAAAAGAATGCCCTAGCTAGGCCTCTGGGCCCGTGCCTCTTCAAAAGCCTCAGTGCTACAGGAAAAACTGTGCTTTAGTTGCAATAGGAAGGAAGCCGACTTTCTCCTGGAGCAAGGTGACTTCAGGTACGAGGTTATGGATTGAAGGCGAAACCGAATGTTTTTCTCTGTTCAGCTCACACTAGAGAATGAGTGCGACTTCCACGGCATGTTGGAACTTGCTAGAACGGTGCTCGTGAACCTGTGCGAGTGCTGTGATATCACGATATCCCACGAAAGAGTGCAGTGTGTTGCCCATGACTCCGCAGACACAGAGGACCTCCGAGGGACCTATGCGCCTCGTTGTCGCTCAGCACGCCTACAGGGGTGTGGAGGTACTCAGTGATCTTGGAACGAAAATGATGCTCACCCGAGGGGCTTAGGAGTCCTGAAAACGGTACTTCCTTTAAAATAAAGCAGAACAGCGACTAAGAGCTCATGGAAAGAGCTGCATGCCTCCCTTTCTGCGTGGCTCCTCAGGGCCTTACATCCAGGCAAGAACTCACGTTGAGATTCCCTGTAGCTCTAGAGCATGGAAAGATGAGCCCTACCCCGGCGAATGAAGCGCCGGTGTAGCCAGAAACCACTCATTTTCTTCCCAGACCCATGGCTACAGTGGGTTGAGGCCTGTCAACAGCATAGAATTTCAGGGAGCTTCACGGCAGCAAGGGTGGATCTTTCCAAATGGAAAGCAAGGTTAGTAGCATCTTGACCCCTTTTCCATTGGCACAGGCAGCATACATCTCTGTGGTTTCTAACGAGTCAAAAGAGACCCAGAGTACACACTGGTTGCTTCCCTGAATCAACTTATCGAGGCAGGGAGTTTTGCATCTAGTGAACTGCCTCAACCATGGAACGCCCTAGCTAGGCCTCTGGGGCCGTGCCTCTTCAAAAGCCTGCAGTGCTACAGGAAAAACTGTGCTTTCGTTGCAATAGGAAAGCAAGCCGACTTCTCCTGGAGGCACGGTGACATCAGGTAGGAGGTCCAGGATGGAAGGAGAAGCCGAGTGTTTTTCTCAGTGAAGCCCTGACTGGAATGAGTGCGACTTCCACGGCATGTTGGATCTTGCTAGAACGGTGCTCGTGAAACTTTGCGAGTTCTGGGTAAATCTAGAAGTCCCACAAAGAGTGCAGTGTGTTGCCCATGACTCGGCAGAAACAGAGGGCCGCCGAGGGACCTATGGGCCTTGTTTTTGATCAGCAGGCTCACAGGGGTGTGGAGGTACTCAGTGACCTTGGAACGAAAATGATGCTCACCCGAGGGGCCTAGGAGTCCTGAAAAGGGTACTTCCTTTAAAATAAAGCAGAACAGCGAATAAGAGCTCATGGAAACAGCTGCATGCCTCCGTTTCTGCATGGCTACTCTGGGCCTTACTCCGAGGCAAGGACTCACGTTGAGATTCCCTTTAGCTCTAGAGCATGGCAAGGTGAGCCCCATCCCGGGCAAAGAAGCTCCGTGTGTAGCCAGAGAAAATCCATTTTCTTCCCACACCAATGCTAGAGTGGCCAGAGGCCTGTCAACAGCAGAGAATTTCAGGGAGCTTCACGGCAGCAAGAATGGAGCTTTCCAAATGGAAAGCAAGGCTAGTACCATCATGCCCCCATTTCCATGGGCACAGGCAGCATACATCTCTGCGGTTTCTAACAAGTCAAAAGAGACACAGAGTACACACTGGTTGCGTCCCTGAATCAACTTCTCGAGGCAGCGTGTTCTGCATCTAGTGAACGGCCTCACCCAGGAAAGCCTTAGCTAGGCCTCTGGCCCCTTGCCTCTTCCAAACCTGCAGTGCTACAGGAAAAACTGTGCTTTAGTTGCAATAGGAACGCAAGCCGTCATTTTCCTGGAGGCAGGGTGACTTCAGGTAGGAGGTCCTGGATGGAAGGAGAAGCCTAGTGTTTTTCTCTGTGCAGCTCAGACCAGGGAATGAGTGCAACTTCCATGGCATGTTGGAACTTGATAGAACGGTGCTCGTGAACCTGTATGAGTGCTGGCTAATTCAAGATGTCCAAGTAAGAGTGCACTCTGTTGCCCTACATTCGGCATACACACTGTGAGTCGGAAAGCTACGGGCCTGGATATTGCTTAGAAGGGCTAGGGAAGCCTGAGGGTACTTGCTGTTCTTGCAGGGAATAGGGTTTCCAGGCGAGGCACCTAGGAGTCCTGAAAAGCGTACTGGAGTTAAAATGCTGAAGAGCAGCGACTACGGCCTCATGGAAACTGCTACACGCCTCCGCTTCTGCATAGCATTTCAGGGCCTTCCCTTGAGGCAAGTTCTCACGTTGCTTGCACTGTGAGTGACACAGCATGTTAGGATGCTGTATTTCTCCTTGAATAGAGTGACTTCAGGAAAGAGGTCCTCGATAAATTCTAAGAAGAGTGTTTTCTCAGGGCAGCTCAGATGAGGGCAATGTCGAAAACTTCCAGGGCATGTTGGACTGCCTAGAAATGTGGTTCTGATGCTGTTCGACTGCTCTGGAAATATAGCTCTCCTGAAGTAACGTACAGTGTGTTGCCCGAGACTCGGCAGACCCAGAGGGCCTCCGAGGGACCTATGGGAATCAAAGCTGCTCAGCAGGCCCACAGGGGCCTAGGGGTCCTGAAAAGGGTACTTCCTTTAACATAAAGCGGAACCTCAACTAAGAACTCATGGAAAGAGCTGCATGCCTCCCTTTCTGCAGGGCTACTCAGGGCCTTACCTTGAGGCAAGGCCTCACGTTGAGATTCCCTTTAGCTCTAGAGCATGGCAAGGTGAGCCCCACCCCGGCCAATGAAGCTCCGTGTGTAGCCAGAGAAAACTCATTTTCTTCCCACACCCATGCCTACAGTGGCCAGAGGGCTGTCAACAGCAGAGAATTTCAGGGAGCTTCACGGCAGCAAGAATGGAGCTTTCCAAATGGAAAGCAAGGCTAGTACCATCATGCCCCCATTACCATTGGCACAGGCAGCATACATCTCTGTGGTTTCTAACAAGTCAAAAGAGACACAGAGTCCACACTGGTTGCTTCCCTGAATCAACTTCTCGAGGCAGGGTGTTCTGCATCTAGTGAACGGCCTAACCAAGTAACGCCCTAGCTAGGCCTCTGGGCCCGTGCCTCTTCAAAAGCCTGCAGTGCTACAGGAAAAACTGTGCTTTAGTTGCAATAAGAACGCACGCAGTGTTTCTCCTGATGGCAGGGTGACTTCAGGTAGGAGGTCTTAGATGGAAGGAGAAGCCTAGTGTTTTTCTCTGTGCAGCTCAGACTAGGGAATGAGTGCGACTTCCACGGCATGTTGGAACCTGCTACAACGGTGCTCGTGAAACTGTGCGAGTGCTGTGAATCAAGATATCACAAGAAGGAGTGCAGTGTGTTGCCCATGACTCAGCAGACACAGAGGACCTACGAGGGACGATGGGCCTCGTTGTTGCTCAGCAGGCTTACAGGGGTGTGGAGGTACTCAGGGATCTTGGAACAAAAATGATGCTCACCTGAGAGGCCTACGAGTCCGGAAAAGGGTACTTCCTTTAAAGTAAAGCTGAACAGCGACTTAGAGCGCATGGAAAGACCTGCATGCCTCCCTTTCTGCAGGGCTACTCAGGGCCTTACCTCGAGGCAAGGACTCACGTTGAGATTCCCTTTAGCTCTAGAGCATGGCAAGGTGAGCCCCACCCCGGCCAAAGAAGCTCCGTGTGTAGCCAGAGAAAACTCATTTTCTTCCCACACCAATGCTAGAGTGGCCAGGGGCCTGTCAACAGCAGAGAATTTCAGGGAGCTTCACGGCAGCAAGAATGGAGCTTTCCAAATGGAAAGCAAGGCTAGTACCATCATGCCCCCATTTCCATGGGCACAGGCAGCATACATCTCTGTGGTTTCTAACAAGTCAAATGAGACACAGAGTACACACTGGTTGCTTCCCTGAATCAACTTCTCGAGGCAGGGTGTTCTGCAACTAGTGAACGACCTCACCCAGGAAAGCCCTAGCTAGGCCTCCTGGCCCGTGCCTCTTTAAAAGCCTGCAGTGCTAAAGGAAAAACTGTGCTTTAGTTGCAATAAGAATGCAGCCGTCTTTCTCCAGGAGGCAAGGTGACTTCATCTAGGAGGTCCTGGATGGATGGAGAAGGCTAGTGTTTTTCTCTGTGCAGCTCAAACTAGGGAAGGAGTGCGACTTCCACGGCAAGTTGGAACTTGCTAGAATCGTGCTCGTGAATCTGTGCGATTGCTGGCTAAATAAAGATGTACCAATAAGAGTGCAGTGTGTTGCCCTACACTCGGCATACACACCGTGAGTCGGAAAGCTAGGGGCCTGGATATTGCTTAGAAGGGCCAGGGGAGCCTGAGGGTACTCGGTGTTCTTGCAGGGAACAGGGTTTCTAGGTGAGGCACCTAGGTGTCCTAAAAAGCGTACTGGCGTTAAAATGCTGCAGAGCAGCGACTACGGCCTCATGGAAACTTCTACACGCCTCCGCTTCTGCATAGCATTTCAGGGCCTTACCTCGAGGCAAGTTCTCACGTTGCTTGCACTGTGAGCGACACAGCATTTTAGGATGCTGTATTTCTCCTTGAATAGAGTGACTTCAGGAAAGAGGTCCTCGTTAAATTCTAAGAAGGGTTTTTTCTCAGGGCATTCAAACGAGGGCAATGTCGAAAACTTCCATGGCATGTTGGACTGCCTAGAAATGTGGTTCTGATGCTGTTCGAGTGCTCTGGAAATATAGCTCTCCTGAAGTAACGTACAGTGTGTTGCCCGAGACTCGGCAGACACAGAGGGCCTCCGATGGACATATGGGACTCAATGCTTCTCAGCAGGCCCACCGGGGTGTGGAGGGTGTCTGTGCTCTTGGACCCAAAATGATGCTCACCTGAGGCGCCTAAAGGTCCTGAAAAGGGTACTTCCTTTACAATAAAGCAGAACTACCACTAAGAGCTCATGGAAAGAGCTGCATGCCTCCCTTTCTGCAGGGCTACTCAGGTCCTTACCTCGAGGCAAGGACTCACGTTGAGATTCCCTTTAGCTTTAGAGCATGGCAAGGTGAGCCCCACCCCGGCCAATGAAGCTCCGTCTGTAGCCAGAGAAAACTCATTTTCTTCCCAGACCCTTGCCTACAGTGGCCTGAGGCCTGTCAACAGCAGAGAATTTCAGGGAGCTTCACGGTAGCAAGAATGGAGCTTTCCAAATGGAAAGCAAGGTTAGTACCATCATGCCCCCATTTCCATGGGCACAGGCAGCATACATCTCTGTGGTTTCTAACAAGTCAAAAGAGACACAGAGTACACACTGGTTGCTTCCCTGAATCAACTTCTCGAGGCAGGGTGTTCTGCATCTAGTGAACTCTCTCACCAAGGAACGCCATAGCCAGGCCTCCGGAACCGTGCCTCTTCAAAAGCCTGCAGTGCTACAGGAAAAACTGTGCTTTAGTTGCAACAGGAACGCAAGCCGTCTTTCTCCTGGAGGCAGGGCTATTTCAGGTAGGAGGTGGATTGAAGGTGAAGCCGAGTGTATTTCTCTGTGCAGCTCAGACTAGGGAATTTGTGCGATGTCCACAGCATGTTGGAACTTGCTAGAACGGTGCTCGTGAACCAGTGCGAATTCTGGGTAAATCAAGAAGTCCCAAAAATGAGTGCAGTGTGTTGCCCATGACTTGGCAGAAACAGAGGGCCGCTGAGGGACCTATGGGCCTCGTTGTTGCTCAGCAGGCTCACAGGGGTGTGGAGGTACTCAGTGATCTTGGAAGGAAAAGGATGCTCACCCAAGGGGCCTAGGAGTCCTGAAAAGGCTGGTTTCTTTAAAATAAAGCAGAGCAGCGAATAAGAGCTCATAGAAAGAGCTGCATGCCTCCGTTTCTGCATGGCTACTCAGGGCCTTACTCTGAGGCAAGGACTCACGTTGAGATTCCCTTTAGCTCTAGAGCATGGCAAGATGAGCCCCACCCCGGTTAATGAAGCACCCTCTGTAGCCAGAGAAAACTCATTTTCGTCCCAGACCCATTCCTACAGTGGCCAGTGGCCTGTCAACAACAGAGGATTTCGCTAGCTTCACGGCAACAAGAATGGAGGTTTCCAAATTGAAAAGCAAGGCTAGTACCATTACACGCCCATTTCCATGGGCACACGCAGGATACATCCCTGTGGTTTCTAACGAGTCAAAAGAGACACAGAGTACACACTGGTTCCTTCCCTGAATCAACTTCTTGAGGCAGGGTGTTCTGCATCTAGTGAACTGCCTCAACCGAGGAACGCCCTAGCTAGGCCTCTGGGCCCGTGCCTCTTCAGAAGCCTGCGTTGCTACAGGAAAAACTGTGCTGTCGTTGCAATAGGAACGCAAGCCGTCTTTCTCCTGGAGGCAGGGTGATTTCAGGTAGGAGGTGGATGGAAGGTGAAGCCGAGTGTTTTTCTCTGTGCAGCTCAGGCTAGGGAATTTGTGCGATGTCCACAGCATGTTGGAACTTGCTAGAACGGTGCTCCTGAACCTGTGCAAGTGCTGTGAAATCACGATATCCCACGAAAGAGTGCAGTGTGTTGCCCATGACTCCGCAGACACAGAGGACCTCCGAGGGACCTATGGACATCGTTGTTGCTCAGCAGGCCTACAGGGGTGTGGAGGTACTCAGTGATCTTGGGACGAAAATGATGCTCACCGAGTGGCTTAGGAGTCCTGAAAACGGTACTTCCTTTAAAATAAAGCAGAACAGTGACTAAGAGCTCATGGAAAGAGCTGCATGCCTCCCTTTCTGCATGGCTCCTCAGGGCCTTACATCGAGGCAAGGACTCACGTTGAGATTCCCTGTAGCTCTAGAGCATGGAAAGCTGAGCCCTACCCCAGCCAATGAAGCGCCCTGTGTAGCCAGAAAACACTCATTTTCTTCCCAGACCCATGGCTACACAGGTCGAGGCCTGTCAACAGCATAGAATTTCAGGGAGCTTCACGGCAGCAAGGATGAAACTTTCCAAATGGAAAGCAAGGTTAGTAGCATCTTGACCCCTTTTCCATTGGCACAGGCAGCATACATCTCTGTGGTTTCTAACGAGTCAAAAGAGACCCAGAGTACACACTGGTTGCTTTCCTGAATCAACTTATCGAGGCAGGGAGTTTTGCATCTAGTGAACTGCCTCAACCAAGGAACGCCGTAGCTAGGCCTCTGGGCCCGTGCCTCTTCAAAAGCCTGCAGTGCTACAGGAAAACCTGTGCTTTCGTTGCAATACGAAAGCAAGCCGACTTCTCCTGGAGGCACGGTGACTTCAGGTAGGAGGTCCTGGATGGAAGGAGAAGCCGAGTGTTTTTCTCAGTGAAGCTCAGACTGGAATGAGTGCGACTTCCACGGCATGTTGGAAGTTGCTAGAACGGTGCTCGTGAACCTTTGCGAGTTCTGGGTAAATCAAGAAGTCCCAAAAAAGAGTGCAGTGTGTTGTCCATGGCTCAGCAGAAAAAGAGGGCCGCCGAGAGACCTATGAGCCTCGTTGTTGCTCAGCAGGCTCACAGGGGTGTGGAGGTACTCAGTGATCTTGGAACGAAAATGATGCTCACCCGAGGGGCCTAGGAGTCCTGAAAAGGGTACTTCCTTTAAAAGAAAGCAGAACAGCGAATAAGAGCTCATGGAAAGAGCTGCATGCCTCCGTTTCTGCATGGCTACTCAGGGCCTTACTCCGAGGCAAGGACTCACGTTGAGATTCCCTTTAGCTCTAGAGCATGGCAAGGTGAGCCCCACCCCGGCCAATGAAGCTCCGTGTGTAGCCAGAGAAAACTCATTTTCTTCCCACACCCATGCCTACAGTGGCCAGAGGGCTGTCAACAGCAGAGAATTTCAGGGAGCTTCACGGCAGCAAGAATGGAGCTTTCCAAATGGAAAGCAAGGCTAGGACCATCATGCCCCCATTTCCATGGGCACAGGCAGCATACATCTCTGTGGTTTTTAACAAGTCAAATGCGACACAGAGTACACAGTTTGCTTCCCTGAATCAACTTCTCGAGGCAGGGTGTTCTGCACCTTGTGAACGGCCTCACCAAGGAACGCCCTAGCTAGGCCTCTGGGCCCGTGCCTCTTCAAAAGCCTGCAGTGCTACAGGAAAAACTGTGCTTTAGTTGCAATAGGAACGCATGCCGTCTTTCTCCTGGAGGCAGGATGACTTCAGGTAGGAGGTCCTGGATGGAAGGAGAAGCCTAGTGTTTTTCTCTGTGCAGCTCAGACCAGGGAATGAGTGCGACTTCCACGGCATGTTGGAACTTGCTAGAATGTTGCTCTTTTACCTATGCGAGTGCTGTGAATCAAGATATCACAAGAAAGAGTGTAGTGTGTTGCCCATGACTCAGCACACACAGAGGACCTCCGAGGGACCAATGGGCCTCGTCGTGGCTCAGCAGGCCTACAGGGGTGTGGAGGTACTCAGGGATCTTGGAACAAAAATGATGCTCACCCGAGAGGCCTAGGAGTCCTGAAAAGGGTACTTCCTTTAAAGTAAAGCAGAACAGCGACTTAGAGCTAATGGAAAGAGCTGCATGCCTCCCTTTCTGCAGGGCTACTCAGGGCCTTACCTCGAGGCAAGGACTCACGTTGAGATTCCCTTTCGCTCTATAGCATGGCAAGGTGAGCCCCACCCCGGCCAATGAAGCTCCGTGTGTAGCCAGAGAAAACTCATTTTCTTCCCACACCCATGCCTACAGTGGCCAGAGGGCTGTCAACAGCAGAGAATTTCAGGGAGCTTCACGGCAGCAAGAATGGAGCTTTCCAAATGGAAAGCAAGGCTAGTACCATCATGCCCCCATTTCCATGGGCACAGGCAGCATACATCTCTGTGGTTTCTAACAAGTCAAAAGAGACACAGAGTCCACACTGGTTGCTTCCCTGAATCAACTTCTCGAGGCAGGGTGTTCTGCATCTAGTGAACGGCCTAACCAAGTAACGCCCTAGCTAGGCCTCTGGGCCCGTGCCTCTTCAAAAGCCTGCAGTGCTACAGGAAAAACTGTGCTTTCGTTGCAATAGGAAAGCAAGCCGACTTCTCCTGGAGGCACGGTGACATCAGGTAGGAGGTCCAGGATGGAAGGAGAAGCCGAGTGTTTTTCTCAGTGAAGCCCTGACTGGAATGAGTGCGACTTCCACGGCATGTTGGATCTTGCTAGAACGGTGCTCGTGAAACTTTGCGAGTTCTGGGTAAATCTAGAAGTCCCACAAAGAGTGCAGTGTGTTGCCCATGACTCGGCAGAAACAGAGGGCCGCCGAGGGACCTATGGGCCTTGTTTTTGATCAGCAGGCTCACAGGGGTGTGGAGGTACTCAGTGACCTTGGAACGAAAATGATGCTCACCCGAGGGGCCTAGGAGTCCTGAAAAGGGTACTTCCTTTAAAATAAAGCAGAACAGCGAATAAGAGCTCATGGAAACAGCTGCATGCCTCCGTTTCTGCATGGCTACTCTGGGCCTTACTCCGAGGCAAGGACTCACGTTGAGATTCCCTTTAGCTCTAGAGCATGGCAAGATGAGCCCCACCCCGGTTAATGAAGCACCCTCTGTAGCCAGAGAAAACTCATTTTCTTCCCAGACCCATGCCTACAGTGGCCAGTGGCCTGTCAACAGCAGAGAATTTCACTAGCTTCACGGCAACAAGAATGGAGGTTTCCAAATGGAAAAGCAAGGCTAGTACCATTACACGCCCATTTCCATGGGCACACGCAGGATACATCCCTGTGGTTTCTAACGAGTCAAAAGAGACACAGAGTACACACTGGTTCCTTCCCTGAATCAACTTCTTGAGGCAGGGTGTTCTGCATCTAGTGAACTGCCTCAACCGAGGAACGCCCTAGCTAGGCCGCTGGGCCCGTGCCTCTTCAGAAGCCTGCGTTGCTACAGGAAAAACTGTGCTGTCGTTGCAATAGGAACGCAAGCCGTCTTTCTCCTGGAGGCAGGGTGATTTCAGGTAGGAGGTGGATGGAAGGTGAAGCCGAGTGTTTTTCTCTGTGCAGCTCAGGCTAGGGAATTTGTGCGATGTCCACAGCATGTTGGAACTTGCTAGAATGGTGCTCCTGAACCTGTGCAAGTGCTGTGAAATCACGATATCCCACGAAAGAGTGCAGTGTGTTGCCCATGACTCCGCAGACACAGAGGACCTCCGAGGGACCTATGGACATCGTTGTTGCTCAGCAGGCCTACAGGGGTGTGGAGGTACTCAGTGATCTTGGGACGGAAATGATGCTCACCGAGTGGCTTAGGAGTCCTGAAAACGGTACTTCCTTTAAAATAAAGCAGAACAGTGACTAAGAGCTCATGGAAAGAGCTGCATGCCTCCCTTTCTGCGTGGCTCCTCAGGGCCTTACATCCAGGCAAGAACTCACGTTGAGATTCCCTGTAGCTCTAGAGCATGGAAAGATGAGCCCTACCCCGGCCAATGAAGCGCCGGTGTTGCCAGAAAACACTCATTTTCTTCCCAGACCCATGGCTACAGTGGGTCGAGGCCTGTCAACAGCATAGAATTTCAGGGAGCTTCACGGCAGCAAGGGTGGATCTTTCCAAATGGAAAGCAAGGTTAGTAGCATCTTGACCCCTTTTCCATTGGCACAGGCAGCATACATCTCTGTGGTTTCTAACGAGTCAAAAGAGACACAGAGTACACACTGGTAGCTTCCCTGAATCAACCTATCGAGGCACGGTGTTCTGCATCTAGTGAACGGTCTCACCAAGGAACGCCGTAGCCAGGCCTCCGGAACCGTGCCTCTTCAAAAGCCTGCAGTGCTACAGGAAAAACTGTGCTTTAGTTGCAACAGGAACGCAAGCCGTCTTTCTCCTGGAGGCAGGGTGATTTCAGGTAGGAGGTGGATGGAAGGTGAAGCCGAGTGTTTTTCTCTGTGCAGCTCAGACTAGGGAATTTGTGCGATGTCCACAGAATGTTGGAACTTGCTAGAACGGTGCTCGTGAACCTGTGCGAGTGCTGTGAAGTCAAGATATCCCAAGAAAGAGTGCAGTGTGTTGCCCATGACTCAGCAGACAGAGAGGACCTCTGAGGGTCCTATGGGCCTCGTTGTTTCTCACCAGGCCTACAGGGATGTGGAGGTACTCAGTGATCTTCGAACGAAAATGATGCTCACCCGAGGGGCCTAGGAGTCCTGAAAAGGTACTTCCTTTAAAATAAAACAGAACAGCGAATAAGAGCTCATGGAACGTGCTGCATGCCCCCCGTTCTGCATGGCTCCTCAGGGCCTTACATTGAGGCAAGGACTCACGTTGAGATTCCCTGTAGCTCTAGAGCATGGAAAGCTGAGCCCTACCCCAGCCAATGAAGCGCCCTGTGTAGCCAGAAAACACTCATTTTCTTCCCAGACCCATGGCTACAGTGGGTCGAGACCTGTCAACAGCATAGAATTTCAGGGAGCTTCACCGCAGCAAGGATGGAGCTTTCCAAATGGAACGCAAGGTTAGTACCATCTTGACCCCTTTTCCATTGGCACAGGCAGCATACATCTCTGTGGTTTCTAACGAGTCAAAAGAGACCCAGAGTACACACCGGTTGCTTCCCTGAATCAACTTATCGAGGCAGGGAGTTTTGCATCTAGTGAACTGCCTCAAACAAGGAACGCCCTAGCTAGGCCTCTGGGGCCGTGCCTCTTCAAAAGCCTGCAGTGCTACAGGAAAAACTGTGCTTTCGTTGCAATAGGAAAGCAAGCCGACTTCTCCTGGAGGCACGGTGACTTCAGGTAGGAGGTCCTGGATGGAAGGAGAAGCTGAGTGTTTTTCTCTGTTCAGCTCACACTAGGGAATGAGTGCGACTTCCACGGCATGTTGGAACTTGCTAGAACGGTGCTCATTAACCTGTGCGAGTGCTGTGAAATCAAGATATCCCAAGAAAGAGTGCAGTGTGTTGCCCATGACTCAGCAGACAGAGAGGACCTCTGAGGGTCCTATGGGCCTCGTTGTTTCTCACCAGGCCTACAGGGATGTGGAGGTACTCAGTGATCTTCGAACGAAAATGATGCTCACCCGAGGGGCCTAGGAGTCCTGAAAAGGTACTTCCTTTAAAATAAAACAGAACAGCGAATAAGAGCTCATGGAAAGTGCTGCATGCCTCCCGTTCTGCAGGGCTACTCAGGGCCTTACTCCGAGGCAAGGACTCACGTTGAGATTCCCTTTAGCTCTAGAGCATGGCAAGATGAGCCCCACCCCGGTTAATGAAGCACCCTCTGTAGCCAGAGAAAACTCATTTTCTTCCCAGACCCATGCCTACAGTGGCCAGAGGCCAGTCGACAGCACAGAATTTCAGGGAGCTTCATGGCAGCAAGAATGTATCTTTCCAAATGGAAAGCAAGTTTAGTACCTACTTGACCCCATTTCCATTGGCACAGGCAGCATACATCTCTGTGGTTTCTAACAAGTCTAAAGAGACACAGAGTACACACTGGTTCCTTCCCTGAATCAACTTCTTGAGGCAGGGTGTTCTGCATCTAGTGGACTGATTCAACAAAAGAATGCCCTAGCTAGGCCTCTGGGCCCGTGCCTCTTCAAAAGCCTCAGTGCTACAGGAAAAACTGTGCTTTAGTTGCAATAGGAAGGAAGCCGACTTTCTCCTGGAGCAAGGTGACTTCAGGTACGAGGTTATGGATTGAAGGCGAAACCGAATGTTTTTCTCTGTTCAGCTCACACTAGAGAATGAGTGCGACTTCCACGGCATGTTGGAACTTGCTAGAACGGTGCTCGTGAACCTGTGCGAGTGCTGTGATATCACGATATCCCACGAAAGAGTGCAGTGTGTTGCCCATGACTCCGCAGACACAGAGGACCTCCGAGGGACCTATGCGCCTCGTTGTCGCTCAGCACGCCTACAGGGGTGTGGAGGTACTCAGTGATCTTGGAACGAAAATGATGCTCACCCGAGGGGCTTAGGAGTCCTGAAAACGGTACTTCCTTTAAAATAAAGCAGAACAGCGACTAAGAGCTCATGGAAAGAGCTGCATGCCTCCCTTTCTGCGTGGCTCCTCAGGGCCTTACATCCAGGCAAGAACTCACGTTGAGATTCCCTGTAGCTCTAGAGCATGGAAAGATGAGCCCTACCCCGGCGAATGAAGCGCCGGTGTAGCCAGAAACCACTCATTTTCTTCCCAGACCCATGGCTACAGTGGGTTGAGGCCTGTCAACAGCATAGAATTTCAGGGAGCTTCACGGCAGCAAGGGTGGATCTTTCCAAATGGAAAGCAAGGTTAGTAGCATCTTGACCCCTTTTCCATTGGCACAGGCAGCATACATCTCTGTGGTTTCTAACGAGTCAAAAGAGACCCAGAGTACACACTGGTTGCTTCCCTGAATCAACTTATCGAGGCAGGGAGTTTTGCATCTAGTGAACTGCCTCAACCATGGAACGCCCTAGCTAGGCCTCTGGGGCCGTGCCTCTTCAAAAGCCTGCAGTGCTACAGGAAAAACTGTGCTTTCGTTGCAATAGGAAAGCAAGCCGACTTCTCCTGGAGGCACGGTGACATCAGGTAGGAGGTCCAGGATGGAAGGAGAAGCCGAGTGTTTTTCTCAGTGAAGCCCTGACTGGAATGAGTGCGACTTCCACGGCATGTTGGATCTTGCTAGAACGGTGCTCGTGAAACTTTGCGAGTTCTGGGTAAATCTAGAAGTCCCACAAAGAGTGCAGTGTGTTGCCCATGACTCGGCAGAAACAGAGGGCCGCCGAGGGACCTATGGGCCTTGTTTTTGATCAGCAGGCTCACAGGGGTGTGGAGGTACTCAGTGACCTTGGAACGAAAATGATGCTCACCCGAGGGGCCTAGGAGTCCTGAAAAGGGTACTTCCTTTAAAATAAAGCAGAACAGCGAATAAGAGCTCATGGAAACAGCTGCATGCCTCCGTTTCTGCATGGCTACTCTGGGCCTTACTCCGAGGCAAGGACTCACGTTGAGATTCCCTTTAGCTCTAGAGCATGGCAAGGTGAGCCCCATCCCGGGCAAAGAAGCTCCGTGTGTAGCCAGAGAAAATCCATTTTCTTCCCACACCAATGCTAGAGTGGCCAGAGGCCTGTCAACAGCAGAGAATTTCAGGGAGCTTCACGGCAGCAAGAATGGAGCTTTCCAAATGGAAAGCAAGGCTAGTACCATCATGCCCCCATTTCCATGGGCACAGGCAGCATACATCTCTGCGGTTTCTAACAAGTCAAAAGAGACACAGAGTACACACTGGTTGCGTCCCTGAATCAACTTCTCGAGGCAGCGTGTTCTGCATCTAGTGAACGGCCTCACCCAGGAAAGCCTTAGCTAGGCCTCTGGCCCCTTGCCTCTTCCAAACCTGCAGTGCTACAGGAAAAACTGTGCTTTAGTTGCAATAGGAACGCAAGCCGTCATTTTCCTGGAGGCAGGGTGACTTCAGGTAGGAGGTCCTGGATGGAAGGAGAAGCCTAGTGTTTTTCTCTGTGCAGCTCAGACCAGGGAATGAGTGCAACTTCCATGGCATGTTGGAACTTGATAGAACGGTGCTCGTGAACCTGTATGAGTGCTGGCTAATTCAAGATGTCCAAGTAAGAGTGCACTCTGTTGCCCTACATTCGGCATACACACTGTGAGTCGGAAAGCTACGGGCCTGGATATTGCTTAGAAGGGCTAGGGAAGCCTGAGGGTACTTGCTGTTCTTGCAGGGAATAGGGTTTCCAGGCGAGGCACCTAGGAGTCCTGAAAAGCGTACTGGAGTTAAAATGCTGAAGAGCAGCGACTACGGCCTCATGGAAACTGCTACACGCCTCCGCTTCTGCATAGCATTTCAGGGCCTTCCCTTGAGGCAAGTTCTCACGTTGCTTGCACTGTGAGTGACACAGCATGTTAGGATGCTGTATTTCTCCTTGAATAGAGTGACTTCAGGAAAGAGGTCCTCGATAAATTCTAAGAAGAGTGTTTTCTCAGGGCAGCTCAGATGAGGGCAATGTCGAAAACTTCCAGGGCATGTTGGACTGCCTAGAAATGTGGTTCTGATGCTGTTCGACTGCTCTGGAAATATAGCTCTCCTGAAGTAACGTACAGTGTGTTGCCCGAGACTCGGCAGACCCAGAGGGCCTCCGAGGGACCTATGGGAATCAAAGCTGCTCAGCAGGCCCACAGGGGCCTAGGGGTCCTGAAAAGGGTACTTCCTTTAACATAAAGCGGAACCTCAACTAAGAACTCATGGAAAGAGCTGCATGCCTCCCTTTCTGCAGGGCTACTCAGGGCCTTACCTTGAGGCAAGGCCTCACGTTGAGATTCCCTTTAGCTCTAGAGCATGGCAAGGTGAGCCCCACCCCGGCCAATGAAGCTCCGTGTGTAGCCAGAGAAAACTCATTTTCTTCCCACACCCATGCCTACAGTGGCCAGAGGGCTGTCAACAGCAGAGAATTTCAGGGAGCTTCACGGCAGCAAGAATGGAGCTTTCCAAATGGAAAGCAAGGCTAGTACCATCATGCCCCCATTACCATTGGCACAGGCAGCATACATCTCTGTGGTTTCTAACAAGTCAAAAGAGACACAGAGTCCACACTGGTTGCTTCCCTGAATCAACTTCTCGAGGCAGGGTGTTCTGCATCTAGTGAACGGCCTAACCAAGTAACGCCCTAGCTAGGCCTCTGGGCCCGTGCCTCTTCAAAAGCCTGCAGTGCTACAGGAAAAACTGTGCTTTAGTTGCAATAAGAACGCACGCAGTGTTTCTCCTGATGGCAGGGTGACTTCAGGTAGGAGGTCTTAGATGGAAGGAGAAGCCTAGTGTTTTTCTCTGTGCAGCTCAGACTAGGGAATGAGTGCGACTTCCACGGCATGTTGGAACCTGCTACAACGGTGCTCGTGAAACTGTGCGAGTGCTGTGAATCAAGATATCACAAGAAGGAGTGCAGTGTGTTGCCCATGACTCAGCAGACACAGAGGACCTACGAGGGACGATGGGCCTCGTTGTTGCTCAGCAGGCTTACAGGGGTGTGGAGGTACTCAGGGATCTTGGAACAAAAATGATGCTCACCTGAGAGGCCTACGAGTCCGGAAAAGGGTACTTCCTTTAAAGTAAAGCTGAACAGCGACTTAGAGCGCATGGAAAGACCTGCATGCCTCCCTTTCTGCAGGGCTACTCAGGGCCTTACCTCGAGGCAAGGACTCACGTTGAGATTCCCTTTAGCTCTAGAGCATGGCAAGGTGAGCCCCACCCCGGCCAAAGAAGCTCCGTGTGTAGCCAGAGAAAACTCATTTTCTTCCCACACCAATGCTAGAGTGGCCAGGGGCCTGTCAACAGCAGAGAATTTCAGGGAGCTTCACGGCAGCAAGAATGGAGCTTTCCAAATGGAAAGCAAGGCTAGTACCATCATGCCCCCATTTCCATGGGCACAGGCAGCATACATCTCTGTGGTTTCTAACAAGTCAAATGAGACACAGAGTACACACTGGTTGCTTCCCTGAATCAACTTCTCGAGGCAGGGTGTTCTGCAACTAGTGAACGACCTCACCCAGGAAAGCCCTAGCTAGGCCTCCTGGCCCGTGCCTCTTTAAAAGCCTGCAGTGCTAAAGGAAAAACTGTGCTTTAGTTGCAATAAGAATGCAGCCGTCTTTCTCCAGGAGGCAAGGTGACTTCATCTAGGAGGTCCTGGATGGATGGAGAAGGCTAGTGTTTTTCTCTGTGCAGCTCAAACTAGGGAAGGAGTGCGACTTCCACGGCAAGTTGGAACTTGCTAGAATCGTGCTCGTGAATCTGTGCGATTGCTGGCTAAATAAAGATGTACCAATAAGAGTGCAGTGTGTTGCCCTACACTCGGCATACACACCGTGAGTCGGAAAGCTAGGGGCCTGGATATTGCTTAGAAGGGCCAGGGGAGCCTGAGGGTACTCGGTGTTCTTGCAGGGAACAGGGTTTCTAGGTGAGGCACCTAGGTGTCCTAAAAAGCGTACTGGCGTTAAAATGCTGCAGAGCAGCGACTACGGCCTCATGGAAACTTCTACACGCCTCCGCTTCTGCATAGCATTTCAGGGCCTTACCTCGAGGCAAGTTCTCACGTTGCTTGCACTGTGAGCGACACAGCATTTTAGGATGCTGTATTTCTCCTTGAATAGAGTGACTTCAGGAAAGAGGTCCTCGTTAAATTCTAAGAAGGGTTTTTTCTCAGGGCATTCAAACGAGGGCAATGTCGAAAACTTCCATGGCATGTTGGACTGCCTAGAAATGTGGTTCTGATGCTGTTCGAGTGCTCTGGAAATATAGCTCTCCTGAAGTAACGTACAGTGTGTTGCCCGAGACTCGGCAGACACAGAGGGCCTCCGATGGACATATGGGACTCAATGCTTCTCAGCAGGCCCACCGGGGTGTGGAGGGTGTCTGTGCTCTTGGACCCAAAATGATGCTCACCTGAGGCGCCTAAAGGTCCTGAAAAGGGTACTTCCTTTACAATAAAGCAGAACTACCACTAAGAGCTCATGGAAAGAGCTGCATGCCTCCCTTTCTGCAGGGCTACTCAGGTCCTTACCTCGAGGCAAGGACTCACGTTGAGATTCCCTTTAGCTTTAGAGCATGGCAAGGTGAGCCCCACCCCGGCCAATGAAGCTCCGTCTGTAGCCAGAGAAAACTCATTTTCTTCCCAGACCCTTGCCTACAGTGGCCTGAGGCCTGTCAACAGCAGAGAATTTCAGGGAGCTTCACGGTAGCAAGAATGGAGCTTTCCAAATGGAAAGCAAGGTTAGTACCATCATGCCCCCATTTCCATGGGCACAGGCAGCATACATCTCTGTGGTTTCTAACAAGTCAAAAGAGACACAGAGTACACACTGGTTGCTTCCCTGAATCAACTTCTCGAGGCAGGGTGTTCTGCATCTAGTGAACTCTCTCACCAAGGAACGCCATAGCCAGGCCTCCGGAACCGTGCCTCTTCAAAAGCCTGCAGTGCTACAGGAAAAACTGTGCTTTAGTTGCAACAGGAACGCAAGCCGTCTTTCTCCTGGAGGCAGGGCTATTTCAGGTAGGAGGTGGATTGAAGGTGAAGCCGAGTGTATTTCTCTGTGCAGCTCAGACTAGGGAATTTGTGCGATGTCCACAGCATGTTGGAACTTGCTAGAACGGTGCTCGTGAACCAGTGCGAATTCTGGGTAAATCAAGAAGTCCCAAAAATGAGTGCAGTGTGTTGCCCATGACTTGGCAGAAACAGAGGGCCGCTGAGGGACCTATGGGCCTCGTTGTTGCTCAGCAGGCTCACAGGGGTGTGGAGGTACTCAGTGATCTTGGAAGGAAAAGGATGCTCACCCAAGGGGCCTAGGAGTCCTGAAAAGGCTGGTTTCTTTAAAATAAAGCAGAGCAGCGAATAAGAGCTCATAGAAAGAGCTGCATGCCTCCGTTTCTGCATGGCTACTCAGGGCCTTACTCTGAGGCAAGGACTCACGTTGAGATTCCCTTTAGCTCTAGAGCATGGCAAGATGAGCCCCACCCCGGTTAATGAAGCACCCTCTGTAGCCAGAGAAAACTCATTTTCGTCCCAGACCCATTCCTACAGTGGCCAGTGGCCTGTCAACAACAGAGGATTTCGCTAGCTTCACGGCAACAAGAATGGAGGTTTCCAAATTGAAAAGCAAGGCTAGTACCATTACACGCCCATTTCCATGGGCACACGCAGGATACATCCCTGTGGTTTCTAACGAGTCAAAAGAGACACAGAGTACACACTGGTTCCTTCCCTGAATCAACTTCTTGAGGCAGGGTGTTCTGCATCTAGTGAACTGCCTCAACCGAGGAACGCCCTAGCTAGGCCTCTGGGCCCGTGCCTCTTCAGAAGCCTGCGTTGCTACAGGAAAAACTGTGCTGTCGTTGCAATAGGAACGCAAGCCGTCTTTCTCCTGGAGGCAGGGTGATTTCAGGTAGGAGGTGGATGGAAGGTGAAGCCGAGTGTTTTTCTCTGTGCAGCTCAGGCTAGGGAATTTGTGCGATGTCCACAGCATGTTGGAACTTGCTAGAACGGTGCTCCTGAACCTGTGCAAGTGCTGTGAAATCACGATATCCCACGAAAGAGTGCAGTGTGTTGCCCATGACTCCGCAGACACAGAGGACCTCCGAGGGACCTATGGACATCGTTGTTGCTCAGCAGGCCTACAGGGGTGTGGAGGTACTCAGTGATCTTGGGACGAAAATGATGCTCACCGAGTGGCTTAGGAGTCCTGAAAACGGTACTTCCTTTAAAATAAAGCAGAACAGTGACTAAGAGCTCATGGAAAGAGCTGCATGCCTCCCTTTCTGCATGGCTCCTCAGGGCCTTACATCGAGGCAAGGACTCACGTTGAGATTCCCTGTAGCTCTAGAGCATGGAAAGCTGAGCCCTACCCCAGCCAATGAAGCGCCCTGTGTAGCCAGAAAACACTCATTTTCTTCCCAGACCCATGGCTACACAGGTCGAGGCCTGTCAACAGCATAGAATTTCAGGGAGCTTCACGGCAGCAAGGATGAAACTTTCCAAATGGAAAGCAAGGTTAGTAGCATCTTGACCCCTTTTCCATTGGCACAGGCAGCATACATCTCTGTGGTTTCTAACGAGTCAAAAGAGACCCAGAGTACACACTGGTTGCTTTCCTGAATCAACTTATCGAGGCAGGGAGTTTTGCATCTAGTGAACTGCCTCAACCAAGGAACGCCGTAGCTAGGCCTCTGGGCCCGTGCCTCTTCAAAAGCCTGCAGTGCTACAGGAAAACCTGTGCTTTCGTTGCAATACGAAAGCAAGCCGACTTCTCCTGGAGGCACGGTGACTTCAGGTAGGAGGTCCTGGATGGAAGGAGAAGCCGAGTGTTTTTCTCAGTGAAGCTCAGACTGGAATGAGTGCGACTTCCACGGCATGTTGGAAGTTGCTAGAACGGTGCTCGTGAACCTTTGCGAGTTCTGGGTAAATCAAGAAGTCCCAAAAAAGAGTGCAGTGTGTTGTCCATGGCTCAGCAGAAAAAGAGGGCCGCCGAGAGACCTATGAGCCTCGTTGTTGCTCAGCAGGCTCACAGGGGTGTGGAGGTACTCAGTGATCTTGGAACGAAAATGATGCTCACCCGAGGGGCCTAGGAGTCCTGAAAAGGGTACTTCCTTTAAAAGAAAGCAGAACAGCGAATAAGAGCTCATGGAAAGAGCTGCATGCCTCCGTTTCTGCATGGCTACTCAGGGCCTTACTCCGAGGCAAGGACTCACGTTGAGATTCCCTTTAGCTCTAGAGCATGGCAAGGTGAGCCCCACCCCGGCCAATGAAGCTCCGTGTGTAGCCAGAGAAAACTCATTTTCTTCCCACACCCATGCCTACAGTGGCCAGAGGGCTGTCAACAGCAGAGAATTTCAGGGAGCTTCACGGCAGCAAGAATGGAGCTTTCCAAATGGAAAGCAAGGCTAGGACCATCATGCCCCCATTTCCATGGGCACAGGCAGCATACATCTCTGTGGTTTTTAACAAGTCAAATGCGACACAGAGTACACAGTTTGCTTCCCTGAATCAACTTCTCGAGGCAGGGTGTTCTGCACCTTGTGAACGGCCTCACCAAGGAACGCCCTAGCTAGGCCTCTGGGCCCGTGCCTCTTCAAAAGCCTGCAGTGCTACAGGAAAAACTGTGCTTTAGTTGCAATAGGAACGCATGCCGTCTTTCTCCTGGAGGCAGGATGACTTCAGGTAGGAGGTCCTGGATGGAAGGAGAAGCCTAGTGTTTTTCTCTGTGCAGCTCAGACCAGGGAATGAGTGCGACTTCCACGGCATGTTGGAACTTGCTAGAATGTTGCTCTTTTACCTATGCGAGTGCTGTGAATCAAGATATCACAAGAAAGAGTGTAGTGTGTTGCCCATGACTCAGCACACACAGAGGACCTCCGAGGGACCAATGGGCCTCGTCGTGGCTCAGCAGGCCTACAGGGGTGTGGAGGTACTCAGGGATCTTGGAACAAAAATGATGCTCACCCGAGAGGCCTAGGAGTCCTGAAAAGGGTACTTCCTTTAAAGTAAAGCAGAACAGCGACTTAGAGCTAATGGAAAGAGCTGCATGCCTCCCTTTCTGCAGGGCTACTCAGGGCCTTACCTCGAGGCAAGGACTCACGTTGAGATTCCCTTTCGCTCTATAGCATGGCAAGGTGAGCCCCACCCCGGCCAATGAAGCTCCGTGTGTAGCCAGAGAAAACTCATTTTCTTCCCACACCCATGCCTACAGTGGCCAGAGGGCTGTCAACAGCAGAGAATTTCAGGGAGCTTCACGGCAGCAAGAATGGAGCTTTCCAAATGGAAAGCAAGGCTAGTACCATCATGCCCCCATTATCATTGGCACAGGCAGCATACATCTCTGTGGTTTCTAACAAGTCAAAAGAGACACAGAGTCCACACTGGTTGCTTCCCTGAATCAACTTCTCGAGGCAGGGTGTTCTGCATCTAGTGAACGGCCTAACCAAGTAACGCCCTAGCTAGGCCTCTGGGCCCGTGCCTCTTCAAAAGCCTGCAGTGCTACAGGAAAAACTGTGCTTTAGTTGCAATAAGAACGCACGCAGTGTTTCTCCTGATGGCAGGGTGACTTCAGGTAGGAGGTCTTAGATGGAAGGAGAAGCCTAGTGTTTTTCTCTGTGCAGCTCAGACTAGGGAATGAGTGCGACTTCCACGGCATGTTGGAACCTGCTACAACGGTGCTCGTGAACCTGTGCGAGTGCCGTGAATCAACATATCACAAGAAAGAGTGCAGTGTTGCCCATGACTCAGCAGATACAGAGGACCTCCGAGGGACCAATGGGCCTCGTTGTTGCTCTGCAGGCTTACAGGGGTGTGGAGGTACTCAGGGATCTTGGAACAAAAATGATGCTCACCCGAGAGGCCTAGGAGTCCTGAAAAGGGTACTTCCTTTAAAGTAAAGCAGAACAGCGACTTAGAGCTCATGGAAAGACCTGCATGCCTCCCTTTCTGCAGGGCTACTCAGGGCCTTACCTCGAGGCAAGGACTCACGTTGAGATTCCCTTTAGCTCTAGAGCATGGCAAGGTGAGCCCCATCCCGGCCAAAGAAGCTCCGTGTGTAGCCAGAGAAAACCCATTTTCTTCCCACACCAATGTTAGAGTGGCCAGGGTCCTGTCAACAGCAGAGAATTTCAGGGAGCTTCACGGCAGCAAGAATGGAGCTTTCCAAATGGAAAGCAAGGCTAGTACCATCATGCCCCCATTTCCATGGGCACAGGCAGCATACATCTCTGCGGTTTCTAACAAGTCAAAAGAGACACAGAGTACACACTGGTTGTGTCCCTGAATCAACTTCTCGAGGCACCGTGTTCTGCATCTAGTGAACGGCCTCACCCAGGAAAGCCTTAGCTAGGCCTCTGGCCCCTTGCCTCTTCCAAACCTGCAGTGCTACAGGAAAAACTGTGATTTAGTTGAAATAGGAACGCAGGCCTTCATTTTCCTGGAGGCAGGGTGACTTCAGGTAGGAGGTCCTGGATGTAAGGAGAAGCCTAGTGTTTTTCTCTGTGCAGCTCAGACCAAGGAATGAGTGCAACTTCCATGTCATGTTGGAACTTGATAGAACGGTGCTCGTGAACCTGTATGAGTGCTGGCTAATTCAAGATGTCCAAGTAAGAGTGCACTCTGTTGCCCTACACTCGGCATACACACTGTGAGTCGGAAAGCTACGAGCCTGGATATTGCTTAGAAGGGCTAGGGGAGCCTGAGGGTACTTGCTGTTCTTGCAGGGAATAGGGTTTCCAGGCGAGGCACCTAGGAGTCCTGAAAAGCGTACTGGCGTTAAAATGCTGAAGAGCAGCGACTACGGACTCATGGAAACTGCTACACGCCTCCGCTTCTGCATAGCATTTCAGGGCCTTCCCTTGAGGCAAGTTCTCATGTTGCTTGCACTGTGAGTGACACAGCATGTTAGGATGCTGTATTTCTCCTTGAATAGAGTGACTTCAGGAAAGAGGTCCTCGATAAATTCTAAGAAGAGTGTTATCTCAGGGCAGCTCAGACGAGGGCAATGTCGAAAACTTCCAGGGCATGTTGGACTGCCTAGAAATGTGGTTCTGATGCTGTTTGACTGCTCTGGAAATATAGCTCTGCTGAAGTAACGTACAGTGTGTTGCCCGAGACTCGGCAGACACAGAGGGCCTCCGAGGGACCTATGGGAATCAAAGCTGCTCAGCAGGCCCACAGGGGCCTAGGAGTCCTGAAAAGGGTACTTCCTTTAACATAAAGCGGAACCTCCACTAAGAACTCATGGAAAGAGCTGCATGCCTCCCTTTCTACAGGGCTACTCAGGGCCTTACCTTGAGGCAAGGCCTCACGTTGAGATTCCCTTTAGCTCTAGAGCATGGCAAGGTGAGCCCCACCCCGGCCAATGAAGCTCCGTGTGTAGCCAGAGAAAACTCATTTTCTTCCCACACCCATGCCTACAGTGGCCAGAGGGCTGTCAACAGCAGAGAATTTCAGGGAGCTTCACGGCAGCAAGAATGGAGCTTTCCAAATGGAAAGCAAGGCTAGTACCATCATGCCCCCATTACCATTGGCACAGGCAGCATACATCTCTGTGGTTTCTAACAAGTCAAAAGAGACACAGAGTCCACACTGGTTGCTTCCCTGAATCAACTTCTCGAGGCAGGGTGTTCTGCATCTAGTGAACGGCCTCACCAAGGAACGCCCTAGCTAGGCCTCTGGGCCCGTGCCTCTTCAAAAGCCTGCAGTGCTACAGGAAAAACTGTGCTTTAGTTGCAATAAGAACGCACGCAGTGTTTCTCCTGATGGCAGGGTGACTTCAGGTAGGAGGTCTTAGATCGAAGGAGAAGCCTAGTGTTTTTCTCTGTGCAGCTCAGACTAGGGAATGAGTGCGACTTCCACGGCATGTTGGAACCTGCTACAACGGTGCTCGTGAACCTGTGCGAGTGCTGTGAATCAAGATATCACAAGAAAGAGTGCAGTGTGTTGCCCATGACTTAGCAGACACAGAGGACCTACGAGGGACGATGGGCCTCGTTGTTGCTCAGCAGGCTTACAGGGGTGTGGAGGTACTCAGGGATCTTGGAACAAAAATGATGCTCACCTGAGAGGCCTACGAGTCCGGAAAAGGGTACTTCCTTTAAAGTAAAGCTGAACAGCGACTTAGAGCGCATGGAAAGACCTGCATGCCTCCCTTTCTGCAGGGCTACTCAGGGCCTTACCTCGAGGCAAGGACTCACGTTGAGATTCCCTTTAGCTCTAGAGCATGGCAAGGTGAGCCCCACCCCGGCCAAAGAAGCTCCGTGTGTAGCCAGAGAAAACTCATTTTCTTCCCACACCAATGCTAGAGTGGCCAGGGGCCTGTCAACAGCAGAGAATTTCAGGGAGCTTCACGGCAGCAAGAATGGAGCTTTCCAAATGGAAAGCAAGGCTAGTACCTTCATGCCCCCATTTCCATGGGCACAGGCAGCATACATCTCTGTGGTTTCTAACAAGTCAAATGAGACACAGAGTACACACTGGTTGCTTCCCTGAATCAACTTCTCGAGGCAGGGTTTTCTGCAACTAGTGAACGGCCTCACCCAGGAAAGCCCTAGCTAGGCCTCCTGGCCCGTGCCTCTTCAAAAGCCTGCAGTGCTAAAGGAAAAACTGTGCTTTAGTTGCAATTAAAATGCAGCCGTCTTTCTCCAGGAGGCAAGGTGACTTCATCTAGGAGGTCCTGGATGGATGGAGAAGGCTAGTGTTTTTCTCTGTGCAGCTCAAACTAGGGAAGGAGTGCGACTTCCACGGCAAGTTGGAACTTGCTAGAATCGTGCTCGTGAATCTGTGCGATTGCTGGCTAAATCAAGATGTACCAATAAGAGTGCAGTGTGTTGCCCTACACTCGGCATACACACTGTGAGTCGGAAAGCTACGAGCCTGGATATTGCTTAGAAGGGCTAGGGGAGCCTGAGGGTACTTGCTGTTCTTGCAGGGAATAGGGTTTCCAGGCGAGGCACCTAGGAGTCCTGAAAAGCGTACTGGCGTTAAAATGCTGAAGAGCAGCGACTACGGCCTCATGGAAACTGCTACACGCCTCCGCTTCTGCATAGCATTTCAGGGCCTTCCCTTGAGGCAAGTTCTCACGTTGCTTGCACTGTGAGCGACACAGCATGTTAGGATGCTGTATTTCTCCTTGAATAGAGTGACTTCAGGAAAGAGGTCCTCGATAAATTCTAAGAAGAGTGTTTTCTCAGGGCAGCTCAGATGAGGGCAATGTCGAAAACTTCCAGGGCATGTTGGACTGCCTAGAAATGTGGTTCTGATGCTTTTCGACTGCTCTGGAAATATAGCTCTCCTGAAGTAACGTAGAGTGTGTTGCCTGAGACTCGGCAGACACAGAGGGCCTCCGAGGGACGTATGGGAATCAATGCTGCTCAGCAGGCCCGCAGGGGTGTGGAGTGCGTCAGTGATCTTGGAACAAAAATGATGCTCACCCGAGGGGCCTAGGAGTCCTGAAAAGGGTACTTCCTTCAAAATAAAGCAGAATAGCGACTAAGAGCGCATGGAAAGAGCTGCATGCCTCCCTTTCTGCATGGCTACTCAGGGCCTTACCTCGAGGCAAGGACGCACGTTGTGATTCCCTTTAGCTCTAGAGCATGGCAAGATGAGCCCCACCCCGGCCAATGAAGCACCCTGTGTAGCCAGAGAAAACATTTTCTTCCCAGACCCATGCCTACAGTGGCCAGTGGCCTGTCAACAGCAGAGGATTTCGCTAGCTTCACGGCAACAAGAATGGACGTTTCCAAAAGGAAAAGCAAGGCTAGTACCATCACGCCCCCATTTCCATGGGCACACGCAGGGTACATCCCAGTGGTTTCTAACGAGTCAAAAGGGACACAGAGTACACACTGGTTCCTTCCCTGAATCAACTTCTCGAGGCAGGGTGTTCTGCATCTAGTGAACTGCCTCAACCAAGGAACGCCCTAGCTAGGCCTCTGGGCCCGTGCCTCTTCAAAAGCTTGCAGTGCTACAGGAAAAACTGTGCTGTCGTTGCAATAGGAACGCAAGCCGTCTTTCTCCTGGAGGCAGGGTGATTTCAGGTAGGAGGTGGATGGAAGGTGAAGCCGAGTGTTTTTCTCTGTGCAGCTCAGACTAGGGAATTTGTGCGATGTCCACAGCATGTTGGAAGTTGCTAGAACGGTGCTCGTGAACCTGTGCGAGTGCTGTGAAATCAAGATATCCCAAGAAAGAGTGCAGTGTGTTGCCCATGACTTGGCAGAAACAGAGGGCCGCTGAGGGACCTATGGGCCTCGTTGTTGCTCAGCAGGCTCACAGGGGTGTGGAGGTACTCAGTGATCTTGGAAGGAAAAGGATGCTCACCCAAGGGGCCTAGGAGTCCTGAAAAGGGTAGTTTCTTTAAAATAAAGCAGAGCAGCGAATAAGAGCTCATAGAAAGAGCTGCATGCCTCCGTTTCTGCATGGCTACTCAGGGCCTTACTCTGAGGCAAGGACTCACGTTGAGATTCCATTTAGCTCTAGAGCATGGCAAGATGAGCCCCACCCCAGTTAATGAAGCAACCTCTGTAGCCAGAGAAAACTCATTTTCGTCCCAGACCCATTCCTACAGTGGCCAGTGGCCTGTCAACAGCAGAGGATTTCGCTAGCTTCACGGCAACAAGAATGGAGGTTTCCAAATGGAAAAGGAAGGCTAGTACCATTACACGCCCATTTCCATGGGCACACGCAGGATACATCCCTGTGGTTTCTAACGAGTCAAAAGAGACACAGAGTACACACTGGTTCCTTCCCTGAATCAACTTCTTGAGGCAGGGTGTTCTGCATTTAGTGAACTGCCTCAACCGAGGAACGCCCTAGCTAGGCCTCTGAGCCCGTGCCTCTTCAGAAGCCTGCAGTGCTACAGGAAAAACTTTGCTTTCGTTGCAAGATGATTGCAAGATGACTTCTCCTGGACGCAGTGTGACTTCAGGTAGGAGGTGGATGGAAGGGGAAGCCAAGTGATTTTCCCAGTGCAGCTCAGACTATGGAATGTGTGCGACTTCCACAGCATGTTGGAACTTGCTAGAACGGTGCTCGTGAACCTCTACGAGTGCTGTGAAATCAAGAAGTCCCAAGAAAGAGTGCAGTGTGTAGCCCATGACTCAGCAGACACATAGGACCTCCGAGGGACCTACGGGCCTCGTTGTTGCTCAGCAGTCCTAGAGGGGTGTTAATGTTCTCAGTGATCTTGGAACGAAAATGATGCTCACCCGAGAGGCATAGGAGTCCTGAACAGGGTACTTCCTTTAAAATAAAGCCGAACCTCCACTAAGAGCTCATGGAAAGAGCTGCATGACTCCGTTTCTGCATGGCTCCTCAGGGCCTTACCTTGAGGCAAGGACTCACGTTGAGATTCCCTTCAGCTCTAGAGTATGGCAAATTGTGCCCCACCCCGGACAATGAAGCACCCTGTGTAGCCAGAGAACACTCATTTTCTTCCCAGATCCATGCCTACAGTGGCCAGAGACCTGTCAACAGCTAGAATTTCAGGGAGCTTCACGGCCGCATGAATGGAGCTCTGAAAATGGAAAAGCAAGGCTACTACCAACGTGCCCCCTTTTCCATAGGCAGAAACAGCATACATCCCTGTGGTTTCTAACAACTCAGAAGAGACACAGAGTACACACTGGTTCCTTCCGTGAATCAACTTCTCGAGGCAGGGTGTTCTGCATCTCGTGAAATGCCTCAACCAAGGAACGCCCTAACTAGGCCTCTGGGCCCGTGCCTCTTCAAAAGCCTGCAGTGCTACAGGAAAAACTGTGCTTTCGTTGCAATAGGAAAGCAAGCCGACTTCTCCTGGAGGCACGGTGACTTCAGGTAGGAGGTCCTGGATGGAAGGAGAAGCCGAGTGTTTTTCTCAGTGAAGCTCAGACTGGAATGAGTGCGACTTCCACGGCATGTTGGAACTTGCTAGAACGGAGCTCGTGAACCTTTCCGAGTTCTGGGTAAATCAAGAAGTCCCAAAAAAGTCTGCAGTGTGTTGCCCATGGCTAGGCAGAAAGAGAGGGCCGCCGAGGGACCTAAGGGCCTCGTTGTTGCTCAGCAGGCTCACAGGGGTGTGGAGGTACTCAGTGATCTTGGAACGAAAATGATGCTCACCCGAGGGGCCTAGGAGTCCTGAAAAGGGTACTTCCTTTAAAATAAAGCAGAACAGCGAATAAGAGCTCATGGAAACAGCTGCATGCCTCCGTTTCTGCATGGCTACTCTGGGCCTTATTCCGAGGCAAGGACTCACGTTGAGATTCCCTTTAGCTCTAGAGCATGGCAAGATGAGCCCCACCCCGGTTAATGAAGCACCCTCTGTAGCCAGAGAAAACTCATTTTATTCCCAGACCCATGCCTACAGTGGCCAGTGGCCTGTCAACAGCAGAGAATTTCGCTAGCTTCACGGCAACAAGAATGGACGTTTCCAAATGGAAAAGCAAGGCTAGTACCATTACACGCCCATTTCCATGGGGCACACGCAGGATACATCCCTGTGGTTTCTAACGAGTCAAAAGAGACACAGAGTACACACTGGTTCCTTCCCTGAATCAACTTCTTGAGGCAGGGTGTTCTGTATCTAGTGAACTGCCTCAACCGAGAAATGCCCTAGCTAGGCCTCTGGGCCCGTGCCTCTTCAGAAGCCTGCAGTGCTACAGGAAAAACTTTGCTTTCGTTGCAAGAGGATTGCAAGACGAGTTCTCCTGGAGGCAGGGTGACTTCAGGTAGGAGGTGGATGGAAGGCGAAGTCGAGTGTTTTTCTCAGTGCAGCTCAGACTAGGGAATGTGTGCGACTTCCACAGCATGTTGGAACTTGCTAGAACGCTGCTCGTGAACCTGTACGAGTGCTGTGAACTTAGGAGATCCCAAGAAAGAGTGCAGTGTGTAGCCCATGACTCTGCAGACATATAGGACCTCCGAGGGACCTATGGGGCTCGTTGTTGCTCAGCAGTCCTACAGGGGTTTGGAGGTTCTCGGTGACCTTGGAACGAAAATGATGCTCACCCGAGTGGCCTAGGAGTCCTGAAAAGGGTACTTCCTTTAAAATAAGCAGAACTTTCACTAAGAACTCATGGAAAGAGCTGCATGCCTCCCTTTCTGCATGGCTACTCAGGCCCTTACCTCGAGGCAAGCACTCGCGTTGAGATACCCTTTAGCTCTAGACCATGGCAAATTGTGCCCATCCCGGACAATGAAGCACCCTGTGTAGCCAGAGAAAACTCATTTTCTTCCCAGACTCATGCCTACAGTGGCCAGAGGCCTGTCAACAGCTAGAATTGCAGGGAGCTTCACGGCCGCATGAATGGAGCTCTCAAAATGTTAAAGCACGGCTACTACCAACATGCCCCCATTTCCATAGTCACAAACAGCGTACATCCCTGTGGTTTCTAACACCTCAGAAGAGACACAGAGTACACACTGGTTCCTTCCGTGAATCAACTTCTCGAGGAAGGGTGTTCTGCATCTCGTGATCTGCCTCAACCAAGGAACGCCCTAACTAGGCCTCTGGGCCCGTGCCTCTTCAAAAGCCTGCAGTGCTACAGGAAAAACTGTGCTTTAGTTGCAAGAGGAAGGCAAGCCGAATTTCTCCTGGAGCAGGGTGACTTCAGGTACGAGTTACAGAATGGAAGCCGCAACCGAGTGTGTTTCTCTGTGCAGCTCAGACTAGGGAAGGAGTGCGACTTCCACGGCATGTTGGAACTTGCTAGAACGGTGCTCGTGAACCTGTGCGATTGCTGGCTAAATCAAGATGGCCCAAGAAAGAGTGCACTGTGTTGCCCTACACTCGGCATACACACTGTGAGTCCGAAAGCTACGGGCCTGGATATTGCTTAGAAGGGCCAGGGGAGCCTGAGGGTACTCAGTGTTCTTGCAGGGAATAGGGTTTCCAGGCGAGGCACCTAGGTGTCCTGAAAGGCGTACTGGCGTTAAAATGCTGCAGAGCAGAGATTACGGCCTCATGGAAACTGCTACATGCCTCCGCTTCTGCATAGCATTTCAGGGCCTTACCTCGAGGCAAGTTCTCACGTTGCTTGCCCTGTGAGCGACAGAGCATGCTAGGATGCTGTATTTCTCCTTGAATAGAGTGACTTCAGGGACGAGGTCCCTGAAGAATTCTAAGCAGAGTGTTTTCTCATGGCAGCTCAGACGAGGGCAATGTCAAAGACTTCCAGGGCATGTTGGACTGCCTAGAAATGTGGTTCTGATGCTGTTCGAGTGCTCTGGAAATGTAGTTCTCCTGAAGTAACGTACAGTGTGTTGCCTGAGACTCGGCAGACCCAGAGGGCCTCCGAGGGACGTTTGGGACTCAAGGTTGCTCAGCAGGTCCACAGGGGTGTGGAGTTAGTCAGTGACCTAGGAACGAAAATGATGCTCACCCGAGGGGCCTAGGAGTCCTGAAAAGGGTACTTCCTTCAAAATAAAGCAGAATAGCGACTAAGAGCGCATGGAAAGAGCTGCATGCCTCCCTTTCTGCATGGCTACTCAGGGCCTTACCTCGAGGCAAGGACGCACGTTGTGATTCCCTTTAGCTCTAGAGCATGGCAAGATGAGCCCCACCCCGGCCAATGAAGCACCCTGTGTAGCCAGAGAAAACATTTTCTTCCCAGACCCATGCCTACAGTGGCCAGAGGCCTGTCAACAGCAGAGAATTTCAGGGAGCTTCACGGTAGCAAGAACGGACGTTTCCAAAAGGAAAAGCAAGGCTAGTACCATCACGCCCCCATTTCCATGGGCACACGCAGGGTACATCCCAGTGGTTTCTAACGAGTCAAAAGGGACACAGAGTACACACTGGTTCCTTCCCTGAATCAACTTCTCGAGGCAGGGTGTTCTGCATCTAGTGAACTGCCTCAACCAAGGAACGCCCTAGCTAGGCCTCTGGGCCCGTGCCTCTTCAAAAGCTTGCAGTGCTACAGGAAAAACTGTGCTGTCGTTGCAATAGGAACGCAAGCCGTCTTTCTCCTGGAGGCAGGGTGATTTCAGGTAGGAGGTGGATGGAAGGTGAAGCCGAGTGTTTTTCTCTGTGCAGCTCAGACTAGGGAATTTGTGCGATGTCCACAGCATGTTGGAAGTTGCTAGAACGGTGCTCGTGAACCTGTGCGAGTGCTGTGAAATCAAGATATCCCAAGAAAGAGTGCAGTGTGTTGCCCATGACTTGGCAGAAACAGAGGGCCGCTGAGGGACCTATGGGCCTCGTTGTTGCTCAGCAGGCTCACAGGGGTGTGGAGGTACTCAGTGATCTTGGAAGGAAAAGGATGCTCACCCAAGGGGCCTAGGAGTCCTGAAAAGGGTAGTTTCTTTAAAATAAAGCAGAGCAGCGAATAAGAGCTCATAGAAAGAGCTGCATGCCTCCGTTTCTGCATGGCTACTCAGGGCCTTACTCTGAGGCAAGGACTCACGTTGAGATTCCATTTAGCTCTAGAGCATGGCAAGATGAGCCCCACCCCAGTTAATGAAGCAACCTCTGTAGCCAGAGAAAACTCATTTTCGTCCCAGACCCATTCCTACAGTGGCCAGTGGCCTGTCAACAGCAGAGGATTTCGCTAGCTTCACGGCAACAAGAATGGAGGTTTCCAAATGGAAAAGGAAGGCTAGTACCATTACACGCCCATTTCCATGGGCACACGCAGGATACATCACTGTGGTTTCTAACGAGTCAAAAGAGACACAGAGTACACACTGGTTCCTTCCCTGAATCAACTTCTTGAGGCAGGGTGTTCTGCATTTAGTGAACTGCCTCAACCGAGGAACGCCCTAGCTAGGCCTCTGAGCCCGTGCCTCTTCAGAAGCCTGCAGTGCTACAGGAAAAACTTTGCTTTCGTTGCAAGATGATTGCAAGATGACTTCTCCTGGACGCAGTGTGACTTCAGGTAGGAGGTGGATGGAAGGGGAAGCCAAGTGATTTTCCCAGTGCAGCTCAGACTATGGAATGTGTGCGACTTCCACAGCATGTTGGAACTTGCTAGAACGGTGCTCGTGAACCTCTACGAGTGCTGTGAAATCAAGAAGTCCCAAGAAAGAGTGCAGTGTGTAGCCCATGACTCAGCAGACACATAGGACCTCCGAGGGACCTACGGGCCTCGTTGTTGCTCAGCAGTCCTAGAGGGGTGTTAATGTTCTCAGTGATCTTGGAACGAAAATGATGCTCACCCGAGAGGCATAGGAGTCCTGAACAGGGTACTTCCTTTAAAATAAAGCCGAACCTCCACTAAGAGCTCATGGAAAGAGCTGCATGACTCCGTTTCTGCATGGCTCCTCAGGGCCTTACCTTGAGGCAAGGACTCACGTTGAGATTCCCTTCAGCTCTAGAGTATGGCAAATTGTGCCCCACCCCGGACAATGAAGCACCCTGTGTAGCCAGAGAACACTCATTTTCTTCCCAGATCCATGCCTACAGTGGCCAGAGACCTGTCAACAGCTAGAATTTCAGGGAGCTTCACGGCCGCATGAATGGAGCTCTGAAAATGGAAAAGCAAGGCTACTACCAACGTGCCCCCTTTTCCATAGGCAGAAACAGCATACATCCCTGTGGTTTCTAACAACTCAGAAGAGACACAGAGTACACACTGGTTCCTTCCGTGAATCAACTTCTCGAGGCAGGGTGTTCTGCATCTCGTGAAATGCCTCAACCAAGGAACGCCCTAACTAGGCCTCTGGGCCCGTGCCTCTTCAAAAGCCTGCAGTGCTACAGGAAAAACTGTGCTTTCGTTGCAATAGGAAAGCAAGCCGACTTCTCCTGGAGGCACGGTGACTTCAGGTAGGAGGTCCTGGATGGAAGGAGAAGCCGAGTGTTTTTCTCAGTGAAGCTCAGACTGGAATGAGTGCGACTTCCACGGCATGTTGGAACTTGCTAGAACGGAGCTCGTGAACCTTTCCGAGTTCTGGGTAAATCAAGAAGTCCCAAAAAAGTCTGCAGTGTGTTGCCCATGGCTAGGCAGAAAGAGAGGGCCGCCGAGGGACCTAAGGGCCTCGTTGTTGCTCAGCAGGCTCACAGGGGTGTGGAGGTACTCAGTGATCTTGGAACGAAAATGATGCTCACCCGAGGGGCCTAGGAGTCCTGAAAAGGGTACTTCCTTTAAAATAAAGCAGAACAGCGAATAAGAGCTCATGGAAACAGCTGCATGCCTCCGTTTCTGCATGGCTACTCTGGGCCTTATTCCGAGGCAAGGACTCACGTTGAGATTCCCTTTAGCTCTAGAGCATGGCAAGATGAGCCCCACCCCGGTTAATGAAGCACCCTCTGTAGCCAGAGAAAACTCATTTTCTTCCCAGACCCATGCCTACAGTGGCCAGTGGCCTGTCAACAGCAGAGAATTTCGCTAGCTTCACGGCAACAAGAATGGACGTTTCCAAATGGAAAAGCAAGGCTAGTACCATTACACGCCCATTTCCATGGGCACACGCAGGATACATCCCTGTGGTTTCTAACGAGTCAAAAGAGACACAGAGTACACACTGGTTCCTTCCCTGAATCAACTTCTTGAGGCAGGGTGTTCTGCATCTAGTGAACTGCCTCAACCGAGAAATGCCCTAGCTAGGCCTCTGGGCCCGTGCCTCTTCAGAAGCCTGCAGTGCTACAGGAAAAACTTTGCTTTCGTTGCAAGAGGATTGCAAGACGAGTTCTCCTGGAGGCAGGGTGACTTCAGGTAGGAGGTGGATGGAAGGCGAAGTCGAGTGTTTTTCTCAGTGCAGCTCAGACTAGGGAATGTGTGCGACTTCCACAGCATGTTGGAACTTGCTAGAACGCTGCTCGTGAACCTGTACGAGTGCTGTGAACTTAGGAGATCCCAAGAAAGAGTGCAGTGTGTAGCCCATGACTCTGCAGACATATGGGACCTCCGAGGGACCTATGGGGCTCGTTGTTGCTCAGCAGTCCTACAGGGGTTTGGAGGCTCTCGGTGATCTTGGAACGAAAATGATGCTCACCCGAGTGGCCTAGGAGTCCTGAAAAGGGTACTTCCTTTAAAATAAGCAGAACTTTCACTAAGAACTCATGGAAAGAGCTGCATGCCTCCCTTTCTGCATGGCTACTCAGGCCCTTACCTCGAGGCAAGCACTCGCGTTGAGATACCCTTTAGCTCTAGACCATGGCAAATTGTGCCCATCCCGGACAATGAAGCACCCTGTGTAGCCAGAGAAAACTCATTTTCTTCCCAGACTCATGCCTACAGTGGCCAGAGGCCTGTCAACAGCTAGAATTGCAGGGAGCTTCACGGCCGCATGAATGGAGCTCTCAAAATGTTAAAGCACGGCTACTACCAACATGCCCCCATTTCCATAGTCACAAACAGCGTACATCCCTGTGGTTTCTAACACCTCAGAAGAGACACAGAGTACACACTGGTTCCTTCCGTGAATCAACTTCTCGAGGAAGGGTGTTCTGCATCTCGTGATCTGCCTCAACCAAGGAACGCCCTAACTAGGCCTCTGGGCCCGTGCCTCTTCAAAAGCCTGCAGTGCTACAGGAAAAACTGTGCTTTAGTTGCAAGAGGAAGGCAAGCCGAATTTCTCCTGGAGCAGGGTGACTTCAGGTACGAGTTACAGAATGGAAGCCGCAACCGAGTGTGTTTCTCTGTGCAGCTCAGACTAGGGAAGGAGTGCGACTTCCACGGCATGTTGGAACTTGCTAGAACGGTGCTCGTGAACCTGTGCGATTGCTGGCTAAATCAAGATGGCCCAAGAAAGAGTGCACTGTGTTGCCCTACACTCGGCATACACACTGTGAGTCCGAAAGCTACGGGCCTGGATATTGCTTAGAAGGGCCAGGGGAGCCTGAGGGTACTCAGTGTTCTTGCAGGGAATAGGGTTTCCAGGCGAGGCACCTAGGTGTCCTGAAAGGCGTACTGGCGTTAAAATGCTGCAGAGCAGAGATTACGGCCTCATGGAAACTGCTACATGCCTCCGCTTCTGCATAGCATTTCAGGGCCTTACCTCGAGGCAAGTTCTCACGTTGCTTGCCCTGTGAGCGACAGAGCATGCTAGGATGCTGTATTTCTCCTTGAATAGAGTGACTTCAGGGACGAGGTCCCTGAAGAATTCTAAGCAGAGTGTTTTCTCATGGCAGCTCAGACGAGGGCAATGTCAAAGACTTCCAGGGCATGTTGGACTGCCTAGAAATGTGGTTCTGATGCTGTTCGAGTGCTCTGGAAATGTAGTTCTCCTGAAGTAACGTACAGTGTGTTGCCTGAGACTCGGCAGACCCAGAGGGCCTCCGAGGGACGTTTGGGACTCAAGGTTGCTCAGCAGGTCCACAGGGGTGTGGAGTTAGTCAGTGACCTAGGAACGAAAATGATGCTCACCCGAGGGGCCTAGGAGTCCTGAAAAGGGTACTTCCTTCAAAATAAAGCAGAATAGCGACTAAGAGCGCATGGAAAGAGCTGCATGCCTCCCTTTCTGCATGGCTACTCAGGGCCTTACCTCGAGGCAAGGACGCACGTTGTGATTCCCTTTAGCTCTAGAGCATGGCAAGATGAGCCCCACCCCGGCCAATGAAGCACCCTGTGTAGCCAGAGAAAACATTTTCTTCCCAGACCCATGCCTACAGTGGCCAGAGGCCTGTCAACAGCAGAGAATTTCAGGGAGCTTCACGGTAGCAAGAACGGACGTTTCCAAAAGGAAAAGCAAGGCTAGTACCATCACGCCCCCATTTCCATGGGCACACGCAGGGTACATCCCAGTGGTTTCTAACGAGTCAAAAGGGACACAGAGTACACACTGGTTCCTTCCCTGAATCAACTTCTCGAGGCAGGGTGTTCTGCATCTAGTGAACTGCCTCAACCAAGGAACGCCCTAGCTAGGCCTCTGGGCCCGTGCCTCTTCAAAAGCTTGCAGTGCTACAGGAAAAACTGTGCTGTCGTTGCAATAGGAACGCAAGCCGTCTTTCTCCTGGAGGCAGGGTGATTTCAGGTAGGAGGTGGATGGAAGGTGAAGCCGAGTGTTTTTCTCTGTGCAGCTCAGACTAGGGAATTTGTGCGATGTCCACAGCATGTTGGAAGTTGCTAGAACGGTGCTCGTGAACCTGTGCGAGTGCTGTGAAATCAAGATATCCCAAGAAAGAGTGCAGTGTGTTGCCCATGACTTGGCAGAAACAGAGGGCCGCTGAGGGACCTATGGGCCTCGTTGTTGCTCAGCAGGCTCACAGGGGTGTGGAGGTACTCAGTGATCTTGGAAGGAAAAGGATGCTCACCCAAGGGGCCTAGGAGTCCTGAAAAGGGTAGTTTCTTTAAAATAAAGCAGAGCAGCGAATAAGAGCTCATAGAAAGAGCTGCATGCCTCCGTTTCTGCATGGCTACTCAGGGCCTTACTCTGAGGCAAGGACTCACGTTGAGATTCCATTTAGCTCTAGAGCATGGCAAGATGAGCCCCACCCCAGTTAATGAAGCAACCTCTGTAGCCAGAGAAAACTCATTTTCGTCCCAGACCCATTCCTACAGTGGCCAGTGGCCTGTCAACAGCAGAGGATTTCGCTAGCTTCACGGCAACAAGAATGGAGGTTTCCAAATGGAAAAGGAAGGCTAGTACCATTACACGCCCATTTCCATGGGCACACGCAGGATACATCCCTGTGGTTTCTAACGAGTCAAAAGAGACACAGAGTACACACTGGTTCCTTCCCTGAATCAACTTCTTGAGGCAGGGTGTTCTGCATTTAGTGAACTGCCTCAACCGAGGAACGCCCTAGCTAGGCCTCTGAGCCCGTGCCTCTTCAGAAGCCTGCAGTGCTACAGGAAAAACTTTGCTTTCGTTGCAAGATGATTGCAAGATGACTTCTCCTGGACGCAGTGTGACTTCAGGTAGGAGGTGGATGGAAGGGGAAGCCAAGTGATTTTCCCAGTGCAGCTCAGACTATGGAATGTGTGCGACTTCCACAGCATGTTGGAACTTGCTAGAACGGTGCTCGTGAACCTCTACGAGTGCTGTGAAATCAAGAAGTCCCAAGAAAGAGTGCAGTGTGTAGCCCATGACTCAGCAGACACATAGGACCTCCGAGGGACCTACGGGCCTCGTTGTTGCTCAGCAGTCCTAGAGGGGTGTTAATGTTCTCAGTGATCTTGGAACGAAAATGATGCTCACCCGAGAGGCATAGGAGTCCTGAACAGGGTACTTCCTTTAAAATAAAGCCGAACCTCCACTAAGAGCTCATGGAAAGAGCTGCATGACTCCGTTTCTGCATGGCTCCTCAGGGCCTTACCTTGAGGCAAGGACTCACGTTGAGATTCCCTTCAGCTCTAGAGTATGGCAAATTGTGCCCCACCCCGGACAATGAAGCACCCTGTGTAGCCAGAGAACACTCATTTTCTTCCCAGATCCATGCCTACAGTGGCCAGAGACCTGTCAACAGCTAGAATTTCAGGGAGCTTCACGGCCGCATGAATGGAGCTCTGAAAATGGAAAAGCAAGGCTACTACCAACGTGCCCCCTTTTCCATAGGCAGAAACAGCATACATCCCTGTGGTTTCTAACAACTCAGAAGAGACACAGAGTACACACTGGTTCCTTCCGTGAATATACGTCTCGAGGCAGGGTGTTCTGCATCTCGTGAAATGCCTCAACCAAGGAACGCCCTAACTAGGCCTCTGGGCCCGTGCCTCTTCAAAAGCCTGCAGTGCTACAGGAAAAACTGTGCTTTCGTTGCAATAGGAAAGCAAGCCGACTTCTCCTGGAGGCACGGTGACTTCAGGTAGGAGGTCCTGGATGGAAGGAGAAGCCGAGTGTTTTTCTCAGTGAAGCTCAGACTGGAATGAGTGCGACTTCCACGGCATGTTGGAACTTGCTAGAACGGAGCTCGTGAACCTTTCCGAGTTCTGGGTAAATCAAGAAGTCCCAAAAAAGTCTGCAGTGTGTTGCCCATGGCTAGGCAGAAAGAGAGGGCCGCCGAGGGACCTAAGGGCCTCGTTGTTGCTCAGCAGGCTCACAGGGGTGTGGAGGTACTCAGTGATCTTGGAACGAAAATGATGCTCACCCGAGGGGCCTAGGAGTCCTGAAAAGGGTACTTCCTTTAAAATAAAGCAGAACAGCGAATAAGAGCTCATGGAAACAGCTGCATGCCTCCGTTTCTGCATGGCTACTCTGGGCCTTATTCCGAGGCAAGGACTCACGTTGAGATTCCCTTTAGCTCTAGAGCATGGCAAGATGAGCCCCACCCCGGTTAATGAAGCACCCTCTGTAGCCAGAGAAAACTCATTTTCTTCCCAGACCCATGCCTACAGTGGCCAGTGGCCTGTCAACAGCAGAGAATTTCGCTAGCTTCACGGCAACAAGAATGGACGTTTCCAAATGGAAAAGCAAGGCTAGTACCATTACACGCCCATTTCCATGGGCACACGCAGGATACATCCCTGTGGTTTCTAACGAGTCAAAAGAGACACAGAGTACACACTGGTTCCTTCCCTGAATCAACTTCTTGAGGCAGGGTGTTCTGCATCTAGTGAACTGCCTCAACCGAGAAATGCCCTAGCTAGGCCTCTGGGCCCGTGCGTCTTCAGAAGCCTGCAGTGCTACAGGAAAAACTTTGCTTTCGTTGCAAGAGGATTGCAAGACGAGTTCTCCTGGAGGCAGGGTGACTTCAGGTAGGAGGTGGATGGAAGGCGAAGTCGAGTGTTTTTCTCAGTGCAGCTCAGACTAGGGAATGTGTGCGACTTCCACAGCATGTTGGAACTTGCTAGAACGCTGCTCGTGAACCTGTACGAGTGCTGTGAACTTAGGAGATCCCAAGAAAGAGTGCAGTGTGTAGCCCATGACTCTGCAGACATATGGGACCTCCGAGGGACCTATGGGGCTCGTTGTTGCTCAGCAGTCCTACAGGGGTTTGGAGGCTCTCGGTGATCTTGGAACGAAAATGATGCTCACCCGAGTGGCCTAGGAGTCCTGAAAAGGGTACTTCCTTTAAAATAAGCAGAACTTTCACTAAGAACTCATGGAAAGAGCTGCATGCCTCCCTTTCTGCATGGCTACTCAGGCCCTTACCTCGAGGCAAGCACTCGCGTTGAGATACCCTTTAGCTCTAGACCATGGCAAATTGTGCCCATCCCGGACAATGAAGCACCCTGTGTAGCCAGAGAAAACTCATTTTCTTCCCAGACTCATGCCTACAGTGGCCAGAGGCCTGTCAACAGCTAGAATTGCAGGGAGCTTCACGGCCGCATGAATGGAGCTCTCAAAATGTTAAAGCACGGCTACTACCAACATGCCCCCATTTCCATAGTCACAAACAGCGTACATCCCTGTGGTTTCTAACACCTCAGAAGAGACACAGAGTACACACTGGTTCCTTCCGTGAATCAACTTCTCGAGGAAGGGTGTTCTGCATCTCGTGATCTGCCTCAACCAAGGAACGCCCTAACTAGGCCTCTGGGCCCGTGCCTCTTCAAAAGCCTGCAGTGCTACAGGAAAAACTGTGCTTTAGTTGCAAGAGGAAGGCAAGCCGAATTTCTCCTGGAGCAGGGTGACTTCAGGTACGAGTTACAGAATGGAAGCCGCAACCGAGTGTGTTTCTCTGTGCAGCTCAGACTAGGGAAGGAGTGCGACTTCCACGGCATGTTGGAACTTGCTAGAACGGTGCTCGTGAACCTGTGCGATTGCTGGCTAAATCAAGATGGCCCAAGAAAGAGTGCACTGTGTTGCCCTACACTCGGCATACACACTGTGAGTCCGAAAGCTACGGGCCTGGATATTGCTTAGAAGGGCCAGGGGAGCCTGAGGGTACTCAGTGTTCTTGCAGGGAATAGGGTTTCCAGGCGAGGCACCTAGGTGTCCTGAAAGGCGTACTGGCGTTAAAATGCTGCAGAGCAGAGATTACAGCCTCATGGAAACTGCTACATGCCTCCGCTTCTGCATAGCATTTCAGGGCCTTACCTCGAGGCAAGTTCTCACGTTGCTTGCCCTGTGAGCGACAGAGCATGCTAGGATGCTGTATTTCTCCTTGAATAGAGTGACTTCAGGGACGAGGTCCCTGAAGAATTCTAAGCAGAGTGTTTTCTCATGGCAGCTCAGACGAGGGCAATGTCAAAGACTTCCAGGGCATGTTGGACTGCCTAGAAATGTGGTTCTGATGCTGTTCGAGTGCTCTGGAAATGTAGTTCTCCTGAAGTAACGTACAGTGTGTTGCCTGAGACTCGGCAGACCCAGAGGGCCTCCGAGGGACGTTTGGGACTCAAGGTTGCTCAGCAGGTCCACAGGGGTGTGGAGTTAGTCAGTGACCTAGGAACGAAAATGATGCTCACCCGAGGGGCCTAGGAGTCCTGAAAAGGGTACTTCCTTCAAAATAAAGCAGAATAGCGACTAAGAGCGCATGGAAAGAGCTGCATGCCTCCCTTTCTGCATGGCTACTCAGGGCCTTACCTCGAGGCAAGGACGCACGTTGTGATTCCCTTTAGCTCTAGAGCATGGCAAGATGAGCCCCACCCCGGCCAATGAAGCACCCTGTGTAGCCAGAGAAAACATTTTCTTCCCAGACCCATGCCTACAGTGGCCAGAGGCCTGTCAACAGCAGAGAATTTCAGGGAGCTTCACGGTAGCAAGAACGGACGTTTCCAAAAGGAAAAGCAAGGCTAGTACCATCACGCCCCCATTTCCATGGGCACACGCAGGGTACATCCCAGTGGTTTCTAACGAGTCAAAAGGGACACAGAGTACACACTGGTTCCTTCCCTGAATCAACTTCTCGAGGCAGGGTGTTCTGCATCTAGTGAACTGCCTCAACCAAGGAACGCCCTAGCTAGGCCTCTGGGCCCGTGCCTCTTCAAAAGCTTGCAGTGCTACAGGAAAAACTGTGCTGTCGTTGCAATAGGAACGCAAGCCGTCTTTCTCCTGGAGGCAGGGTGATTTCAGGTAGGAGGTGGATGGAAGGTGAAGCCGAGTGTTTTTCTCTGTGCAGCTCAGACTAGGGAATTTGTGCGATGTCCACAGCATGTTGGAAGTTGCTAGAACGGTGCTCGTGAACCTGTGCGAGTGCTGTGAAATCAAGATATCCCAAGAAAGAGTGCAGTGTGTTGCCCATGACTTGGCAGAAACAGAGGGCCGCTGAGGGACCTATGGGCCTCGTTGTTGCTCAGCAGGCTCACAGGGGTGTGGAGGTACTCAGTGATCTTGGAAGGAAAAGGATGCTCACCCAAGGGGCCTAGGAGTCCTGAAAAGGGTAGTTTCTTTAAAATAAAGCAGAGCAGCGAATAAGAGCTCATAGAAAGAGCTGCATGCCTCCGTTTCTGCATGGCTACTCAGGGCCTTACTCTGAGGCAAGGACTCACGTTGAGATTCCATTTAGCTCTAGAGCATGGCAAGATGAGCCCCACCCCAGTTAATGAAGCAACCTCTGTAGCCAGAGAAAACTCATTTTCGTCCCAGACCCATTCCTACAGTGGCCAGTGGCCTGTCAACAGCAGAGGATTTCGCTAGCTTCACGGCAACAAGAATGGACGTTTCCAAATGGAAAAGGAAGGCTAGTACCATTACACGCCCATTTCCATGGGCACACGCAGGATACATCCCTGTGGTTTCTAACGAGTCAAAAGAGACACAGAGTACACACTGGTTCCTTCCCTGAATCAACTTCTTGAGGCAGGGTGTTCTGCATTTAGTGAACTGCCTCAACCGAGGAACGCCCTAGCTAGGCCTCTGAGCCCGTGCCTCTTCAGAAGCCTGCAGTGCTACAGGAAAAACTTTGCTTTCGTTGCAAGATGATTGCAAGATGACTTCTCCTGGACGCAGTGTGACTTCAGGTAGGAGGTGGATGGAAGGGGAAGCCAAGTGATTTTCCCAGTGCAGCTCAGACTATGGAATGTGTGCGACTTCCACAGCATGTTGGAACTTGCTAGAACGGTGCTCGTGAACCTCTACGAGTGCTGTGAAATCAAGAAGTCCCAAGAAAGAGTGCAGTGTGTAGCCCATGACTCAGCAGACACATAGGACCTCCGAGGGACCTACGGGCCTCGTTGTTGCTCAGCAGTCCTAGAGGGGTGTTAATGTTCTCAGTGATCTTGGAACGAAAATGATGCTCACCCGAGAGGCATAGGAGTCCTGAACAGGGTACTTCCTTTAAAATAAAGCCGAACCTCCACTAAGAGCTCATGGAAAGAGCTGCATGACTCCGTTTCTGCATGGCTCCTCAGGGCCTTACCTTGAGGCAAGGACTCACGTTGAGATTCCCTTCAGCTCTAGAGTATGGCAAATTGTGCCCCACCCCGGACAATGAAGCACCCTGTGTAGCCAGAGAACACTCATTTTCTTCCCAGATCCATGCCTACAGTGGCCAGAGACCTGTCAACAGCTAGAATTTCAGGGAGCTTCACGGCCGCATGAATGGAGCTCTGAAAATGGAAAAGCAAGGCTACTACCAACGTGCCCCCTTTTCCATAGGCAGAAACAGCATACATCCCTGTGGTTTCTAACAACTCAGAAGAGACACAGAGTACACACTGGTTCCTTCCGTGAATATACGTCTCGAGGCAGGGTGTTCTGCATCTCGTGAAATGCCTCAACCAAGGAACGCCCTAACTAGGCCTCTGGGCCCGTGCCTCTTCAAAAGCCTGCAGTGCTACAGGAAAAACTGTGCTTTCGTTGCAATAGGAAAGCAAGCCGACTTCTCCTGGAGGCACGGTGACTTCAGGTAGGAGGTCCTGGATGGAAGGAGAAGCCGAGTGTTTTTCTCAGTGAAGCTCAGACTGGAATGAGTGCGACTTCCACGGCATGTTGGAACTTGCTAGAACGGAGCTCGTGAACCTTTCCGAGTTCTGGGTAAATCAAGAAGTCCCAAAAAAGTCTGCAGTGTGTTGCCCATGGCTAGGCAGAAAGAGAGGGCCGCCGAGGGACCTAAGGGCCTCGTTGTTGCTCAGCAGGCTCACAGGGGTGTGGAGGTACTCAGTGATCTTGGAACGAAAATGATGCTCACCCGAGGGGCCTAGGAGTCCTGAAAAGGGTACTTCCTTTAAAATAAAGCAGAACAGCGAATAAGAGCTCATGGAAACAGCTGCATGCCTCCGTTTCTGCATGGCTACTCTGGGCCTTATTCCGAGGCAAGGACTCACGTTGAGATTCCCTTTAGCTCTAGAGCATGGCAAGATGAGCCCCACCCCGGTTAATGAAGCACCCTCTGTAGCCAGAGAAAACTCATTTTCTTCCCAGACCCATGCCTACAGTGGCCAGTGGCCTGTCAACAGCAGAGAATTTCGCTAGCTTCACGGCAACAAGAATGGACGTTTCCAAATGGAAAAGCAAGGCTAGTACCATTACACGCCCATTTCCATGGGCACACGCAGGATACATCCCTGTGGTTTCTAACGAGTCAAAAGAGACACAGAGTACACACTGGTTCCTTCCCTGAATCAACTTCTTGAGGCAGGGTGTTCTGCATCTAGTGAACTGCCTCAACCGAGAAATGCCCTAGCTAGGCCTCTGGGCCCGTGCCTCTTCAGAAGCCTGCAGTGCTACAGGAAAAACTTTGCTTTCGTTGCAAGAGGATTGCAAGACGAGTTCTCCTGGAGGCAGGGTGACTTCAGGTAGGAGGTGGATGGAAGGCGAAGTCGAGTGTTTTTCTCAGTGCAGCTCAGACTAGGGAATGTGTGCGACTTCCACAGCATGTTGGAACTTGCTAGAACGCTGCTCGTGAACCTGTACGAGTGCTGTGAACTTAGGAGATCCCAAGAAAGAGTGCAGTGTGTAGCCCATGACTCTGCAGACATATGGGACCTCCGAGGGACCTATGGGGCTCGTTGTTGCTCAGCAGTCCTACAGGGGTTTGGAGGCTCTCGGTGATCTTGGAACGAAAATGATGCTCACCCGAGTGGCCTAGGAGTCCTGAAAAGGGTACTTCCTTTAAAATAAGCAGAACTTTCACTAAGAACTCATGGAAAGAGCTGCATGCCTCCCTTTCTGCATGGCTACTCAGGCCCTTACCTCGAGGCAAGCACTCGCGTTGAGATACCCTTTAGCTCTAGACCATGGCAAATTGTGCCCATCCCGGACAATGAAGCACCCTGTGTAGCCAGAGAAAACTCATTTTCTTCCCAGACTCATGCCTACAGTGGCCAGAGGCCTGTCAACAGCTAGAATTGCAGGGAGCTTCACGGCCGCATGAATGGAGCTCTCAAAATGTTAAAGCACGGCTACTACCAACATGCCCCCATTTCCATAGTCACAAACAGCGTACATCCCTGTGGTTTCTAACACCTCAGAAGAGACACAGAGTACACACTGGTTCCTTCCGTGAATCAACTTCTCGAGGAAGGGTGTTCTGCATCTCGTGATCTGCCTCAACCAAGGAACGCCCTAACTAGGCCTCTGGGCCCGTGCCTCTTCAAAAGCCTGCAGTGCTACAGGAAAAACTGTGCTTTAGTTGCAAGAGGAAGGCAAGCCGAATTTCTCCTGGAGCAGGGTGACTTCAGGTACGAGTTACAGAATGGAAGCCGCAACCGAGTGTGTTTCTCTGTGCAGCTCAGACTAGGGAAGGAGTGCGACTTCCACGGCATGTTGGAACTTGCTAGAACGGTGCTCGTGAACCTGTGCGATTGCTGGCTAAATCAAGATGGCCCAAGAAAGAGTGCACTGTGTTGCCCTACACTCGGCATACACACTGTGAGTCCGAAAGCTACGGGCCTGGATATTGCTTAGAAGGGCCAGGGGAGCCTGAGGGTACTCAGTGTTCTTGCAGGGAATAGGGTTTCCAGGCGAGGCACCTAGGTGTCCTGAAAGGCGTACTGGCGTTAAAATGCTGCAGAGCAGAGATTACGGCCTCATGGAAACTGCTACATGCCTCCGCTTCTGCATAGCATTTCAGGGCCTTACCTCGAGGCAAGTTCTCACGTTGCTTGCCCTGTGAGCGACAGAGCATGCTAGGATGCTGTATTTCTCCTTGAATAGAGTGACTTCAGGGACGAGGTCCCTGAAGAATTCTAAGCAAAGTGTTTTCTCATGGCAGCTCAGACGAGGGCAATGTCGAAGACTTCCAGGGCATGTTGGACTGCCTAGAAATGTGGTTCTGATGCTGTTCGAGTGCTCTGGAAATGTAGTTCTCCTGAAGTAACGTACAGTGTGTTGCCTGAGACTCGGCAGACCCAGAGGGCCTCCGAGGGACGTTTGGGACTCAAGGTTGCTCAGCAGGTCCACAGGGGTGTGGAGTTAGTCAGTGACCTAGGAACGAAAATGATGCTCACCCGAGGGGCCTAGGAGTCCTGAAAAGGGTACTTCCTTCAAAATAAAGCAGAATAGCGACTAAGAGCGCATGGAAAGAGCTGCATGCCTCCCTTTCTGCATGGCTACTCAGGGCCTTACCTCGAGGCAAGGACGCACGTTGTGATTCCCTTTAGCTCTAGAGCATGGCAAGATGAGCCCCACCCCGGCCAATGAAGCACCCTGTGTAGCCAGAGAAAACATTTTCTTCCCAGACCCATGCCTACAGTGGCCAGAGGCCTGTCCACAGCAGAGAATTTCAGCTAGCTGCACGGCAACAAGAATGGACGTTTCCAAAAGGAAAAGCAAGGCTAGTACCATCACGCCCCCATTTCCATGGGCACACGCAGGGTACATCCCAGTGGTTTCTAACGAGTCAAAAGGGACACAGAGTACACACTGGTTCCTTCCCTGAATCAACTTCTCGAGGCAGGGTGTTCTGCATCTAGTGAACTGCCTCAACCAAGGAACGCCCTAGCTAGGCCTCTGGGCCCGTGCCTCTTCAAAAGCTTGCAGTGCTACAGGAAAAACTGTGCTGTCGTTGCAATAGGAACGCAAGCCGTCTTTCTCCTGGAGGCAGGGTGATTTCAGGTAGGAGGTGGATGGAAGGTGAAGCCGAGTGTTTTTCTCTGTGCAGCTCAGACTAGGGAATTTGTGCGATGTCCACAGCATGTTGGAAGTTGCTAGAACGGTGCTCGTGAACCTGTGCGAGTGCTGTGAAATCAAGATATCCCAAGAAAGAGTGCAGTGTGTTGCCCATGACTTGGCAGAAACAGAGGGCCGCTGAGGGACCTATGGGCCTCGTTGTTGCTCAGCAGGCTCACAGGGGTGTGGAGGTACTCAGTGATCTTGGAAGGAAAAGGATGCTCACCCAAGGGGCCTAGGAGTCCTGAAAAGGGTAGTTTCTTTAAAATAAAGCAGAGCAGCGAATAAGAGCTCATAGAAAGAGCTGCATGCCTCCGTTTCTGCATGGCTACTCAGGGCCTTACTCTGAGGCAAGGACTCACGTTGAGATTCCATTTAGCTCTAGAGCATGGCAAGATGAGCCCCACCCCAGTTAATGAAGCAACCTCTGTAGCCAGAGAAAACTCATTTTCGTCCCAGACCCATTCCTACAGTGGCCAGTGGCCTGTCAACAGCAGAGGATTTCGCTAGCTTCACGGCAACAAGAATGGACGTTTCCAAATGGAAAAGGAAGGCTAGTACCATTACACGCCCATTTCCATGGGCACACGCACGATACATCCCTGTGGTTTCTAACGAGTCAAAAGAGACACAGAGTACACACTGGTTCCTTCCCTGAATCAACTTCTTGAGGCAGGGTGTTCTGCATCTAGTGAACTGCCTCAACCGAGAAATGCCCTAGCTAGGCCTCTGGGCCCGTGCCTCTTCAGAAGCCTGCAGTGCTACAGGAAAAACTTTGCTTTCGTTGCAAGAGGATTGCAAGACGAGTTCTCCTGGAGGCAGGGTGACTTCAGGTAGGAGGTGGATGGAAGGCGAAGTCGAGTGTTTTTCTCAGTGCAGCTCAGACTAGGGAATGTGTGAGACTTCCACAACATGTTGGAACTTGCTAGAACGCTGCTCGTGAACCTGTACGAGTGCTGTGAACTTAGGAGATCCCAAGAAAGAGTGCAGTGTGTAGCCCATGACTCTGCAGACATATAGGACCTCCGAGGGACCTATGGGGCTCGTTGTTGCTCAGCAGTCCTACAGGGGTTTGGAGGTTCTCGGTGATCTTGGAACGAAAATGATGCTCACCCGAGTGGCCTAGGAGTCCTGAAAAGGGTACTTCCTTTAAAATAAGCAGAACTTTCACTAAGAACTCATGGAAAGAGCTGCATGCCTCCCTTTCTGCATGGCTACTCAGGCCCTTACCTCGAGGCAAGCACTCGCGTTGAGATACCCTTTAGCTCTAGACCATGGCAAATTGTGCCCATCCCGGACAATGAAGCACCCTGTGTAGCCAGAGAAAACTCATTTTCTTCCCAGACTCATGCCTACAGTGGCCAGAGGCCTGTCAACAGCTAGAATTGCAGGGAGCTTCACGGCCGCATGAATGGAGCTCTCAAAATGTTAAAGCACGGCTACTACCAACATGCCCCCATTTCCATAGTCACAAACAGCGTACATCCCTGTGGTTTCTAACACCTCAGAAGAGACACAGAGTACACACTGGTTCATTCCGTGAATCAACTTCTCGAGGAAGGGTGTTCTGCATCTCGTGATCTGCCTCAACCAAGGAACGCCCTAACTAGGCCTCTGGGCCCGTGCCTCTTCAAAAGCCTGCAGTGCTACAGGAAAAACTGTGCTTTCGTTGCAATAGGAAAGCAAGCCAACTTCTCCTGGAGGCACGGTGACTTCAGGTAGGAGGTCCTGGATGGAAGGAGAAGCCGAGTGTTTTTCTCAGTGAAGCTCAGACTGGAATGAGTGCGACTTCCACGGCATGTTGGAACTTGCTAGAACGGAGCTCGTGAACCTTTCCGAGTTCTGGGTAAATCAAGAAGTCCCAAAAAAGTCTGCAGTGTGTTGCCCATGGCTAGGCAGAAAGAGAGGGCCGCCGAGGGACCTAAGGGCCTCGTTGTTGCTCAGCCGGCTCACAGGGGTGTGGAGGTACTCAGTGATCTTGGAACGAAAATGATGCTCACCCGAGGGGCCTAGGAGTCCTGAAAAGGGTACTTCCTTTAAAATAAAGCAGAACAGCGAATAAGAGCTCATGGAAACAGCTGCATGCCTCCGTTTCTGCATGGCTACTCTGGGCCTTACTCCGAGGCAAGGACTCACGTTGAGATTCCCTTTAGCTCTAGAGCATGGCAAGATGAGCCCCACCCCGGTTAATGAAGCACCCTCTGTAGCCAGAGAAAACTCATTTTCTTCCCAGACCCATGCCTACAGTGGCCAGTGGCCTGTCAACAGCAGAGAATTTCGCTAGCTTCACGGCAACAAGAATGGACGTTTCCAAATGGAAAAGCAAGGCTAGTACCATTACACGCCCATTTCCATGGGCACACGCAGGATACATCCCTGTGGTTTCTAACGAGTCAAAAGAGACACACAGTACACACTGGTTCCTTCCCTGAATCAACTTCTTGAGGCAGGGTGTTCTGCATCTAGTGAACTGCCTCAACCGAGAAATGCCCTAGCTAGGCCTCTGGGCCCGTGCCTCTTCAGAAGCCTGCAGTGCTACAGGAAAAACTTTGCTTTCGTTGCAAGAGGATTGCAAGACGAGTTCTCCTGGAGGCAGGGTGACTTCAGGTAGGAGGTGGATGGAAGGCGAAGTCGAGTGTTTTTCTCAGTGCAGCTCAGACTAGGGAATGTGTGCGACTTCCACAGCATGTTGGAACTTGCTAGAACGCTGCTCGTGAACCTGTACGAGTGCTGTGAACTTAGGAGATCCCAAGAAAGAGTGCAGTGTGTAGCCCATGACTCTGCAGACATATAGGACCTCCGAGGGACCTATGGGGCTCGTTGTTGCTCAGCAGTCCTACAGGGGTTTGGAGGCTCTCGGTGACCTTGGAACGAAAATGATCCTCACCCGAGTGGCCTAGGAGTCCTGAAAAGGGTACTTCCTTTAAAATAAGCAGAACTTTCACTAAGAACTCATGGAAAGAGCTGCATGCCTCCCTTTCTGCATGGCTACTCAGGCCCTTACCTCGAGGCAAGCACTCGCGTTGAGATACCCTTTAGCTCTAGACCATGGCAAATTGTGCCCATCCCGGACAATGAAGCACCCTGTGTAGCCAGAGAAAACTCATTTTCTTCCCAGACTCATGCCTACAGTGGCCAGAGGCCTGTCAACAGCTAGAATTGCAGGGAGCTTCACGGCCGCATGAATGGAGCTCTCAAAATGTTAAAGCACGGCTACTACCAACATGCCCCCATTTCCATAGTCACAAACAGCGTACATCCCTGTGGTTTCTAACACCTCAGAAGAGACACAGAGTACACACTGGTTCCTTCCGTGAATCAACTTCTCGAGGAAGGGTGTTCTGCATCTCGTGATCTGCCTCAACCAAGGAACGCCCTAACTAGGCCTCTGGGCCCGTGCCTCTTCAAAAGCCTGCAGTGCTACAGGAAAAACTGTGCTTTAGTTGCAAGAGGAAGGCAAGCCGAATTTCTCCTGGAGCAGGGTGACTTCAGGTACGAGTTACAGAATGGAAGCCGCAACCGAGTGTGTTTCTCTGTGCAGCTCAGACTAGGGAAGGAGTGCGACTTCCACGGCATGTTGGAACTTGCTAGAACGGTGCTCGTGAACCTGTGCGATTGCTGGCTAAATCAAGATGGCCCAAGAAAGAGTGCACTGTGTTGCCCTACACTCGGCATACACACTGTGAGTCCGAAAGCTACGGGCCTGGATATTGCTTAGAAGGGCCAGGGGAGCCTGAGGGTACTCAGTGTTCTTGCAGGGAATAGGGTTTCCAGGCGAGGCACCTAGGTGTCCTGAAAGGCGTACTGGCGTTAAAATGCTGCAGAGCAGAGATTACGGCCTCATGGAAACTGCTACATGCCTCCGCTTCTGCATAGCATTTCAGGGCCTTACCTCGAGGCAAGTTCTCACGTTGCTTGCCCTGTGAGCGACAGAGCATGCTAGGATGCTGTATTTCTCCTTGAATAGAGTGACTTCAGGGACGAGGTCCCTGAAGAATTCTAAGCAAAGTGTTTTCTCATGGCAGCTCAGACGAGGGCAATGTCGAAGACTTCCAGGGCATGTTGGACTGCCTAGAAATGTGGTTCTGATGCTGTTCGAGTGCTCTGGAAATGTAGTTCTCCTGAAGTAACGTACAGTGTGTTGCCTGAGACTCGGCAGACCCAGAGGGCCTCCGAGGGACGTTTGGGACTCAAGGTTGCTCAGCAGGTCCACAGGGGTGTGGAGTTAGTCAGTGACCTAGGAACGAAAATGATGCTCACCCGAGGGGCCTAGGAGTCCTGAAAAGGGTACTTCCTTCAAAATAAAGCAGAATAGCGACTAAGAGCGCATGGAAAGAGCTGCATGCCTCCCTTTCTGCATGGCTACTCAGGGCCTTACCTCGAGGCAAGGACGCACGTTGTGATTCCCTTTAGCTCTAGAGCATGGCAAGATGAGCCCCACCCCGGCCAATGAAGCACCCTGTGTAGCCAGAGAAAACATTTTCTTCCCAGACCCATGCCTACAGTGGCCAGAGGCCTGTCCACAGCAGAGAATTTCAGCTAGCTGCACGGCAACAAGAATGGACGTTTCCAAAAGGAAAAGCAAGGCTAGTACCATCACGCCCCCATTTCCATGGGCACACGCAGGGTACATCCCAGTGGTTTCTAACGAGTCAAAAGGGACACAGAGTACACACTGGTTCCTTCCCTGAATCAACTTCTCGAGGCAGGGTGTTCTGCATCTAGTGAACTGCCTCAACCAAGGAACGCCCTAGCTAGGCCTCTGGGCCCGTGCCTCTTCAAAAGCTTGCAGTGCTACAGGAAAAACTGTGCTGTCGTTGCAATAGGAACGCAAGCCGTCTTTCTCCTGGAGGCAGGGTGATTTCAGGTAGGAGGTGGATGGAAGGTGAAGCCGAGTGTTTTTCTCTGTGCAGCTCAGACTAGGGAATTTGTGCGATGTCCACAGCATGTTGGAAGTTGCTAGAACGGTGCTCGTGAACCTGTGCGAGTGCTGTGAAATCAAGATATCCCAAGAAAGAGTGCAGTGTGTTGCCCATGACTTGGCAGAAACAGAGGGCCGCTGAGGGACCTATGGGCCTCGTTGTTGCTCAGCAGGCTCACAGGGGTGTGGAGGTACTCAGTGATCTTGGAAGGAAAAGGATGCTCACCCAAGGGGCCTAGGAGTCCTGAAAAGGGTAGTTTCTTTAAAATAAAGCAGAGCAGCGAATAAGAGCTCATAGAAAGAGCTGCATGCCTCCGTTTCTGCATGGCTACTCAGGGCCTTACTCTGAGGCAAGGACTCACGTTGAGATTCCATTTAGCTCTTGAGCATGGCAAGATGAGCCCCACCCCAGTTAATGAAGCAACCTCTGTAGCCAGAGAAAACTCATTTTCGTCCCAGACCCATTCCTACAGTGGCCAGTGGCCTGTCAACAGCAGAGGATTTCGCTAGCTTCACGGCAACAAGAATGGACGTTTCCAAATGGAAAAGGAAGGCTAGTACCATTACACGCCCATTTCCATGGGCACACGCACGATACATCCCTGTGGTTTCTAACGAGTCAAAAGAGACACAGAGTACACACTGGTTCCTTCCCTGAATCAACTTCTTGAGGCAGGGTGTTCTGCATCTAGTGAACTGCCTCAACCGAGAAATGCCCTAGCTAGGCCTCTGGGCCCGTGCCTCTTCAGAAGCCTGCAGTGCTACAGGAAAAACTTTGCTTTCGTTGCAAGAGGATTGCAAGACGAGTTCTCCTGGAGGCAGGGTGACTTCAGGTAGGAGGTGGATGGAAGGCGAAGTCGAGTGTTTTTCTCAGTGCAGCTCAGACTAGGGAATGTGTGAGACTTCCACAACATGTTGGAACTTGCTAGAACGCTGCTCGTGAACCTGTACGAGTGCTGTGAACTTAGGAGATCCCAAGAAAGAGTGCAGTGTGTAGCCCATGACTCTGCAGACATATAGGACCTCCGAGGGACCTATGGGGCTCGTTGTTGCTCAGCAGTCCTACAGGGGTTTGGAGGTTCTCGGTGATCTTGGAACGAAAATGATGCTCACCCGAGTGGCCTAGGAGTCCTGAAAAGGGTACTTCCTTTAAAATAAGCAGAACTTTCACTAAGAACTCATGGAAAGAGCTGCATGCCTCCCTTTCTGCATGGCTACTCAGGCCCTTACCTCGAGGCAAGCACTCGCGTTGAGATACCCTTTAGCTCTAGACCATGGCAAATTGTGCCCATCCCGGACAATGAAGCACCCTGTGTAGCCAGAGAAAACTCATTTTCTTCCCAGACTCATGCCTACAGTGGCCAGAGGCCTGTCAACAGCTAGAATTGCAGGGAGCTTCACGGCCGCATGAATGGAGCTCTCAAAATGTTAAAGCACGGCTACTACCAACATGCCCCCATTTCCATAGTCACAAACAGCGTACATCCCTGTGGTTTCTAACACCTCAGAAGAGACACAGAGTACACACTGGTTCATTCCGTGAATCAACTTCTCGAGGAAGGGTGTTCTGCATCTCGTGATCTGCCTCAACCAAGGAACGCCCTAACTAGGCCTCTGGGCCCGTGCCTCTTCAAAAGCCTGCAGTGCTACAGGAAAAACTGTGCTTTCGTTGCAATAGGAAAGCAAGCCAACTTCTCCTGGAGGCACGGTGACTTCAGGTAGGAGGTCCTGGATGGAAGGAGAAGCCGAGTGTTTTTCTCAGTGAAGCTCAGACTGGAATGAGTGCGACTTCCACGGCATGTTGGAACTTGCTAGAACGGAGCTCGTGAACCTTTCCGAGTTCTGGGTAAATCAAGAAGTCCCAAAAAAGTCTGCAGTGTGTTGCCCATGGCTAGGCAGAAAGAGAGGGCCGCCGAGGGACCTAAGGGCCTCGTTGTTGCTCAGCCGGCTCACAGGGGTGTGGAGGTACTCAGTGATCTTGGAACGAAAATGATGCTCACCCGAGGGGCCTAGGAGTCCTGAAAAGGGTACTTCCTTTAAAATAAAGCAGAACAGCGAATAAGAGCTCATGGAAACAGCTGCATGCCTCCGTTTCTGCATGGCTACTCTGGGCCTTACTCCGAGGCAAGGACTCACGTTGAGATTCCCTTTAGCTCTAGAGCATGGCAAGATGAGCCCCACCCCGGTTAATGAAGCACCCTCTGTAGCCAGAGAAAACTCATTTTCTTCCCAGACCCATGCCTACAGTGGCCAGTGGCCTGTCAACAGCAGAGAATTTCGCTAGCTTCACGGCAACAAGAATGGACGTTTCCAAATGGAAAAGCAAGGCTAGTACCATTACACGCCCATTTCCATGGGCACACGCAGGATACATCCCTGTGGTTTCTAACGAGTCAAAAGAGACACAGAGTACACACTGGTTCCTTCCCTGAATCAACTTCTTGAGGCAGGGTGTTCTGCATCTAGTGAACTGCCTCAACCGAGAAATGCCCTAGCTAGGCCTCTGGGCCCGTGCCTCTTCAGAAGCCTGCAGTGCTACAGGAAAAACTTTGCTTTCGTTGCAAGAGGATTGCAAGACGAGTTCTCCTGGAGGCAGGGTGACTTCAGGTAGGAGGTGGATGGAAGGCGAAGTCGAGTGTTTTTCTCAGTGCAGCTCAGACTAGGGAATGTGTGCGACTTCCACAGCATGTTGGAACTTGCTAGAACGCTGCTCGTGAACCTGTACGAGTGCTGTGAACTTAGGAGATCCCAAGAAAGAGTGCAGTGTGTAGCCCATGACTCTGCAGACATATAGGACCTCCGAGGGACCTATGGGGCTCGTTGTTGCTCAGCAGTCCTACAGGGGTTTGGAGGCTCTCGGTGACCTTGGAACGAAAATGATGCTCACCCGAGTGGCCTAGGAGTCCTGAAAAGGGTACTTCCTTTAAAATAAGCAGAACTTTCACTAAGAACTCATGGAAAGAGCTGCATGCCTCCCTTTCTGCATGGCTACTCAGGCCCTTACCTCGAGGCAAGCACTCGCGTTGAGATACCCTTTAGCTCTAGACCATGGCAAATTGTGCCCATCCCGGACAATGAAGCACCCTGTGTAGCCAGAGAAAACTCATTTTCTTCCCAGACTCATGCCTACAGTGGCCAGAGGCCTGTCAACAGCTAGAATTGCAGGGAGCTTCACGGCCGCATGAATGGAGCTCTCAAAATGTTAAAGCACGGCTACTACCAACATGCCCCCATTTCCATAGTCACAAACAGCGTACATCCCTGTGGTTTCTAACACCTCAGAAGAGACACAGAGTACACACTGGTTCCTTCCGTGAATCAACTTCTCGAGGAAGGGTGTTCTGCATCTCGTGATCTGCCTCAACCAAGGAACGCCCTAACTAGGCCTCTGGGCCCGTGCCTCTTCAAAAGCCTGCAGTGCTACAGGAAAAACTGTGCTTTAGTTGCAAGAGGAAGGCAAGCCGAATTTCTCCTGGAGCAGGGTGACTTCAGGTACGAGTTACAGAATGGAAGCCGCAACCGAGTGTGTTTCTCTGTGCAGCTCAGACTAGGGAAGGAGTGCGACTTCCACGGCATGTTGGAACTTGCTAGAACGGTGCTCGTGAACCTGTGCGATTGCTGGCTAAATCAAGATGGCCCAAGAAAGAGTGCACTGTGTTGCCCTACACTCGGCATACACACTGTGAGTCCGAAAGCTACGGGCCTGGATATTGCTTAGAAGGGCCAGGGGAGCCTGAGGGTACTCAGTGTTCTTGCAGGGAATAGGGTTTCCAGGCGAGGCACCTAGGTGTCCTGAAAGGCGTACTGGCGTTAAAATGCTGCAGAGCAGAGATTACGGCCTCATGGAAACTGCTACATGCCTCCGCTTCTGCATAGCATTTCAGGGCCTTACCTCGAGGCAAGTTCTCACGTTGCTTGCCCTGTGAGCGACAGAGCATGCTAGGATGCTGTATTTCTCCTTGAATAGAGTGACTTCAGGGACGAGGTCCCTGAAGAATTCTAAGCAAAGTGTTTTCTCATGGCAGCTCAGACGAGGGCAATGTCGAAGACTTCCAGGGCATGTTGGACTGCCTAGAAATGTGGTTCTGATGCTGTTCGAGTGCTCTGGAAATGTAGTTCTCCTGAAGTAACGTACAGTGTGTTGCCTGAGACTCGGCAGACCCAGAGGGCCTCCGAGGGACGTTTGGGACTCAAGGTTGCTCAGCAGGTCCACAGGGGTGTGGAGTTAGTCAGTGACCTAGGAACGAAAATGATGCTCACCCGAGGGGCCTAGGAGTCCTGAAAAGGGTACTTCCTTCAAAATAAAGCAGAATAGCGACTAAGAGCGCATGGAAAGAGCTGCATGCCTCCCTTTCTGCATGGCTACTCAGGGCCTTACCTCGAGGCAAGGACGCACGTTGTGATTCCCTTTAGCTCTAGAGCATGGCAAGATGAGCCCCACCCCGGCCAATGAAGCACCCTGTGTAGCCAGAGAAAACATTTTCTTCCCAGACCCATGCCTACAGTGGCCAGAGGCCTGTCCACAGCAGAGAATTTCAGCTAGCTGCACGGCAACAAGAATGGACGTTTCCAAAAGGAAAAGCAAGGCTAGTACCATCACGCCCCCATTTCCATGGGCACACGCAGGGTACATCCCAGTGGTTTCTAACGAGTCAAAAGGGACACAGAGTACACACTGGTTCCTTCCCTGAATCAACTTCTCGAGGCAGGGTGTTCTGCATCTAGTGAACTGCCTCAACCAAGGAACGCCCTAGCTAGGCCTCTGGGCCCGTGCCTCTTCAAAAGCTTGCAGTGCTACAGGAAAAACTGTGCTGTCGTTGCAATAGGAACGCAAGCCGTCTTTCTCCTGGAGGCAGGGTGATTTCAGGTAGGAGGTGGATGGAAGGTGAAGCCGAGTGTTTTTCTCTGTGCAGCTCAGACTAGGGAATTTGTGCGATGTCCACAGCATGTTGGAACTTGCTAGAACGGTGCTCGTGAACCTGTGCGAGTGCTGTGAAATCAAGATATCCCAAGAAAGAGTGCAGTGTGTTGCCCATGACTTGGCAGAAACAGAGGGCCGCTGAGGGACCTATGGGCCTCGTTGTTGCTCAGCAGGCTCACAGGGGTGTGGAGGTACTCAGTGATCTTGGAAGGAAAAGGATGCTCACCCAAGGGGCCTAGGAGTCCTGAAAAGGATAGTTTCTTTAAAATAAAGCAGAGCAGCGAATAAGAGCTCATAGAAAGAGCTGCATGCCTCCGTTTCTGCATGGCTACTCAGGGCCTTACTCTGAGGCAAGGACTCACGTTGAGATTCCATTTAGCTCTAGAGCATGGCAAGATGAGCCCCACCCCAGTTAATGAAGCAACCTCTGTAGCCAGAGAAAACTCATTTTCGTCCCAGACCCATTCCTACAGTGGCCAGTGGCCTGTCAACAGCAGAGGATTTCGCTAGCTTCACGGCAACAAGAATGGAGGTTTCCAAATGGAAAAGGAAGGCTAGTACCATTACACGCCCATTTCCATGGGCACACGCACGATACATCCCTGTGGTTTCTAACGAGTCAAAAGAGACACAGAGTACACACTGGTTCCTTCCCTGAATCAACTTCTTGAGGCAGGGTGTTCTGCATCTAGTGAACTGCCTCAACCGAGAAATGCCCTAGCTAGGCCTCTGGGCCCGTGCCTCTTCAGAAGCCTGCAGTGCTACAGGAAAAACTTTGCTTTCGTTGCAAGAGGATTGCAAGACGAGTTCTCCTGGAGGCAGGGTGACTTCAGGTAGGAGGTGGATGGAAGGCGAAGTCGAGTGTTTTTCTCAGTGCAGCTCAGACTAGGGAATGTGTGAGACTTCCACAACATGTTGGAACTTGCTAGAACGCTGCTCGTGAACCTGTACGAGTGCTGTGAACTTAGGAGATCCCAAGAAAGAGTGCAGTGTGTAGCCCATGACTCTGCAGACATATAGGACCTCCGAGGGACCTATGGGGCTCGTTGTTGCTCAGCAGTCCTACAGGGGTTTGGAGGTTCTCGGTGATCTTGGAACGAAAATGATGCTCACCCGAGTGGCCTAGGAGTCCTGAAAAGGGTACTTCCTTTAAAATAAGCAGAACTTTCACTAAGAACTCATGGAAAGAGCTGCATGCCTCCCTTTCTGCATGGCTACTCAGGCCCTTACCTCGAGGCAAGCACTCGCGTTGAGATACCCTTTAGCTCTAGACCATGGCAAATTGTGCCCATCCCGGACAATGAAGCACCCTGTGTAGCCAGAGAAAACTCATTTTCTTCCCAGACTCATGCCTACAGTGGCCAGAGGCCTGTCAACAGCTAGAATTGCAGGGAGCTTCACGGCCGCATGAATGGAGCTCTCAAAATGTTAAAGCACGGCTACTACCAACATGCCCCCATTTCCATAGTCACAAACAGCGTACATCCCTGTGGTTTCTAACACCTCAGAAGAGACACAGAGTACACACTGGTTCCTTCCGTGAATCAACTTCTCGAGGAAGGGTGTTCTGCATCTCGTGATCTGCCTCAACCAAGGAACGCCCTAACTAGGCCTCTGGGCCCGTGCCTCTTCAAAAGCCTGCAGTGCTACAGGAAAAACTGTGCTTTCGTTGCAATAGGAAAGCAAGCCAACTTCTCCTGGAGGCACGGTGACTTCAGGTAGGAGGTCCTGGATGGAAGGAGAAGCCGAGTGTTTTTCTCAGTGAAGCTCAGACTGGAATGAGTGCGACTTCCACGGCATGTTGGAACTTGCTAGAACGGAGCTCGTGAACCTTTCCGAGTTCTGGGTAAATCAAGAAGTCCCAAAAAAGTCTGCAGTGTGTTGCCCATGGCTAGGCAGAAAGAGAGGGCCGCCGAGGGACCTAAGGGCCTCGTTGTTGCTCAGCCGGCTCACAGGGGTGTGGAGGTACTCAGTGATCTTGGAACGAAAATGATGCTCACCCGAGGGGCCTAGGAGTCCTGAAAAGGGTACTTCCTTTAAAATAAAGCAGAACAGCGAATAAGAGCTCATGGAAACAGCTGCATGCCTCCGTTTCTGCATGGCTACTCTGGGCCTTACTCCGAGGCAAGGACTCACGTTGAGATTCCCTTTAGCTCTAGAGCATGGCAAGATGAGCCCCACCCCGGTTAATGAAGCACCCTCTGTAGCCAGAGAAAACTCATTTTCTTCCCAGACCCATGCCTACAGTGGCCAGTGGCCTGTCAACAGCAGAGAATTTCGCTAGCTTCACGGCAACAAGAATGGACGTTTCCAAATGGAAAAGCAAGGCTAGTACCATTACACGCCCATTTCCATGGGCACACGCAGGATACATCCCTGTGGTTTCTAACGAGTCAAAAGAGACACACAGTACACACTGGTTCCTTCCCTGAATCAACTTCTTGAGGCAGGGTGTTCTGCATCTAGTGAACTGCCTCAACCGAGAAATGCCCTAGCTAGGCCTCTGGGCCCGTGCCTCTTCAGAAGCCTGCAGTGCTACAGGAAAAACTTTGCTTTCGTTGCAAGAGGATTGCAAGACGAGTTCTCCTGGAGGCAGGGTGACTTCAGGTAGGAGGTGGATGGAAGGCGAAGTCGAGTGTTTTTCTCAGTGCAGCTCAGACTAGGGAATGTGTGCGACTTCCACAGCATGTTGGAACTTGCTAGAACGCTGCTCGTGAACCTGTACGAGTGCTGTGAACTTAGGAGATCCCAAGAAAGAGTGCAGTGTGTAGCCCATGACTCTGCAGACATATAGGACCTCCGAGGGACCTATGGGGCTCGTTGTTGCTCAGCAGTCCTACAGGGGTTTGGAGGCTCTCGGTGACCTTGGAACGAAAATGATGCTCACCCGAGTGGCCTAGGAGTCCTGAAAAGGGTACTTCCTTTAAAATAAGCAGAACTTTCACTAAGAACTCATGGAAAGAGCTGCATGCCTCCCTTTCTGCATGGCTACTCAGGCCCTTACCTCGAGGCAAGCACTCGCGTTGAGATACCCTTTAGCTCTAGACCATGGCAAATTGTGCCCATCCCGGACAATGAAGCACCCTGTGTAGCCAGAGAAAACTCATTTTCTTCCCAGACTCATGCCTACAGTGGCCAGAGGCCTGTCAACAGCTAGAATTGCAGGGAGCTTCACGGCCGCATGAATGGAGCTCTCAAAATGTTAAAGCACGGCTACTACCAACATGCCCCCATTTCCATAGTCACAAACAGCGTACATCCCTGTGGTTTCTAACACCTCAGAAGAGACACAGAGTACACACTGGTTCCTTCCGTGAATCAACTTCTCGAGGAAGGGTGTTCTGCATCTCGTGATCTGCCTCAACCAAGGAACGCCCTAACTAGGCCTCTGGGCCCGTGCCTCTTCAAAAGCCTGCAGTGCTACAGGAAAAACTGTGCTTTAGTTGCAAGAGGAAGGCAAGCCGAATTTCTCCTGGAGCAGGGTGACTTCAGGTACGAGTTACAGAATGGAAGCCGCAACCGAGTGTGTTTCTCTGTGCAGCTCAGACTAGGGAAGGAGTGCGACTTCCACGGCATGTTGGAACTTGCTAGAACGGTGCTCGTGAACCTGTGCGATTGCTGGCTAAATCAAGATGGCCCAAGAAAGAGTGCACTGTGTTGCCCTACACTCGGCATACACACTGTGAGTCCGAAAGCTACGGGCCTGGATATTGCTTAGAAGGGCCAGGGGAGCCTGAGGGTACTCAGTGTTCTTGCAGGGAATAGGGTTTCCAGGCGAGGCACCTAGGTGTCCTGAAAGGCGTACTGGCGTTAAAATGCTGCAGAGCAGAGATTACGGCCTCATGGAAACTGCTACATGCCTCCGCTTCTGCATAGCATTTCAGGGCCTTACCTCGAGGCAAGTTCTCACGTTGCTTGCCCTGTGAGCGACAGAGCATGCTAGGATGCTGTATTTCTCCTTGAATAGAGTGACTTCAGGGACGAGGTCCCTGAAGAATTCTAAGCAAAGTGTTTTCTCATGGCAGCTCAGACGAGGGCAATGTCGAAGACTTCCAGGGCATGTTGGACTGCCTAGAAATGTGGTTCTGATGCTGTTCGAGTGCTCTGGAAATGTAGTTCTCCTGAAGTAACGTACAGTGTGTTGCCTGAGACTCGGCAGACCCAGAGGGCCTCCGAGGGACGTTTGGGACTCAAGGTTGCTCAGCAGGTCCACAGGGGTGTGGAGTTAGTCAGTGACCTAGGAACGAAAATGATGCTCACCCGAGGGGCCTAGGAGTCCTGAAAAGGGTACTTCCTTCAAAATAAAGCAGAATAGCGACTAAGAGCGCATGGAAAGAGCTGCATGCCTCCCTTTCTGCATGGCTACTCAGGGCCTTACCTCGAGGCAAGGACGCACGTTGTGATTCCCTTTAGCTCTAGAGCATGGCAAGATGAGCCCCACCCCGGCCAATGAAGCACCCTGTGTAGCCAGAGAAAACATTTTCTTCCCAGACCCATGCCTACAGTGGCCAGAGGCCTGTCCACAGCAGAGAATTTCAGCTAGCTGCACGGCAACAAGAATGGACGTTTCCAAAAGGAAAAGCAAGGCTAGTACCATCACGCCCCCATTTCCATGGGCACACGCAGGGTACATCCCAGTGGTTTCTAACGAGTCAAAAGGGACACAGAGTACACACTGGTTCCTTCCCTGAATCAACTTCTCGAGGCAGGGTGTTCTGCATCTAGTGAACTGCCTCAACCAAGGAACGCCCTAGCTAGGCCTCTGGGCCCGTGCCTCTTCAAAAGCTTGCAGTGCTACAGGAAAAACTGTGCTGTCGTTGCAATAGGAACGCAAGCCGTCTTTCTCCTGGAGGCAGGGTGATTTCAGGTAGGAGGTGGATGGAAGGTGAAGCCGAGTGTTTTTCTCTGTGCAGCTCAGACTAGGGAATTTGTGCGATGTCCACAGCATGTTGGAAGTTGCTAGAACGGTGCTCGTGAACCTGTGCGAGTGCTGTGAAATCAAGATATCCCAAGAAAGAGTGCAGTGTGTTGCCCATGACTTGGCAGAAACAGAGGGCCGCTGAGGGACCTATGGGCCTCGTTGTTGCTCAGCAGGCTCACAGGGGTGTGGAGGTACTCAGTGATCTTGGAAGGAAAAGGATGCTCACCCAAGGGGCCTAGGAGTCCTGAAAAGGGTAGTTTCTTTAAAATAAAGCAGAGCAGCGAATAAGAGCTCATAGAAAGAGCTGCATGCCTCCGTTTCTGCATGGCTACTCAGGGCCTTACTCTGAGGCAAGGACTCACGTTGAGATTCCATTTAGCTCTAGAGCATGGCAAGATGAGCCCCACCCCAGTTAATGAAGCAACCTCTGTAGCCAGAGAAAACTCATTTTCGTCCCAGACCCATTCCTACAGTGGCCAGTGGCCTGTCAACAGCAGAGGATTTCGCTAGCTTCACGGCAACAAGAATGGACGTTTCCAAATGGAAAAGGAAGGCTAGTACCATTACACGCCCATTTCCATGGGCACACGCACGATACATCCCTGTGGTTTCTAACGAGTCAAAAGAGACACAGAGTACACACTGGTTCCTTCCCTGAATCAACTTCTTGAGGCAGGGTGTTCTGCATCTAGTGAACTGCCTCAACCGAGAAATGCCCTAGCTAGGCCTCTGGGCCCGTGCCTCTTCAGAAGCCTGCAGTGCTACAGGAAAAACTTTGCTTTCGTTGCAAGAGGATTGCAAGACGAGTTCTCCTGGAGGCAGGGTGACTTCAGGTAGGAGGTGGATGGAAGGCGAAGTCGAGTGTTTTTCTCAGTGCAGCTCAGACTAGGGAATGTGTGCGACTTCCACAGCATGTTGGAACTTGCTAGAACGCTGCTCGTGAACCTGTACGAGTGCTGTGAACTTAGGAGATCCCAAGAAAGAGTGCAGTGTGTAGCCCATGACTCTGCAGACATATAGGACCTCCGAGGGACCTATGGGGCTCGTTGTTGCTCAGCAGTCCTACAGGTGTTTGGAGGCTCTCGGTGATCTTGGAACGAAAATGATGCTCACCCGAGTGGCCTAGGAGTCCTGAAAAGGGTACTTCCTTTAAAATAAGCAGAACTTTCACTAAGAACTCATGGAAAGAGCTGCATGCCTCCCTTTCTGCATGGCTACTCAGGCCCTTACCTCGAGGCAAGCACTCGCGTTGAGATACCCTTTAGCTCTAGACCATGGCAAATTGTGCCCATCCCGGACAATGAAGCACCCTGTGTAGCCAGAGAAAACTCATTTTCTTCCCAGACTCATGCCTACAGTGGCCAGAGGCCTGTCAACAGCTAGAATTGCAGGGAGCTTCACGGCCGCATGAATGGAGCTCTCAAAATGTTAAAGCACGGCTACTACCAACATGCCCCCATTTCCATAGTCACAAACAGCGTACATCCCTGTGGTTTCTAACACCTCAGAAGAGACACAGAGTACACACTGGTTCCTTCCGTGAATCAACTTCTCGAGGAAGGGTGTTCTGCATCTCGTGATCTGCCTCAACCAAGGAACGCCCTAACTAGGCCTCTGGGCCCGTGCCTCTTCAAAAGCCTGCAGTGCTACAGGAAAAACTGTGCTTTAGTTGCAAGAGGAAGGCAAGCCGAATTTCTCCTGGAGCAGGGTGACTTCAGGTACGAGTTACAGAATGGAAGCCGCAACCGAGTGTGTTTCTTTGTGCAGCTCAGACTAGGGAAGGAGTGCGACTTCCACGGCATGTTGGAACTTGCTAGAACGGTGCTCGTGAACCTGTGCGATTGCTGGCTAAATCAAGATGGCCCAAGAAAGAGTGCACTGTGTTGCCCTACACTCGGCATACACACTGTGAGTCCGAAAGCTACGGGCCTGGATATTGCTTAGAAGGGCCAGGGGAGCCTGAGGGTACTCAGTGTTCTTGCAGGGAATAGGGTTTCCAGGCGAGGCACCTAGGTGTCCTGAAAGGCGTACTGGCGTTAAAATGCTGCAGAGCAGAGATTACGGCCTCATGGAAACTGCTACATGCCTCCGCTTCTGCATAGCATTTCAGGGCCTTACCTCGAGGCAAGTTCTCACGTTGCTTGCCCTGTGAGCGACAGAGCATGCTAGGATGCTGTATTTCTCCTTGAATAGAGTGACTTCAGGGACGAGGTCCCTGAAGAATTCTAAGCAAAGTGTTTTCTCATGGCAGCTCAGACGAGGGCAATGTCGAAGACTTCCAGGGCATGTTGGACTGCCTAGAAATGTGGTTCTGATGCTGTTCGAGTGCTCTGGAAATGTAGTTCTCCTGAAGTAACGTACAGTGTGTTGCCTGAGACTCGGCAGACCCAGAGGGCCTCCGAGGGACGTTTGGGACTCAAGGTTGCTCAGCAGGTCCACAGGGGTGTGGAGTTAGTCAGTGACCTAGGAACGAAAATGATGCTCACCCGAGGGGCCTAGGAGTCCTGAAAAGGGTACTTCCTTCAAAATAAAGCAGAATAGCGACTAAGAGCGCATGGAAAGAGCTGCATGCCTCCCTTTCTGCATGGCTACTCAGGGCCTTACCTCGAGGCAAGGACGCACGTTGTGATTCCCTTTAGCTCTAGAGCATGGCAAGATGAGCCCCACCCCGGCCAATGAAGCACCCTGTGTAGCCAGAGAAAACATTTTCTTCCCAGACCCATGCCTACAGTGGCCAGAGGCCTGTCCACAGCAGAGAATTTCAGCTAGCTGCACGGCAACAAGAATGGACGTTTCCAAAAGGAAAAGCAAGGCTAGTACCATCACGCCCCCATTTCCATGGGCACACGCAGGGTACATCCCAGTGGTTTCTAACGAGTCAAAAGGGACACAGAGTACACACTGGTTCCTTCCCTGAATCAACTTCTCGAGGCAGGGTGTTCTGCATCTAGTGAACTGCCTCAACCAAGGAACGCCCTAGCTAGGCCTCTGGGCCCGTGCCTCTTCAAAAGCTTGCAGTGCTACAGGAAAAACTGTGCTGTCGTTGCAATAGGAACGCAAGCCGTCTTTCTCCTGGAGGCAGGGTGATTTCAGGTAGGAGGTGGATGGAAGGTGAAGCCGAGTGTTTTTCTCTGTGCAGCTCAGACTAGGGAATTTGTGCGATGTCCACAGCATGTTGGAAGTTGCTAGAACGGTGCTCGTGAACCTGTGCGAGTGCTGTGAAATCAAGATATCCCAAGAAAGAGTGCAGTGTGTTGCCCATGACTTGGCAGAAACAGAGGGCCGCTGAGGGACCTATGGGCCTCGTTGTTGCTCAGCAGGCTCACAGGGGTGTGGAGGTACTCAGTGATCTTGGAAGGAAAAGGATGCTCACCCAAGGGGCCTAGGAGTCCTGAAAAGGGTAGTTTCTTTAAAATAAAGCAGAGCAGCGAATAAGAGCTCATAGAAAGAGCTGCATGCCTCCGTTTCTGCATGGCTACTCAGGGCCTTACTCTGAGGCAAGGACTCACGTTGAGATTCCATTTAGCTCTAGAGCATGGCAAGATGAGCCCCACCCCAGTTAATGAAGCAACCTCTGTAGCCAGAGAAAACTCATTTTCGTCCCAGACCCATTCCTACAGTGGCCAGTGGCCTGTCAACAGCAGAGGATTTCGCTAGCTTCACGGCAACAAGAATGGACGTTTCCAAATGGAAAAGGAAGGCTAGTACCATTACACGCCCATTTCCATGGGCACACGCACGATACATCCCTGTGGTTTCTAACGAGTCAAAAGAGACACAGAGTACACACTGGTTCCTTCCCTGAATCAACTTCTTGAGGCAGGGTGTTCTGCATCTAGTGAACTGCCTCAACCGAGAAATGCCCTAGCTAGGCCTCTGGGCCCGTGCCTCTTCAGAAGCCTGCAGTGCTACAGGAAAAACTTTGCTTTCGTTGCAAGAGGATTGCAAGACGAGTTCTCCTGGAGGCAGGGTGACTTCAGGTAGGAGGTGGATGGAAGGCGAAGTCGAGTGTTTTTCTCAGTGCAGCTCAGACTAGGGAATGTGTGCGACTTCCACAGCATGTTGGAACTTGCTAGAACGCTGCTCGTGAACCTGTACGAGTGCTGTGAACTTAGGAGATCCCAAGAAAGAGTGCAGTGTGTAGCCCATGACTCTGCAGACATATAGGACCTCCGAGGGACCTATGGGGCTCGTTGTTGCTCAGCAGTCCTACAGGTGTTTGGAGGCTCTCGGTGATCTTGGAACGAAAATGATGCTCACCCGAGTGGCCTAGGAGTCCTGAAAAGGGTACTTCCTTTAAAATAAGCAGAACTTTCACTAAGAACTCATGGAAAGAGCTGCATGCCTCCCTTTCTGCATGGCTACTCAGGCCCTTACCTCGAGGCAAGCACTCGCGTTGAGATACCCTTTAGCTCTAGACCATGGCAAATTGTGCCCATCCCGGACAATGAAGCACCCTGTGTAGCCAGAGAAAACTCATTTTCTTCCCAGACTCATGCCTACAGTGGCCAGAGGCCTGTCAACAGCTAGAATTGCAGGGAGCTTCACGGCCGCATGAATGGAGCTCTCAAAATGTTAAAGCACGGCTACTACCAACATGCCCCCATTTCCATAGTCACAAACAGCGTACATCCCTGTGGTTTCTAACACCTCAGAAGAGACACAGAGTACACACTGGTTCCTTCCGTGAATCAACTTCTCGAGGAAGGGTGTTCTGCATCTCGTGATCTGCCTCAACCAAGGAACGCCCTAACTAGGCCTCTGGGCCCGTGCCTCTTCAAAAGCCTGCAGTGCTACAGGAAAAACTGTGCTTTAGTTGCAATAGGAAGGCAAGCCGACTTTCTCCTGGAGCAGGGTGACTTCAGGTACGAGTTACTGGATGGAAGCCGAAACCCAGTGTGTTTCTCTGTGCAGCTCAGACTAGGGAAGGAGTGCGACTTCCACGGCATGTTGGAACTTGCTAGAACGGTGCTCGTGAACCTGTGCGATTGCTGGCTAAATCAAGATGGCCCAAGAAAGAGTGCACTGTGTTGCCCTACACTCGGCATACACACTGTGAGTCCGAAAGCTACGGGCCTGGATATTGCTTAGAAGGGCCAGGGGAGCCTGAGGGTACTCAGTGTTCTTGCAGGGAATAGGGTTTCCAGGCGAGGCACCTAGGTGTCCTGAAAGGCGTACTGGCGTTAAAATGCTGCAGAGCAGAGATTACGGCCTCATGGAAACTGCTACATGCCTCCGCTTCTGCATAGCATTTCAGGGCCTTACCTCGAGGCAAGTTCTCACGTTGCTTGCCCTGTGAGCGACAGAGCATGCTAGGATGCTGTATTTCTCCTTGAATAGAGTGACTTCAGGGACGAGGTCCCAGAAGAATTCTAAGCAGAGTGTTTTCTCATGGCAGCTCAGACAAGGGCAATGTCGAAGACTTCCAGGGCATGTTGGACTGCCTAGAAATGTGGTTCTGATGCTGTTCGAGTGCTCTGGAAATGTAGTTCTCCTGAAGTAACGTACAGTGTGTTGCCTGAGACTCAGCAGACCCAGAGGGCCTCCGAGGGACGTTTGGGACTCAATGTTGCTCAGCAGGTCCACAGGGGTGTGGAGTTAGTCAGTGACCTAGGAACGAAAATGATGCTCACCCGAGGGGCCTAGGAGTCCTGAAAAGGGTACTTCCTTCAAAATAAAGCAGAATAGCGACTAAGAGCACATGGAAAGAGCTGCATGCCTCCCTTTCTGCATGGCTACTCAGGGCCTTACCTCGAGGCAAGGACGCACGTTGTGATTCCCTTTAGCTCTAGAGCATGGCAAGATGAGCCCCACCCCGGCCAATGAAGCACCCTGTGTAGCCAGAGAAAACATTTTCTTCCCAGACCCATGCCTACAGTGGCCAGAGGCCTGTCCACAGCAGAGAATTTCAGCTAGCTGCACGGCAACAAGAATGGACGTTTCCAAAAGGAAAAGCAAGGCTAGTACCATCACGCCCCCATTTCCATGGGCACACGCAGGGTACATCCCAGTGGTTTCTAACGAGTCAAAAGGGACACAGAGTACACACTGGTTCCTTCCCTGAATCAACTTCTCGAGGCAGGGTGTTCTGCATCTAGTGAACTGCCTCAACCAAGGAACGCCCTAGCTAGGCCTCTGGGCCCGTGCCTCTTCAAAAGCTTGCAGTGCTACAGGAAAAACTGTGCTGTCGTTGCAATAGGAACGCAAGCCGTCTTTCTCCTGGAGGCAGGGTGATTTCAGGTAGGAGGTGGATGGAAGGTGAAGCCGAGTGTTTTTCTCTGTGCAGCTCAGACTATGGAATGTGTGCGACTTCCACAGCATGTTGGAACTTGCTAGAACGGTGCTCGTGAAACTCTACGAGTGCTGTGAAATCAAGAAGTCCCAAGAAAGAGTGCAGTGTGTAGCCCATGACTCAGCAGACACATAGGACCTCCGAGGGACCTACGGGCCTCGTTGTTGCTCAGCAGTCCTAGAGGGGTGTTAATGTTCTCAGTGATCTTGGAACGAAAATGATGCTCACCCGAGAGGCATAGGAGTCCTGAACAGGGTACTTCCTTTAAAATAAAGCCGAACCTCCACTAAGAGCTCATGGAAAGAGCTGCATGACTCCGTTTCTGCATGGCTCCTCAGGGCCTTACCTTGAGGCAAGGACTCACGTTGAGATTCCCTTCAGCTCTAGAGTATGGCAAATTGTGCCCCACCCCGGACAATGAAGCACCCTGTGTAGCCAGAGAACACTCATTTTCTTCCCAGATCCATGCCTACAGTGGCCAGAGACTTGTCAACAGCTAGAATTTCAGGGAGCTTCACGGCCGCATGAATGGAGCTCTGAAAATGGAAAAGCAAGGCTACTACCAACGTGCCCCCTTTTCCATAGGCAGAAACAGCATACATCCCTGTGGTTTCTAACAACTCAGAAGAGACACAGAGTACACACTGGTTCCTTCCGTGAATATACGTCTCGAGGCAGGGTGTTCTGCATCTCGTGAAATGCCTCAACCAAGGAACGCCCTAACTAGGCCTCTGGGCCCGTGCCTCTTCAAAAGCCTGTAGTGCTACAGGAAAAACTGTGCTTTCGTTGCAATAGGAAAGCAAGCCGACTTCTCCTGGAGGCACGGTGACTTCAGGTAGGAGGTCCTGGATGGAAGGAGAAGCCGAGTGTTTTTCTCAGTGAAGCTCAGACTGGAATGAGTGCGACTTCCACGGCATGTTGGAACTTGCTAGAACGGAGCTCGTGAACCTTTCCGAGTTCTGGGTAAATCAAGAAGTCCCAAAAAAGTCTGCAGTGTGTTGCCCATGGCTAGGCAGAAAGAGAGGGCCGCCGAGGGACCTAAGGGCCTCGTTGTTGCTCAGCAGGCTCACAGGGGTGTGGAGGTACTCAGTGATCTTGGAACGAAAATGATGCTCACCCGAGGGGCCTAGGAGTCCTGAAAAGGGTACTTCCTTTAAAATAAAGCAGAACAGCGAATAAGAGCTCATGGAAACAGCTGCATGCCTCCGTTTCTGCATGGCTACTCTGGGCCTTACTCCGAGGCAAGGACTCACGTTGAGATTCCCTTTAGCTCTAGAGCATGGCAAGATGAGCCCCACCCCGGTTAATGAAGCACCCTCTGTAGCCAGAGAAAACTCATTTTCTTCCCAGACCCATGCCTACAGTGGCCAGTGGCCTGTCAACAGCAGAGAATTTCGCTAGCTTCACGGCAACAAGAATGGAGGTTTCCAAATGGAAAAGCAAGGCTAGTACCATTACACGCCCATTTCCATGGGCACACGCAGGATACATCCCTGTGGTTTCTAACGAGTCAAAAGAGACACAGAGTACACACTGGTTCCTTCCCTGAATCAACTTCTTGAGGCAGGGTGTTCTGCATCTAGTGAACTGCCTCAACCGAGAAATGCCCTAGCTAGGCCTCTGGGCCCGTGCCTCTTCAGAAGCCTGCAGTGCTACAGGAAAAACTTTGCTTTCGTTGCAAGAGGATTGCAAGACGAGTTCTCCTGGAGGCAGGGTGACTTCAGGTAGGAGGTGGATGGAAGGCGAAGTCGAGTGTTTTTCTCAGTGCAGCTCAGACTAGGGAATGTGTGCGACTTCCACAGCATGTTGGAACTTGCTAGAACGCTGCTCGTGAACCTGTACGAGTGCTGTGAACTTAGGAGATCCCAAGAAAGAGTGCAGTGTGTAGCCCATGACTCTGCAGACATATAGGACCTCCGAGGGACCTATGGGGCTCGTTGTTGCTCAGCAGTCCTACAGGGGTTTGGAGGTTCTCGGTGATCTTGGAACGAAAATGATGCTCACCCGAGTGGCCTAGGAGTCCTGAAAAGGGTACTTCCTTTAAAATAAGCAGAACTTTCACTAAGAACTCATGGAAAGAGCTGCATGCCTCCCTTTCTGCATGGCTACTCAGGCCCTTACCTCGAGGCAAGCACTCGCGTTGAGATACCCTTTAGCTCTAGACCATGGCAAATTGTGCCCATCCCGGACAATGAAGCACCCTGTGTAGCCAGAGAAAACTCATTTTCTTCCCAGACTCATGCCTACAGTGGCCAGAGGCCTGTCAACAGCTAGAATTGCAGGGAGCTTCACGGCCGCATGAATGGAGCTCTCAAAATGTTAAAGCACGGCTACTACCAACATGCCCCCATTTCCATAGTCACAAACAGCGTACATCCCTGTGGTTTCTAACACCTCAGAAGAGACACAGAGTACACACTGGTTCCTTCCGTGAATCAACTTCTCGAGGAAGGGTGTTCTGCATCTCGTGATCTGCCTCAACCAAGGAACGCCCTAACTAGGCCTCTGGGCCCGTGCCTCTTCAAAAGCCTGCAGTGCTACAGGAAAAACTGTGCTTTAGTTGCAATAGGAAGGCAAGCCGACTTTCTCCTGGAGCAGGGTGACTTCAGGTACGAGTTACTGGATGGAAGCCGAAACCCAGTGTGTTTCTCTGTGCAGCTCAGACTAGGGAAGGAGTGCGACTTCCACGGCATGTTGGAACTTGCTAGAACGGTGCTCGTGAACCTGTGCGATTGCTGGCTAAATCAAGATGGCCCAAGAAAGAGTGCACTGTGTTGCCCTACACTCGGCATACACACTGTGAGTCGGAAAGCTACGGGCCTGGATATTGCTTAGAAGGGCCAGGGGAGCCTGAGGGTACTCAGTGTTCTTGCAGGGAATAGGGTTTCCAGGCGAGGCACCTAGGTGTCCTGAAAGGCGTACTGGCGTTAAAATGCTGCAGAGCAGAGATTACGGCCTCATGGAAACTGCTACATGCCTCCGCTTCTGCATAGCATTTCAGGGCCTTACCTCGAGGCAAGTTCTCACGTTGCTTGCCCTGTGAGCGACAGAGCATGCTAGGATGCTGTATTTCTCCTTGAATAGAGTGACTTCAGGGACGAGGTCCCAGAAGAATTCTAAGCAGAGTGTTTTCTCATGGCAGCTCAGACGAGGGCAATGTCGAAGACTTCCAGGGCATGTTGGACTGCCTAGAAATGTGGTTCTGATGCTGTTCGAGTGCTCTGGAAATGTAGTTCTCCTGAAGTAACGTACAGTGTGTTGCCTGAGACTCAGCAGACCCAGAGGGCCTCCGAGGGACGTTTGGGACTCATTGTTGCTCAGCAGGTCCACAGGGGTGTGGAGTTAGTCAGTGACCTAGGAACGAAAATGATGCTCACCCGAGGGGCCTAGGAGTCCTGAAAAGGGTACTTCCTTCAAAATAAAGCAGAATAGCGACTAAGAGCGCATGGAAAGAGCTGCATGCCTCCCTTTCTGCATGGCTACTCAGGGCCTTACCTCGAGGCAAGGACGCACGTTGTGATTCCCTTTAGCTCTAGAGCATGGCAAGATGAGCCCCACCCCGGCCAATGAAGCACCCTGTGTAGCCAGAGAAAACATTTTCTTCCCAGACCCATGCCTACAGTGGCCAGAGGCCTGTCCACAGCAGAGAATTTCAGCTAGCTGCACGGCAACAAGAATGGACGTTTCCAAAAGGAAAAGCAAGGCTAGTACCATCACGCCCCCATTTCCATGGGCACACGCAGGGTACATCCCAGTGGTTTCTAACGAGTCAAAAGGGACACAGAGTACACACTGGTTCCTTCCCTGAATCAACTTCTCGAGGCAGGGTGTTCTGCATCTAGTGAACTGCCTCAACCAAGGAACGCCCTAGCTAGGCCTCTGGGCCCGTGCCTCTTCAAAAGCTTGCAGTGCTACAGGAAAAACTGTGCTGTCGTTGCAATAGGAACGCAAGCCGTGTTTCTCCTGGAGGCAGGGTGATTTCAGGTAGGAGGTGGATGGAAGGTGAAGCCGAGTGTTTTTCTCTGTGCAGCTCAGACTAGGGAATTTGTGCGATGTCCACAGCATGTTGGAAGTTGCTAGAACGGTGCTCGTGAACCTGTGCGAGTGCTGTGAAATCAAGATATCCCAAGAAAGAGTGCAGTGTGTTGCCCATGACTTGGCAGAAACAGAGGGCCGCTGAGGGACCTATGGGCCTCGTTGTTGCTCAGCAGGCTCACAGGGGTGTGGAGGTACTCAGTGATCTTGGAAGGAAAAGGATGCTCACCCAAGGGGCCTAGGAGTCCTGAAAAGGGTAGTTTCTTTAAAATAAAGCAGAGCAGCGAATAAGAGCTCATAGAAAGAGCTGCATGCCTCCGTTTCTGCATGGCTACTCAGGGCCTTACTCTGAGGCAAGGACTCACGTTGAGATTCCATTTAGCTCTAGAGCATGGCAAGATGAGCCCCACCCCAGTTAATGAAGCAACCTCTGTAGCCAGAGAAAACTCATTTTCGTCCCAGACCCATGCCTACAGTGGCCAGTGGCCTGTCAACAGCAGAGAATTTCGCTAGCTTCACGGCAACAAGAATGGACGTTTCGAAATGGAAAAGCAAGGCTAGTACCATTACACGCCCATTTCCATGGGCACACGCAGGATACATCCCTGTGGTTTCTAACGAGTCAAAAGAGACACAGAGTACACACTGGTTCCTTCCCTGAATCAACTTCTTGAGGCAGGGTGTTCTGCATCTAGTGAACTGCCTCAACCGAGAAATGCCCTAGCTAGGCCTCTGGGCCCGTGCCTCTTCAGAAGCCTGCAGTGCTACAGGAAAAACTTTGCTTTCGTTGCAAGAGGATTGCAAGACGAGTTCTCCTGGAGGCAGGGTGACTTCAGGTAGGAGGTGGATGGAAGGCGAAGTCGAGTGTTTTTCTCAGTGCAGCTCAGACTAGGGAATGTGTGCGACTTCCACAGCATGTTGGAACTTGCTAGAACGCTGCTCGTGAACCTGTACGAGTGCTGTGAACTTAGGAGATCCCAAGAAAGAGTGCAGTGTGTAGCCCATGACTCTGCAGACATATAGGACCTCCGAGGGACCTATGGGGCTCGTTGTTGCTCAGCAGTCCTACAGGGGTTTGGAGGTTCTCGGTGATCTTGGAACGAAAATGATGCTCACCCGAGTGGCCTAGGAGTCCTGAAAAGGGTACTTCCTTTAAAATAAGCAGAACTTTCACTAAGAACTCATGGAAAGAGCTGCATGCCTCCCTTTCTGCATGGCTACTCAGGCCCTTACCTCGAGGCAAGCACTCGCGTTGAGATACCCTTTAGCTCTAGACCATGGCAAATTGTGCCCATCCCGGACAATGAAGCACCCTGTGTAGCCAGAGAAAACTCATTTTCTTCCCAGACTCATGCCTACAGTGGCCAGAGGCCTGTCAACAGCTAGAATTGCAGGGAGCTTCACGGCCGCATGAATGGAGCTCTCAAAATGTTAAAGCACGGCTACTACCAACATGCCCCCATTTCCATAGTCACAAACAGCGTACATCCCTGTGGTTTCTAACACCTCAGAAGAGACACAGAGTACACACTGGTTCCTTCCGTGAATCAACTTCTCGAGGAAGGGTGTTCTGCATCTCGTGATCTGCCTCAACCAAGGAACGCCCTAACTAGGCCTCTGGGCCCGTGCCTCTTCAAAAGCCTGCAGTGCTACAGGAAAAACTGTGCTTTAGTTGCAATAGGAAGGCAAGCCGACTTTCTCCTGGAGCAGGGTGACTTCAGGTACGAGTTACTGGATGGAAGCCGAAACCCAGTGTGTTTCTCTGTGCAGCTCAGACTAGGGAAGGAGTGCGACTTCCACGGCATGTTGGAACTTGCTAGAACGGTGCTCGTGAACCTGTGCGATTGCTGGCTAAATCAAGATGGCCCAAGAAAGAGTGCACTCTGTTGCCCTACACTCGGCATACACACTGTGAGTCGGAAAGCTACGGGCCTGGATATTGCTTAGAAGGGCCAGGGGAGCCTGAGGGTACTCAGTGTTCTTGCAGGGAATAGGGTTTCCAGGCGAGGCACCTAGGTGTCCTGAAAGGCGTACTGGCGTTAAAATGCTGCAGAGCAGAGATTACGGCCTCATGGAAACTGCTACATGCCTCCGCTTCTGCATAGCATTTCAGGGCCTTACCTCGAGGCAAGTTCTCACGTTGCTTGCCCTGTGAGCGACAGAGCATGCTAGGATGCTGTATTTCTCCTTGAATAGAGTGACTTCAGGGACGAGGTCCCAGAAGAATTCTAAGCAGAGTGTTTTCTCATGGCAGCTCAGACGAGGGCAATGTCGAAGACTTCCAGGGCATGTTGGACTGCCTAGAAATGTGGTTCTGATGCTGTTCGAGTGCTCTGGAAATGTAGTTCTCCTGAAGTAACGTACAGTGTGTTGCCTGAGACTCAGCAGACCCAGAGGGCCTCCGAGGGACGTTTGGGACTCAATGTTGCTCAGCAGGTCCACAGGGGTGTGGAGTTAGTCAGTGACCTAGGAACGAAAATGATGCTCACCCGAGGGGCCTAGGAGTCCTGAAAAGGGTACTTCCTTCAAAATAAAGCAGAATAGCGACTAAGAGCGCATGGAAAGAGCTGCATGCCTCCCTTTCTGCATGGCTACTCAGGGCCTTACCTCGAGGCAAGGACGCACGTTGTGATTCCCTTTAGCTCTAGAGCATGGCAAGATGAGCCCCACCCCGGCCAATGAAGCACCCTGTGTAGCCAGAGAAAACATTTTCTTCCCAGACCCATGCCTACAGTGGCCAGAGGCCTGTCCACAGCAGAGAATTTCAGCTAGCTGCACGGCAACAAGAATGGACGTTTCCAAAAGGAAAAGCAAGGCTAGTACCATCACGCCCCCATTTCCATGGGCACACGCAGGGTACATCCCAGTGGTTTCTAACGAGTCAAAAGGGACACAGAGTACACACTGGTTCCTTCCCTGAATCAACTTCTCGAGGCAGGGTGTTCTGCATCTAGTGAACTGCCTCAACCAAGGAACGCCCTAGCTAGGCCTCTGGGCCCGTGCCTCTTCAAAAGCTTGCAGTGCTACAGGAAAAACTGTGCTGTCGTTGCAATAGGAACGCAAGCCGTCTTTCTCCTGGAGGCAGGGTGATTTCAGGTAGGAGGTGGATGGAAGGTGAAGCCGAGTGTTTTTCTCTGTGCAGCTCAGACTAGGGAATTTGTGCGATGTCCACAGCATGTTGGAAGTTGCTAGAACGGTGCTCGTGAACCTGTGCGAGTGCTGTGAAATCAAGATATCCCAAGAAAGAGTGCAGTGTGTTGCCCATGACTTGGCAGAAACAGAGGGCCGCTGAGGGACCTATGGGCCTCGTTGTTGCTCAGCAGGCTCACAGGGGTGTGGAGGTACTCAGTGATCTTGGAAGGAAAAGGATGCTCACCCGAGGGGCCTAGGAGTCCTGAAAAGGGTAGTTTCTTTAAAATAAAGCAGAGCAGCGAATAAGAGCTCATAGAAAGAGCTGCATGCCTCCGTTTCTGCATGGCTACTCAGGGCCTTACTCTGAGGCAAGGACTCACGTTGAGATTCCATTTAGCTCTAGAGCATGGCAAGATGAGCCCCACCCCAGTTAATGAAGCAACCTCTGTAGCCAGAGAAAACTCATTTTCGTCCCAGACCCATGCCTACAGTGGCCAGTGGCCTGTCAACAGCAGAGAATTTCGCTAGCTTCACGGCAACAAGAATGGACGTTTCGAAATGGAAAAGCAAGGCTAGTACCATTACACGCCCATTTCCATGGGCACACGCAGGATACATCCCTGTGGTTTCTAACGAGTCAAAAGAGACACAGAGTACACACTGGTTCCTTCCCTGAATCAACTTCTTGAGGCAGGGTGTTCTGCATCTAGTGAACTGCCTCAACCGAGAAATGCCCTAGCTAGGCCTCTGGGCCCGTGCCTCTTCAGAAGCCTGCAGTGCTACAGGAAAAACTTTGCTTTCGTTGCAAGAGGATTGCAAGACGAGTTCTCCTGGAGGCAGGGTGACTTCAGGTAGGAGGTGGATGGAAGGCGAAGTCGAGTGTTTTTCTCAGTGCAGCTCAGACTAGGGAATGTGTGCGACTTCCACAGCATGTTGGAACTTGCTAGAACGCTGCTCGTGAACCTGTACGAGTGCTGTGAACTTAGGAGATCCCAAGAAAGAGTGCAGTGTGTAGCCCATGACTCTGCAGACATATAGGACCTCCGAGGGACCTATGGGGCTCGTTGTTGCTCAGCAGTCCTACAGGGGTTTGGAGGTTCTCGGTGATCTTGGAACGAAAATGATGCTCACCCGAGTGGCCTAGGAGTCCTGAAAAGGGTACTTCCTTTAAAATAAGCAGAACTTTCACTAAGAACTCATGGAAAGAGCTGCATGCCTCCCTTTCTGCATGGCTACTCAGGCCCTTACCTCGAGGCAAGCACTCGCGTTGAGATACCCTTTAGCTCTAGACCATGGCAAATTGTGCCCATCCCGGACAATGAAGCACCCTGTGTAGCCAGAGAAAACTCATTTTCTTCCCAGACTCATGCCTACAGTGGCCAGAGGCCTGTCAACAGCTAGAATTGCAGGGAGCTTCACGGCCGCATGAATGGAGCTCTCAAAATGTTAAAGCACGGCTACTACCAACATGCCCCCATTTCCATAGTCACAAACAGCGTACATCCCTGTGGTTTCTAACACCTCAGAAGAGACACAGAGTACACACTGGTTCCTTCCGTGAATCAACTTCTCGAGGAAGGGTGTTCTGCATCTCGTGATCTGCCTCAACCAAGGAACGCCCTAACTAGGCCTCTGGGCCCGTGCCTCTTCAAAAGCCTGCAGTGCTACAGGAAAAACTGTGCTTTAGTTGCAATAGGAAGGCAAGCCGACTTTCTCCTGGAGCAGGGTGACTTCAGGTACGAGTTACTGGATGGAAGCCGAAACCCAGTGTGTTTCTCTGTGCAGCTCAGACTAGGGAAGGAGTGCGACTTCCACGGCATGTTGGAACTTGCTAGAACGGTGCTCGTGAACCTGTGCGATTGCTGGCTAAATCAAGATGGCCCAAGAAAGAGTGCACTGTGTTGCCCTACACTCGGCATACACACTGTGAGTCGGAAAGCTACGGGCCTGGATATTGCTTAGAAGGGCCAGGGGAGCCTGAGGGTACTCAGTGTTCTTGCAGGGAATAGGGTTTCCAGGCGAGGCACCTAGGTGTCCTGAAAGGCGTACTGGCGTTAAAATGCTGCAGAGCAGAGATTACGGCCTCATGGAAACTGCTACATGCCTCTGCTTCTGCATAGCATTTCAGGGCCTTACCTCGAGGCAAGTTCTCACGTTGCTTGCCCTGTGAGCGACAGAGCATGCTAGGATGCTGTATTTCTCCTTGAATAGAGTGACTTCAGGGACGAGGTCCCAGAAGAATTCTAAGCAGAGTGTTTTCTCATGGCAGCTCAGACGAGGGCAATGTCGAAGACTTCCAGGGCATGTTGGACTGCCTAGAAATGTGGTTCTGATGCTGTTCGAGTGCTCTGGAAATGTAGTTCTCCTGAAGTAACGTACAGTGTGTTGCCTGAGACTCGGCAGACCCAGAGGGCCTCCGAGGGACTTTTGGGACTCAAGGTTGCTCAGCAGGTCCACAGGGGTGTGGAGTTAGTCAGTGACCTAGGAACGAAAATGATGCTCACCCGAGGGGCCTAGGAGTCCTGAAAAGGGTACTTCCTTCAAAATAAAGCAGAATAGCGACTAAGAGCGCATGGAAAGAGCTGCATGCCTCCCTTTCTGCATGGCTACTCAGGGCCTTACCTCGAGGCAAGGACGCACGATGTGATTCCCTTTAGCTCTAGAGCATGGCAAGATGAGCCCCACCCCGGCCAATGAAGCACCCTGTGTAGCCAGAGAAAACATTTTCTTCCCAGACCCATGCCTACAGTGGCCAGAGGCCTGTCCACAGCAGAGAATTTCAGCTAGCTGCACGGCAACAAGAATGGACGTTTCCAAAAGGAAAAGCAAGGCTAGTACCATCACGCCCCCATTTCCATGGGCACACGCAGGGTACATCCCAGTGGTTTCTAACGAGTCAAAAGGGACACAGAGTACACACTGGTTCCTTCCCTGAATCAACTTCTCGAGGCAGGGTGTTCTGCATCTAGTGAACTGCCTCAACCAAGGAACGCCCTAGCTAGGCCTCTGGGCCCGTGCCTCTTCAAAAGCTTGCAGTGCTACAGGAAAAACTGTGCTGTCGTTGCAATAGGAACGCAAGCCGTCTTTCTCCTGGAGGCAGGGTGATTTCAGGTAGGAGGTGGATGGAAGGTGAAGCCGAGTGTTTTTCTCTGTGCAGCTCAGACTAGGGAATTTGTGCGATGTCCACAGCATGTTGGAAGTTGCTAGAACGGTGCTCGTGAACCTGTGCGAGTGCTGTGAAATCAAGATATCCCAAGAAAGAGTGCAGTGTGTTGCCCATGACTTGGCAGAAACAGAGGGCCGCTGAGGGACCTATGGGCCTCGTTGTTGCTCAGCAGGCTCACAGGGGTGTGGAGGTACTCAGTGATCTTGGAAGGAAAAGGATGCTCACCCGAGGGGCCTAGGAGTCCTGAAAAGGGTAGTTTCTTTAAAATAAAGCAGAGCAGCGAATAAGAGCTCATAGAAAGAGCTGCATGCCTCCGTTTCTGCATGGCTACTCAGGGCCTTACTCTGAGGCAAGGACTCACGTTGAGATTCCATTTAGCTCTAGAGCATGGCAAGATGAGCCCCACCCCAGTTAATGAAGCAACCTCTGTAGCCAGAGAAAACTCATTTTCGTCCCAGACCCATGCCTACAGTGGCCAGTGGCCTGTCAACAGCAGAGAATTTCGCTAGCTTCACGGCAACAAGAATGGACGTTTCGAAATGGAAAAGCAAGGCTAGTACCATTACACGCCCATTTCCATGGGCACACGCAGGATACATCCCTGTGGTTTCTAACGAGTCAAAAGAGACACAGAGTACACACTGGTTCCTTCCCTGAATCAACTTCTTGAGGCAGGGTGTTCTGCATCTAGTGAACTGCCTCAACCGAGAAATGCCCTAGCTAGGCCTCTGGGCCCGTGCCTCTTCAGAAGCCTGCAGTGCTACAGGAAAAACTTTGCTTTCGTTGCAAGAGGATTGCAAGACGAGTTCTCCTGGAGGCAGGGTGACTTCAGGTAGGAGGTGGATGGAAGGCGAAGTCGAGTGTTTTTCTCAGTGCAGCTCAGACTAGGGAATGTGTGCGACTTCCACAGCATGTTGGAACTTGCTAGAACGCTGCTCGTGAACCTGTACGAGTGCTGTGAACTTAGGAGATCCCAAGAAAGAGTGCAGTGTGTAGCCCATGACTCTGCAGACATATAGGACCTCCGAGGGACCTATGGGGCTCGTTGTTGCTCAGCAGTCCTACAGGGGTTTGGAGGTTCTCGGTGATCTTGGAACGAAAATGATGCTCACCCGAGTGGCCTAGGAGTCCTGAAAAGGGTACTTCCTTTAAAATAAGCAGAACTTTCACTAAGAACTCATGGAAAGAGCTGCATGCCTCCCTTTCTGCATGGCTACTCAGGCCCTTACCTCGAGGCAAGCACTCGCGTTGAGATACCCTTTAGCTCTAGACCATGGCAAATTGTGCCCATCCCGGACAATGAAGCACCCTGTGTAGCCAGAGAAAACTCATTTTCTTCCCAGACTCATGCCTACAGTGGCCAGAGGCCTGTCAACAGCTAGAATTGCAGGGAGCTTCACGGCCGCATGAATGGAGCTCTCAAAATGTTAAAGCACGGCTACTACCAACATGCCCCCATTTCCATAGTCACAAACAGCGTACATCCCTGTGGTTTCTAACACCTCAGAAGAGACACAGAGTACACACTGGTTCCTTCCGTGAATCAACTTCTCGAGGAAGGGTGTTCTGCATCTCGTGATCTGTCTCAACCAAGGAACGCCCTAACTAGGCCTCTGGGCCCGTGCCTCTTCAAAAGCCTGCAGTGCTACAGGAAAAACTGTGCTTTAGTTGCAATAGGAAGGCAAGCCGACTTTCTCCTGGAGCAGGGTGACTTCAGGTACGAGTTACTGGATGGAAGCCGAAACCCAGTGTGTTTCTCTGTGCAGCTCAGACTAGGGAAGGAGTGCGACTTCCACGGCATGTTGGAACTTGCTAGAACGGTGCTCGTGAACCTGTGCGATTGCTGGCTAAATCAAGATGGCCCAAGAAAGAGTGCACTGTGTTGCCCTACACTCGGCATACACACTGTGAGTCCGAAAGCTACGGGCCTGGATATTGCTTAGAAGGGCCAGGGGAGCCTGAGGGTACTCAGTGTTCTTGCAGGGAATAGGGTTTCCAGGCGAGGCACCTAGGTGTCCTGAAAGGCGTACTGGCGTTAAAATGCTGCAGAGCAGAGATTACGGCCTCATGGAAACTGCTACATGCCTCCGCTTCTGCATAGCATTTCAGGGCCTTACCTCGAGGCAAGTTCTCACGTTGCTTGCCCTGTGAGCGACAGAGCATGCTAGGATGCTGTATTTCTCCTTGAATAGAGTGACTTCAGGGACGAGGTCCCAGAAGAATTCTAAGCAGAGTGTTTTCTCATGGCAGCTCAGACGAGGGCAATGTCGAAGACTTCCAGGGCATGTTGGACTGCCTAGAAATGTGGTTCTGATGCTGTTCGAGTGCTCTGGAAATGTAGTTCTCCTGAAGTAACGTACAGTGTGTTGCCTGAGACTCAGCAGACCCAGAGGGCCTCCGAGGGACGTTTGGGACTCAATGTTGCTCAGCAGGTCCACAGGGGTGTGGAGTTAGTCAGTGACCTAGGAACGAAAATGATGCTCACCCGAGGGGCCTAGGAGTCCTGAAAAGGGTACTTCCTTCAAAATAAAGCAGAATAGCGACTAAGAGCGCATGGAAAGAGCTGCATGCCTCCCTTTCTGCATGGCTACTCAGGGCCTTACCTCGAGGCAAGGACGCACGTTGTGATTCCCTTTAGCTCTAGAGCATGGCAAGATGAGCCCCACCCCGGCCAATGAAGCACCCTGTGTAGCCAGAGAAAATATTTTCTTCCCAGACCCATGCCTACAGTGGCCAGAGGCCTGTCCACAGCAGAGAATTTCAGCTAGCTGCACGGCAACAAGAATGGACGTTTCCAAAAGGAAAAGCAAGGCTAGTACCATCACGCCCCCATTTCCATGGGCACACGCAGGGTACATCCCAGTGGTTTCTAACGAGTCAAAAGGGACACAGAGTACACACTGGTTCCTTCCCTGAATCAACTTCTCGAGGCAGGGTGTTCTGCATTTAGTGAACTGCCTCAACCGAGGAACGCCCTAGCTAGGCCTCTGAGCCCGTGCCTCTTCAGAAGCCTGCAGTGCTACAGGAAAAACTTTGCTTTCGTTGCAAGATGATTGCAAGATGACTTCTCCTGGACGCAGTGTGACTTCAGGTAGGAGGTGGATGGAAGGGGAAGCCAAGTGATTTTCCCAGTGCAGCTCAGACTATGGAATGTGTGCGACTTCCACAGCATGTTGGAACTTGCTAGAACGGTGCTCGTGAACCTCTACGAGTGCTGTGAAATCAAGAAGTCCCAAGAAAGAGTGCAGTGTGTAGCCCATGACTCAGCAGACACATAGGACCTCCGAGGGACCTACGGGCCTCGTTGTTGCTCAGCAGTCCTAGAGGGGTGTTAATGTTCTCAGTGATCTTGGAACGAAAATGATGCTCACCCGAGAGGCATAGGAGTCCTGAACAGGGTACTTCCTTTAAAATAAAGCCGAACCTCCACTAAGAGCTCATGGAAAGAGCTGCATGACTCCGTTTCTGCATGGCTCCTCAGGGCCTTACCTTGAGGCAAGGACTCACGTTGAGATTCCCTTCAGCTCTAGAGTATGGCAAATTGTGCCCCACCCCGGACAATGAAGCACCCTGTGTAGCCAGAGAACACTCATTTTCTTCCCAGATCCATGCCTACAGTGGCCAGAGACCTGTCAACAGCTAGAATTTCAGGGAGCTTCACGGCCGCATGAATGGAGCTCTGAAAATGGAAAAGCAAGGCTACTACCAACGTGCCCCCTTTTCCATAGGCAGAAACAGCATACATCCCTGTGGTTTCTAACAACTCAGAAGAGACACAGAGTACACACTGGTTCCTTCCGTGAATCAACTTCTCGAGGCAGGATGTTCTGCATCTCGTGAAATGCCTCAACCAAGGAACGCCCTAACTAGGCCTCTGGGCCCGTGCCTCTTCAAAAGCCTGCAGTGCTACAGGAAAAACTGTGCTTTCGTTGCAATAGGAAAGCAAGCCGACTTCTCCTGGAGGCACGGTGGCTTCAGGTAGGAGGTCCTGGATGGAAGGAGAAGCCGAGTGTTTTTCTCAGTGAAGCTCAGACTGGAATGAGTGCGACTTCCACGGCATGTTGGAACTTGCTAGAACGGAGCTCGTGAAACTTTCCGAGTTCTGGGTAAATCAAGAAGTCCCAAAAAAGTCTGCAGTGTGTTGCCCATGGCTAGGCAGAAAGAGAGGGCCGCCGAGGGACCTAAGGGCCTCGTTGTTGCTCAGCAGGCTCACAGGGGTGTGGAGGTACTCAGTGATCTTGGAATGAAAATGATGCTCACCCGAGGGGCCTAGGAGTCCTGAAAAGGGTACTTCCTTTAAAATAAAGCAGAACAGCGAATAAGAGCTCATGGAAACAGCTGCATGCCTCCGTTTCTGCATGGCTACTCTGGGCCTTACTCCGAGGCAAGGACTCACGTTGAGATTCCCTTTAGCTCTAGAGCATGGCAAGATGAGCCCCACCCCGGTTAATGAAGCACCCTCTGTAGCCAGAGAAAACTCATTTTCTTCCCAGACCCATGCCTACAGTGGCCAGTGGCCTGTCAACAGCAGAGAATTTCGCTAGCTTCACGGCAACAAGAATGGACGTTTCCAAATGGAAAAGCAAGGCTAGTACCATTACACGCCCATTTCCATGGGCACACGCAGGATACATCCCTGTGGTTTCTAACGAGTCAAAAGAGACACAGAGTACACACTGGTTCCTTCCCTGAATCAACTTCTTGAGGCAGGGTGTTCTGCATCTAGTGAACTGCCTCAACCGAGAAACGCCCTAGCTAGGCCTCTGGGCCCGTGCCTCTTCAGAAGCCTGCAGTGCTACAGGAAAAACTTTGCTTTCGTTGCAAGAGGATTGCAAGATGACTTCTCCTGGCCGCAGTGTGACTTCAGGTAGGAGGTGGATGGAAGGGGAATCCAAGTGATTTTCCCAGTGTAGCTCAGACTAGGGAATGTGTGCGACTTCCACAGCATGTTGGAACTTGCTAGAACGCTGCTCGTGAACCTGTACGAGTGCTGTGAACTTAGGAGATCCCAAGAAAGAGTGCAGTGTGTAGCCCATGACTCTGCAGACATATAGGACCTCCGAGGGACCTATGGGGCTCGTTGTTGCTCAGCAGTCCTACAGGGGTTTGGAGGTTCTCGGTGATCTTGGAACGAAAATGATGCTCACCCGAGTGGCCTAGGAGTCCTGAAAAGGGTACTTCCTTTAAAATAAGCAGAACTTTCACTAAGAACTCATGGAAAGAGCTGCATGCCTCCCTTTCTGCATGGCTACTCAGGCCCTTACCTCGAGGCAAGCACTCGCGTTGAGATACCCTTTAGCTCTAGACCATGGCAAATTGTGCCCATCCCGGACAATGAAGCACCCTGTGTAGCCAGAGAAAACTCATTTTCTTCCCAGACTCATGCCTACAGTGGCCAGAGGCCTGTCAACAGCTAGAATTGCAGGGAGCTTCACGGCCGCATGAATGGAGCTCTCAAAATGTTAAAGCACGGCTACTACCAACATGCCCCCATTTCCATAGTCACAAACAGCGTACATCCCTGTGGTTTCTAACACCTCAGAAGAGACACAGAGTACACACTGGTTCCTTCCGTGAATCAACTTCTCGAGGAAGGGTGTTCTGCATCTCGTGATCTGCCTCAACCAAGGAACGCCCTAACTAGGCCTCTGGGCCCGTGCCTCTTCAAAAGCCTGCAGTGCTACAGGAAAAACTGTGCTTTAGTTGCAATAGGAAGGCAAGCCGACTTTCTCCTGGAGCAGGGTGACTTCAGGTACGAGTTACTGGATGGAAGCCGAAACCCAGTGTGTTTCTCTGTGCAGCTCAGACTAGGGAAGGAGTGCGACTTCCACGGCATGTTGGAACTTGCTAGAACGGTGCTCGTGAACCTGTGCGATTGCTGGCTAAATCAAGATGGCCCAAGAAAGAGTGCACTGTGTTGCCCTACACTCGGCATACACACTGTGAGTCCGAAAGCTACGGGCCTGGATATTGCTTAGAAGGGCCAGGGGAGCCTGAGGGTACTCAGTGTTCTTGCAGGGAATAGGGTTTCCAGGCGAGGCACCTAGGTGTCCTGAAAGGCGTACTGGCGTTAAAATGCTGCAGAGCAGAGATTACGGCCTCATGGAAACTGCTACATGCCTCCGCTTCTGCATAGCATTTCAGGGCCTTACCTCGAGGCAAGTTCTCACGTTGCTTGCCCTGTGAGCGACAGAGCATGCTAGGATGCTGTATTTCTCCTTGAATAGAGTGACTTCAGGGACGAGGTCCCAGAAGAATTCTAAGCAGAGTGTTTTCTCATGGCAGCTCAGACGAGGGCAATGTCGAAGACTTCCAGGGCATGTTGGACTGCCTAGAAATGTGGTTCTGATGCTGTTCGAGTGCTCTGGAAATGTAGTTCTCCTGAAGTAACGTACAGTGTGTTGCCTGAGACTCAGCAGACCCAGAGGGCCTCCGAGGGACGTTTGGGACTCAATGTTGCTCAGCAGGTCCACAGGGGTGTGGAGTTAGTCAGTGACCTAGGAACGAAAATGATGCTCACCCGAGGGGCCTAGGAGTCCTGAAAAGGGTACTTCCTTCAAAATAAAGCAGAATAGCGACTAAGAGCGCATGGAAAGAGCTGCATGCCTCCCTTTCTGCATGGCTACTCAGGGCCTTACCTCGAGGCAAGGACGCACGTTGTGATTCCCTTTAGCTCTAGAGCATGGCAAGATGAGCCCCACCCCGGCCAATGAAGCACCCTGTGTAGCCAGAGAAAATATTTTCTTCCCAGACCCATGCCTACAGTGGCCAGAGGCCTGTCCACAGCAGAGAATTTCAGCTAGCTGCACGGCAACAAGAATGGACGTTTCCAAAAGGAAAAGCAAGGCTAGTACCATCACGCCCCCATTTCCATGGGCACACGCAGGGTACATCCCAGTGGTTTCTAACGAGTCAAAAGGGACACAGAGTACACACTGGTTCCTTCCCTGAATCAACTTCTCGAGGCAGGGTGTTCTGCATTTAGTGAACTGCCTCAACCGAGGAACGCCCTAGCTAGGCCTCTGAGCCCGTGCCTCTTCAGAAGCCTGCAGTGCTACAGGAAAAACTTTGCTTTCGTTGCAAGATGATTGCAAGATGACTTCTCCTGGACGCAGTGTGACTTCAGGTAGGAGGTGGATGGAAGGGGAAGCCAAGTGATTTTCCCAGTGCAGCTCAGACTATGGAATGTGTGCGACTTCCACAGCATGTTGGAACTTGCTAGAACGGTGCTCGTGAACCTCTACGAGTGCTGTGAAATCAAGAAGTCCCAAGAAAGAGTGCAGTGTGTAGCCCATGACTCAGCAGACACATAGGACCTCCGAGGGACCTACGGGCCTCGTTGTTGCTCAGCAGTCCTAGAGGGGTGTTAATGTTCTCAGTGATCTTGGAACGAAAATGATGCTCACCCGAGAGGCATAGGAGTCCTGAACAGGGTACTTCCTTTAAAATAAAGCCGAACCTCCACTAAGAGCTCATGGAAAGAGCTGCATGACTCCGTTTCTGCATGGCTCCTCAGGGCCTTACCTTGAGGCAAGGACTCACGTTGAGATTCCCTTCAGCTCTAGAGTATGGCAAATTGTGCCCCACCCCGGACAATGAAGCACCCTGTGTAGCCAGAGAACACTCATTTTCTTCCCAGATCCATGCCTACAGTGGCCAGAGACCTGTCAACAGCTAGAATTTCAGGGAGCTTCACGGCCGCATGAATGGAGCTCTGAAAATGGAAAAGCAAGGCTACTACCAACGTGCCCCCTTTTCCATAGGCAGAAACAGCATACATCCCTGTGGTTTCTAACAACTCAGAAGAGACACAGAGTACACACTGGTTCCTTCCGTGAATCAACTTCTCGAGGCAGGATGTTCTGCATCTCGTGAAATGCCTCAACCAAGGAAAGCCCTAACTAGGCCTCTGGGCCCGTGCCTCTTCAAAAGCCTGCAGTGCTACAGGAAAAACTGTGCTTTCGTTGCAATAGGAAAGCAAGCCGACTTCTCCTGGAGGCACGGTGGCTTCAGGTAGGAGGTCCTGGATGGAAGGAGAAGCCGAGTGTTTTTCTCAGTGAAGCTCAGACTGGAATGAGTGCGACTTCCACGGCATGTTGGAACTTGCTAGAACGGAGCTCGTGAAACTTTCCGAGTTCTGGGTAAATCAAGAAGTCCCAAAAAAGTCTGCAGTGTGTTGCCCATGGCTAGGCAGAAAGAGAGGGCCGCCGAGGGACCTAAGGGCCTCGTTGTTGCTCAGCAGGCTCACAGGGGTGTGGAGGTACTCAGTGATCTTGGAATGAAAATGATGCTCACCCGAGGGGCCTAGGAGTCCTGAAAAGGGTACTTCCTTTAAAATAAAGCAGAACAGCGAATAAGAGCTCATGGAAACAGCTGCATGCCTCCGTTTCTGCATGGCTACTCTGGGCCTTACTCCGAGGCAAGGACTCACGTTGAGATTCCCTTTAGCTCTAGAGCATGGCAAGATGAGCCCCACCCCGGTTAATGAAGCACCCTCTGTAGCCAGAGAAAACTCATTTTCTTCCCAGACCCATGCCTACAGTGGCCAGTGGCCTGTCAACAGCAGAGAATTTCGCTAGCTTCACGGCAACAAGAATGGACGTTTCCAAATGGAAAAGCAAGGCTAGTACCATTACACGCCCATTTCCATGGGCACACGCAGGATACATCCCTGTGGTTTCTAACGAGTCAAAAGAGACACAGAGTACACACTGGTTCCTTCCCTGAATCAACTTCTTGAGGCAGGGTGTTCTGCATCTAGTGAACTGCCTCAACCGAGAAACGCCCTAGCTAGGCCTCTGGGCCCGTGCCTCTTCAGAAGCCTGCAGTGCTACAGGAAAAACTTTGCTTTCGTTGCAAGAGGATTGCAAGATGACTTCTCCTGGCCGCAGTGTGACTTCAGGTAGGAGGTGGATGGAAGGGGAATCCAAGTGATTTTCCCAGTGTAGCTCAGACTAGGGAATGTGTGCGACTTCCACAGCATGTTGGAACTTGCTAGAACGCTGCTCGTGAACCTGTACGAGTGCTGTGAACTTAGGAGATCCCAAGAAAGAGTGCAGTGTGTAGCCCATGACTCTGCAGACATATAGGACCTCCGAGGGACCTATGGGGCTCGTTGTTGCTCAGCAGTCCTACAGGGGTTTGGAGGTTCTCGGTGATCTTGGAACGAAAATGATGCTCACCCGAGTGGCCTAGGAGTCCTGAAAAGGGTACTTCCTTTAAAATAAGCAGAACTTTCACTAAGAACTCATGGAAAGAGCTGCATGCCTCCCTTTCTGCATGGCTACTCAGGCCCTTACCTCGAGGCAAGCACTCGCGTTGAGATACCCTTTAGCTCTAGACCATGGCAAATTGTGCCCATCCCGGACAATGAAGCACCCTGTGTAGCCAGAGAAAACTCATTTTCTTCCCAGACTCATGCCTACAGTGGCCAGAGGCCTGTCAACAGCTAGAATTGCAGGGAGCTTCACGGCCGCATGAATGGAGCTCTCAAAATGTTAAAGCACGGCTACTACCAACATGCCCCCATTTCCATAGTCACAAACAGCGTACATCCCTGTGGTTTCTAACACCTCAGAAGAGACACAGAGTACACACTGGTTCCTTCCGTGAATCAACTTCTCGAGGAAGGGTGTTCTGCATCTCGTGATCTGCCTCAACCAAGGAACGCCCTAACTAGGCCTCTGGGCCCGTGCCTCTTCAAAAGCCTGCAGTGCTACAGGAAAAACTGTGCTTTAGTTGCAATAGGAAGGCAAGCCGACTTTCTCCTGGAGCAGGGTGACTTCAGGTACGAGTTACTGGATGGAAGCCGAAACCCAGTGTGTTTCTCTGTGCAGCTCAGACTAGGGAAGGAGTGCGACTTCCACGGCATGTTGGAACTTGCTAGAACGGTGCTCGTGAACCTGTGCGATTGCTGGCTAAATCAAGATGGCCCAAGAAAGAGTGCACTGTGTTGCCCTACACTCGGCATACACACTGTGAGTCCGAAAGCTACGGGCCTGGATATTGCTTAGAAGGGCCAGGGGAGCCTGAGGGTACTCAGTGTTCTTGCAGGGAATAGGGTTTCCAGGCGAGGCACCTAGGTGTCCTGAAAGGCGTACTGGCGTTAAAATGCTGCAGAGCAGAGATTACGGCCTCATGGAAACTGCTACATGCCTCCGCTTCTGCATAGCATTTCAGGGCCTTACCTCGAGGCAAGTTCTCACGTTGCTTGCCCTGTGAGCGACAGAGCATGCTAGGATGCTGTATTTCTCCTTGAATAGAGTGACTTCAGGGACGAGGTCCCAGAAGAATTCTAAGCAGAGTGTTTTCTCATGGCAGCTCAGACGAGGGCAATGTCGAAGACTTCCAGGGCATGTTGGACTGCCTAGAAATGTGGTTCTGATGCTGTTCGAGTGCTCTGGAAATGTAGTTCTCCTGAAGTAACGTACAGTGTGTTGCCTGAGACTCGGCAGACCCAGAGGGCCTCCGAGGGACGTTTGGGACTCAAGGTTGCTCAGCAGGTCCACAGGGGTGTGGAGTTAGTCAGTGACCTAGGAACGAAAATGATGCTCACCCGAGGGGCCTAGGAGTCCTGAAAAGGGTACTTCCTTCAAAATAAAGCAGAATAGCGACTAAGAGCGCATGGAAAGAGCTGCATTCCTCCCTTTCTGCATGGCTACTCAGGGCCTTACCTCGAGGCAAGGACGCACGTTGTGATTCCCTTTAGCTCTAGAGCATGGCAAGATGAGCCCCACCCCGGCCAATGAAGCACCCTGTGTAGCCAGAGAAAACATTTTCTTCCCAGACCCATGCCTACAGTGGCCAGAGGCCTGTCCACAGCAGAGAATTTCAGCTAGCTGCACGGCAACAAGAATGGACGTTTCCAAAAGGAAAAGCAAGGCTAGTACCATCACGCCCCCATTTCCATGGGCACACGCAGGGTACATCCCAGTGGTTTCTAACGAGTCAAAAGGGACACAGAGTACACACTGGTTCCTTCCCTGAATCAACTTCTCGAGGCAGGGTGTTCTGCATCTAGTGAACTGCCTCAACCAAGGAACGCCCTAGCTAGGCCTCTGGGCCCGTGCCTCTTCAAAAGCTTGCAGTGCTACAGGAAAAACTGTGCTGTCGTTGCAATAGGAACGCAAGCCGTCTTTCTCCTGGAGGCAGGGTGATTTCAGGTAGGAGGTGGATGGAAGGTGAAGCCGAGTGTTTTTCTCTGTGCAGCTCAGACTAGGGAATTTGTGCGATGTCCACAGCATGTTGGAACTTGCTAGAACGGTGCTCGTGAACCTGTGCGAGTGCTGTGAAATCAAGATATCCCAAGAAAGAGTGCAGTGTGTTGCCCATGACTTGGCAGAAAGAGAGGGCCGCCGAGGGACCTAAGGGCCTCGTTGTTGCTCAGCAGGCTCACAGGGGTGTGGAGGTACTCAGTGATCTTGGAATGAAAATGATGCTCACCCGAGGGGCCTAGGAGTCCTGAAAAGGGTACTTCCTTTAAAATAAAGCAGAACAGCGAATAAGAGCTCATGGAAACAGCTGCATGCTACCGTTTCTGCATGGCTACTCTGGGCCTTACTCCGAGGCAAGGACTCACGTTGAGATTCCCTTTAGCTCTAGAACATGGCAAGATGAGCCCCACCCCGGTTAATGAAGCACCCTCTGTAGCCAGAGAAAACTCATTTTCTTCCCAGACCCATGCCTACAGTGGCCAGTGGCCTGTCAACAGCAGAGAATTTCGCTAGCTTCACGGCAACAAGAATGGACGTTTCCAAATGGAAAAGCAAGGCTAGTACCATTACACGCCCATTTCCATGGGCACACGCAGGATACATCCCTGTGGTTTCTAACGAGTCAAAAGAGACACAGAGTACACACTGGTTCCTTCCCTGAATCAACTTCTTGAGGCAGGGTGTTCTGCATCTAGTGAACTGCCTCAACCGAGAAACGCCCTAGCTAGGCCTCTGGGCCCGTGCCTCTTCAGAAGCCTGCAGTGCTACAGGAAAAACTTTGCTTTCGTTGCAAGAGGATTGCAAGATGACTTCTCCTGGCCGCAGTGTGACTTCAGGTAGGAGGTGGATGGAAGGGGAATCCAAGTGATTTTCCCAGTGTAGCTCAGACTAGGGAATGTGTGCGACTTCCACAGCATGTTGGAACTTGCTAGAACGCTGCTCGTGAACCTGTACGAGTGCTGTGAACTTAGGAGATCCCAAGAAAGAGTGCAGTGTGTAGCCCATGACTCTGCAGACATATAGGACCTCCGAGGGACCTATGGGGCTCGTTGTTGCTCAGCAGTCCTACAGGGGTTTGGAGGTTCTCGGTGATCTTGGAACGAAAATGATGCTCACCCGAGTGGCCTAGGAGTCCTGAAAAGGGTACTTCCTTTAAAATAAGCAGAACTTTCACTAAGAACTCATGGAAAGAGCTGCATGCCTCCCTTTCTGCATGGCTACTCAGGCCCTTACCTCGAGGCAAGCACTCGCGTTGAGATACCCTTTAGCTCTAGACCATGGCAAATTGTGCCCATCCCGGACAATGAAGCACCCTGTGTAGCCAGAGAAAACTCATTTTCTTCCCAGACTCATGCCTACAGTGGCCAGAGGCCTGTCAACAGCTAGAATTGCAGGGAGCTTCACGGCCGCATGAATGGAGCTCTCAAAATGTTAAAGCACGGCTACTACCAACATGCCCCCATTTCCATAGTCACAAACAGCGTACATCCCTGTGGTTTCTAACACCTCAGAAGAGACACAGAGTACACACTGGTTCCTTCCGTGAATCAACTTCTCGAGGAAGGGTGTTCTGCATCTCGTGATCTGCCTCAACCAAGGAACGCCCTAACTAGGCCTCTGGGCCCGTGCCTCTTCAAAAGCCTGCAGTGCTACAGGAAAAACTGTGCTTTAGTTGCAATAGGAAGGCAAGCCGACTTTCTCCTGGAGCAGGGTGACTTCAGGTACGAGTTACTGGATGGAAGCCGAAACCCAGTGTGTTTCTCTGTGCAGCTCAGACTAGGGAAGGAGTGCGACTTCCACGGCATGTTGGAACTTGCTAGAACGGTGCTCGTGAACCTGTGCGATTGCTGGCTAAATCAAGATGGCCCAAGAAAGAGTGCACTGTGTTGCCCTACACTCGGCATACACACTGTGAGTCCGAAAGCTACGGGCCTGGATATTGCTTAGAAGGGCCAGGGGAGCCTGAGGGTACTCAGTGTTCTTGCAGGGAATAGGGTTTCCAGGCGAGGCACCTAGGTGTCCTGAAAGGCGTACTGGCGTTAAAATGCTGCAGAGCAGAGATTACGGCCTCATGGAAACTGCTACATGCCTCCGCTTCTGCATAGCATTTCAGGGCCTTACCTCGAGGCAAGTTCTCACGTTGCTTGCCCTGTGAGCGACAGAGCATGCTAGGATGCTGTATTTCTCCTTGAATAGAGTGACTTCAGGGACGAGGTCCCAGAAGAATTCTAAGCAGAGTGTTTTCTCATGGCAGCTCAGACGAGGGCAATGTCGAAGACTTCCAGGGCATGTTGGACTGCCTAGAAATGTGGTTCTGATGCTGTTCGAGTGCTCTGGAAATGTAGTTCTCCTGAAGTAACGTACAGTGTGTTGCCTGAGACTCGGCAGACCCAGAGGGCCTCCGAGGGACGTTTGGGACTCAAGGTTGCTCAGCAGGTCCACAGGGGTGTGGAGTTAGTCAGTGACCTAGGAACGAAAATGATGCTCACCCGAGGGGCCTAGGAGTCCTGAAAAGGGTACTTCCTTCAAAATAAAGCAGAATAGCGACTAAGAGCGCATGGAAAGAGCTGCATGCCTCCCTTTCTGCATGGCTACTCAGGGCCTTACCTCGAGGCAAGGACGCACGTTGTGATTCCCTTTAGCTCTAGAGCATGGCAAGATGAGCCCCACCCCGGCCAATGAAGCACCCTGTGTAGCCAGAGAAAACATTTTCTTCCCAGACCCATGCCTACAGTGGCCAGAGGCCTGTCCACAGCAGAGAATTTCAGCTAGCTGCACGGCAACAAGAATGGACGTTTCCAAAAGGAAAAGCAAGGCTAGTACCATCACGCCCCCATTTCCATGGGCACACGCAGGGTACATCCCAGTGGTTTCTAACGAGTCAAAAGGGACACAGAGTACACACTGGTTCCTTCCCTGAATCAACTTCTCGAGGCAGGGTGTTCTGCATCTAGTGAACTGCCTCAACCAAGGAACGCCCTAGCTAGGCCTCTGGGCCCGTGCCTCTTCAAAAGCTTGCAGTGCTACAGGAAAAACTGTGCTGTCGTTGCAATAGGAACGCAAGCCGTCTTTCTCCTGGAGGCAGGGTGATTTCAGGTAGGAGGTGGATGGAAGGTGAAGCCGAGTGTTTTTCTCTGTGCAGCTCAGACTAGGGAATTTGTGCGATGTCCACAGCATGTTGGAACTTGCTAGAACGGTGCTCGTGAACCTGTGCGAGTGCTGTGAAATCAAGATATCCCAAGAAAGAGTGCAGTGTGTTGCCCATGACTTGGCAGAAAGAGAGGGCCGCCGAGGGACCTAAGGGCCTCGTTGTTGCTCAGCAGGCTCACAGGGGTGTGGAGGTACTCAGTGATCTTGGAATGAAAATGATGCTCACCCGAGGGGCCTAGGAGTCCTGAAAAGGGTACTTCCTTTAAAATAAAGCAGAACAGCGAATAAGAGCTCATGGAAACAGCTGCATGCTACCGTTTCTGCATGGCTACTCTGGGCCTTACTCCGAGGCAAGGACTCACGTTGAGATTCCCTTTAGCTCTAGAACATGGCAAGATGAGCCCCACCCCGGTTAATGAAGCACCCTCTGTAGCCAGAGAAAACTCATTTTCTTCCCAGACCCATGCCTACAGTGGCCAGTGGCCTGTCAACAGCAGAGAATTTCGCTAGCTTCACGGCAACAAGAATGGACGTTTCCAAATGGAAAAGCAAGGCTAGTACCATTACACGCCCATTTCCATGGGCACACGCAGGATACATCCCTGTGGTTTCTAACGAGTCAAAAGAGACACAGAGTACACACTGGTTCCTTCCCTGAATCAACTTCTTGAGGCAGGGTGTTCTGCATCTAGTGAACTGCCTCAACCGAGAAACGCCCTAGCTAGGCCTCTGGGCCCGTGCCTCTTCAGAAGCCTGCAGTGCTACAGGAAAAACTTTGCTTTCGTTGCAAGAGGATTGCAAGATGACTTCTCCTGGCCGCAGTGTGACTTCAGGTAGGAGGTGGATGGAAGGGGAATCCAAGTGATTTTCCCAGTGTAGCTCAGACTAGGGAATGTGTGCGACTTCCACAGCATGTTGGAACTTGCTAGAACGCTGCTCGTGAACCTGTACGAGTGCTGTGAACTTAGGAGATCCCAAGAAAGAGTGCAGTGTGTAGCCCATGACTCTGCAGACATATAGGACCTCCGAGGGACCTATGGGGCTCGTTGTTGCTCAGCAGTCCTACAGGGGTTTGGAGGTTCTCGGTGATCTTGGAACGAAAATGATGCTCACCCGAGTGGCCTAGGAGTCCTGAAAAGGGTACTTCCTTTAAAATAAGCAGAACTTTCACTAAGAACTCATGGAAAGAGCTGCATGCCTCCCTTTCTGCATGGCTACTCAGGCCCTTACCTCGAGGCAAGCACTCGCGTTGAGATACCCTTTAGCTCTAGACCATGGCAAATTGTGCCCATCCCGGACAATGAAGCACCCTGTGTAGCCAGAGAAAACTCATTTTCTTCCCAGACTCATGCCTACAGTGGCCAGAGGCCTGTCAACAGCTAGAATTGCAGGGAGCTTCACGGCCGCATGAATGGAGCTCTCAAAATGTTAAAGCACGGCTACTACCAACATGCCCCCATTTCCATAGTCACAAACAGCGTACATCCCTGTGGTTTCTAACACCTCAGAAGAGACACAGAGTACACACTGGTTCCTTCCGTGAATCAACTTCTCGAGGAAGGGTGTTCTGCATCTCGTGATCTGCCTCAACCAAGGAACGCCCTAACTAGGCCTCTGGGCCCGTGCCTCTTCAAAAGCCTGCAGTGCTACAGGAAAAACTGTGCTTTAGTTGCAATAGGAAGGCAAGCCGACTTTCTCCTGGAGCAGGGTGACTTCAGGTACGAGTTACTGGATGGAAGCCGAAACCCAGTGTGTTTCTCTGTGCAGCTCAGACTAGGGAAGGAGTGCGACTTCCACGGCATGTTGGAACTTGCTAGAACGGTGCTCGTGAACCTGTGCGATTGCTGGCTAAATCAAGATGGCCCAAGAAAGAGTGCACTGTGTTGCCCTACACTCGGCATACACACTGTGAGTCCGAAAGCTACGGGCCTGGATATTGCTTAGAAGGGCCAGGGGAGCCTGAGGGTACTCAGTGTTCTTGCAGGGAATAGGGTTTCCAGGCGAGGCACCTAGGTGTCCTGAAAGGCGTACTGGCGTTAAAATGCTGCAGAGCAGAGATTACGGCCTCATGGAAACTGCTACATGCCTCCGCTTCTGCATAGCATTTCAGGGCCTTACCTCGAGGCAAGTTCTCACGTTGCTTGCCCTGTGAGCGACAGAGCATGCTAGGATGCTGTATTTCTCCTTGAATAGAGTGACTTCAGGGACGAGGTCCCAGAAGAATTCTAAGCAGAGTGTTTTCTCATGGCAGCTCAGACGAGGGCAATGTCGAAGACTTCCAGGGCATGTTGGACTGCCTAGAAATGTGGTTCTGATGCTGTTCGAGTGCTCTGGAAATGTAGTTCTCCTGAAGTAACGTACAGTGTGTTGCCTGAGACTCAGCAGACCCAGAGGGCCTCCGAGGGACGTTTGGGACTCAATGTTGCTCAGCAGGTCCACAGGGGTGTGGAGTTAGTCAGTGACCTAGGAACGAAAATGATGCTCACCCGAGGGGCCTAGGAGTCCTGAAAAGGGTACTTCCTTCAAAATAAAGCAGAATAGCGACTAAGAGCGCATGGAAAGAGCTGCATGCCTCCCTTTCTGCATGGCTACTCAGGGCCTTACCTCGAGGCAAGGACGCACGTTGTGATTCCCTTTAGCTCTAGAGCATGGCAAGATGAGCCCCACCCCGGCCAATGAAGCACCCTGTGTAGCCAGAGAAAATATTTTCTTCCCAGACCCATGCCTACAGTGGCCAGAGGCCTGTCCACAGCAGAGAATTTCAGCTAGCTGCACGGCAACAAGAATGGACGTTTCCAAAAGGAAAAGCAAGGCTAGTACCATCACGCCCCCATTTCCATGGGCACACGCAGGGTACATCCCAGTGGTTTCTAACGAGTCAAAAGGGACACAGAGTACACACTGGTTCCTTCCCTGAATCAACTTCTCGAGGCAGGGTGTTCTGCATTTAGTGAACTGCCTCCACCGAGGAACGCCCTAGCTAGGCCTCTGAGCCCGTGCCTCTTCAGAAGCCTGCAGTGCTACAGGAAAAACTTTGCTTTCGTTGCAAGATGATTGCAAGATGACTTCTCCTGGACGCAGTGTGACTTCAGGTAGGAGGTGGATGGAAGGGGAAGCCAAGTGATTTTCCCAGTGCAGCTCAGACTATGGAATGTGTGCGACTTCCACAGCATGTTGGAACTTGCTAGAACGGTGCTCGTGAACCTCTACGAGTGCTGTGAAATCAAGAAGTCCCAAGAAAGAGTGCAGTGTGTAGCCCATGACTCAGCAGACACATAGGACCTCCGAGGGACCTACGGGCCTCGTTGTTGCTCAGCAGTCCTAGAGGGGTGTTAATGTTCTCAGTGATCTTGGAACGAAAATGATGCTCACCCGAGAGGCATAGGAGTCCTGAACAGGGTACTTCCTTTAAAATAAAGCCGAACCTCCACTAAGAGCTCATGGAAAGAGCTGCATGACTCCGTTTCTGCATGGCTCCTCAGGGCCTTACCTTGAGGCAAGGACTCACGTTGAGATTCCCTTCAGCTCTAGAGTATGGCAAATTGTGCCCCACCCCGGACAATGAAGCACCCTGTGTAGCCAGAGAACACTCATTTTCTTCCCAGATCCATGCCTACAGTGGCCAGAGACCTGTCAACAGCTAGAATTTCAGGGAGCTTCACGGCCGCATGAATGGAGCTCTGAAAATGGAAAAGCAAGGCTACTACCAACGTGCCCCCTTTTCCATAGGCAGAAACAGCATACATCCCTGTGGTTTCTAACAACTCAGAAGAGACACAGAGTACACACTGGTTCCTTCCGTGAATCAACTTCTCGAGGCAGGATGTTCTGCATCTCGTGAAATGCCTCAACCAAGGAAAGCCCTAACTAGGCCTCTGGGCCCGTGCCTCTTCAAAAGCCTGCAGTGCTACAGGAAAAACTGTGCTTTCGTTGCAATAGGAAAGCAAGCCGACTTCTCCTGGAGGCACGGTGGCTTCAGGTAGGAGGTCCTGGATGGAAGGAGAAGCCGAGTGTTTTTCTCAGTGAAGCTCAGACTGGAATGAGTGCGACTTCCACGGCATGTTGGAACTTGCTAGAACGGAGCTCGTGAAACTTTCCGAGTTCTGGGTAAATCAAGAAGTCCCAAAAAAGTCTGCAGTGTGTTGCCCATGGCTAGGCAGAAAGAGAGGGCCGCCGAGGGACCTAAGGGCCTCGTTGTTGCTCAGCAGGCTCACAGGGGTGTGGAGGTACTCAGTGATCTTGGAATGAAAATGATGCTCACCCGAGGGGCCTAGGAGTCCTGAAAAGGGTACTTCCTTTAAAATAAAGCAGAACAGCGAATAAGAGCTCATGGAAACAGCTGCATGCCTCCGTTTCTGCATGGCTACTCTGGGCCTTACTCCGAGGCAAGGACTCACGTTGAGATTCCCTTTAGCTCTAGAGCATGGCAAGATGAGCCCCACCCCGGTTAATGAAGCACCCTCTGTAGCCAGAGAAAACTCATTTTCTTCCCAGACCCATGCCTACAGTGGCCAGTGGCCTGTCAACAGCAGAGAATTTCGCTAGCTTCACGGCAACAAGAATGGACGTTTCCAAATGGAAAAGCAAGGCTAGTACCATTACACGCCCATTTCCATGGGCACACGCAGGATACATCCCTGTGGTTTCTAACGAGTCAAAAGAGACACAGAGTACACACTGGTTCCTTCCCTGAATCAACTTCTTGAGGCAGGGTGTTCTGCATCTAGTGAACTGCCTCAACCGAGAAACGCCCTAGCTAGGCCTCTGGGCCCGTGCCTCTTCAGAAGCCTGCAGTGCTACAGGAAAAACTTTGCTTTCGTTGCAAGAGGATTGCAAGATGACTTCTCCTGGCCGCAGTGTGACTTCAGGTAGGAGGTGGATGGAAGGGGAATCCAAGTGATTTTCCCAGTGTAGCTCAGACTAGGGAATGTGTGCGACTTCCACAGCATGTTGGAACTTGCTAGAACGCTGCTCGTGAACCTGTACGAGTGCTGTGAACTTAGGAGATCCCAAGAAAGAGTGCAGTGTGTAGCCCATGACTCTGCAGACATATAGGACCTCCGAGGGACCTATGGGGCTCGTTGTTGCTCAGCAGTCCTACAGGGGTTTGGAGGTTCTCGGTGATCTTGGAACGAAAATGATGCTCACCCGAGTGGCCTAGGAGTCCTGAAAAGGGTACTTCCTTTAAAATAAGCAGAACTTTCACTAAGAACTCATGGAAAGAGCTGCATGCCTCCCTTTCTGCATGGCTACTCAGGCCCTTACCTCGAGGCAAGCACTCGCGTTGAGATACCCTTTAGCTCTAGACCATGGCAAATTGTGCCCATCCCGGACAATGAAGCACCCTGTGTAGCCAGAGAAAACTCATTTTCTTCCCAGACTCATGCCTACAGTGGCCAGAGGCCTGTCAACAGCTAGAATTGCAGGGAGCTTCACGGCCGCATGAATGGAGCTCTCAAAATGTTAAAGCACGGCTACTACCAACATGCCCCCATTTCCATAGTCACAAACAGCGTACATCCCTGTGGTTTCTAACACCTCAGAAGAGACACAGAGTACACACTGGTTCCTTCCGTGAATCAACTTCTCGAGGAAGGGTGTTCTGCATCTCGTGATCTGCCTCAACCAAGGAACGCCCTAACTAGGCCTCTGGGCCCGTGCCTCTTCAAAAGCCTGCAGTGCTACAGGAAAAACTGTGCTTTAGTTGCAATAGGAAGGCAAGCCGACTTTCTCCTGGAGCAGGGTGACTTCAGGTACGAGTTACTGGATGGAAGCCGAAACCCAGTGTGTTTCTCTGTGCAGCTCAGACTAGGGAAGGAGTGCGACTTCCACGGCATGTTGGAACTTGCTAGAACGGTGCTCGTGAACCTGTGCGATTGCTGGCTAAATCAAGATGGCCCAAGAAAGAGTGCACTGTGTTGCCCTACACTCGGCATACACACTGTGAGTCCGAAAGCTACGGGCCTGGATATTGCTTAGAAGGGCCAGGGGAGCCTGAGGGTACTCAGTGTTCTTGCAGGGAATAGGGTTTCCAGGCGAGGCACCTAGGTGTCCTGAAAGGCGTACTGGCGTTAAAATGCTGCAGAGCAGAGATTACGGCCTCATGGAAACTGCTACATGCCTCCGCTTCTGCATAGCATTTCAGGGCCTTACCTCGAGGCAAATTCTCACGTTGCTTGCCCTGTGAGCGACAGAGCATGCTAGGATGCTGTATTTCTCCTTGAATAGAGTGACTTCAGGGACGAGGTCCCAGAAGAATTCTAAGCAGAGTGTTTTCTCATGGCAGCTCAGACGAGGGCAATGTCGAAGACTTCCAGGGCATGTTGGACTGCCTAGAAATGTGGTTCTGATGCTGTTCGAGTGCTCTGGAAATGTAGTTCTCCTGAAGTAACGTACAGTGTGTTGCCTGAGACTCGGCAGACCCAGAGGGCCTCCGAGGGACGTTTGGGACTCAAGGTTGCTCAGCAGGTCCACAGGGGTGTGGAGTTAGTCAGTGACCTAGGAACGAAAATGATGCTCACCCGAGGGGCCTAGGAGTCCTGAAAAGGGTACTTCCTTCAAAATAAAGCTGAATAGCGACTAAGAGCGCATGGAAAGAGCTGCATTCCTCCCTTTCTGCATGGCTACTCAGGGCCTTACCTCGAGGCAAGGACGCACGTTGTGATTCCCTTTAGCTCTAGAGCATGGCAAGATGAGCCCCACCCCGGCCAATGAAGCACCCTGTGTAGCCAGAGAAAACATTTTCTTCCCAGACCCATGCCTACAGTGGCCAGAGGCCTGTCCACAGCAGAGAATTTCAGCTAGCTGCACGGCAACAAGAATGGACGTTTCCAAAAGGAAAAGCAAGGCTAGTACCATCACGCCCCCATTTCCATGGGCACACGCAGGGTACATCCCAGTGGTTTCTAACGAGTCAAAAGGGACACAGAGTACACACTGGTTCCTTCCCTGAATCAACTTCTCGAGGCAGGGTGTTCTGCATCTAGTGAACTGCCTCAACCAAGGAACGCCCTAGCTAGGCCTCTGGGCCCGTGCCTCTTCAAAAGCTTGCAGTGCTACAGGAAAAACTGTGCTGTCGTTGCAATAGGAACGCAAGCCGTCTTTCTCCTGGAGGCAGGGTGATTTCAGGTAGGAGGTGGATGGAAGGTGAAGCCGAGTGTTTTTCTCTGTGCAGCTCAGACTAGGGAATTTGTGCGATGTCCACAGCATGTTGGAACTTGCTAGAACGGTGCTCGTGAACCTGTGCGAGTGCTGTGAAATCAAGATATCCCAAGAAAGAGTGCAGTGTGTTGCCCATGACTTGGCAGAAAGAGAGGGCCGCCGAGGGACCTAAGGGCCTCGTTGTTGCTCAGCAGGCTCACAGGGGTGTGGAGGTACTCAGTGATCTTGGAATGAAAATGATGCTCACCCGAGGGGCCTAGGAGTCCTGAAAAGGGTACTTCCTTTAAAATAAAGCAGAACAGCGAATAAGAGCTCATGGAAACAGCTGCATGCTACCGTTTCTGCATGGCTACTCTGGGCCTTACTCCGAGGCAAGGACTCACGTTGAGATTCCCTTTAGCTCTAGAACATGGCAAGATGAGCCCCACCCCGGTTAATGAAGCACCCTCTGTAGCCAGAGAAAACTCATTTTCTTCCCAGACCCATGCCTACAGTGGCCAGTGGCCTGTCAACAGCAGAGAATTTCGCTAGCTTCACGGCAACAAGAATGGACGTTTCCAAATGGAAAAGCAAGGCTAGTACCATTACACGCCCATTTCCATGGGCACACGCAGGATACATCCCTGTGGTTTCTAACGAGTCAAAAGAGACACAGAGTACACACTGGTTCCTTCCCTGAATCAACTTCTTGAGGCAGGGTGTTCTGCATCTAGTGAACTGCCTCAACCGAGAAACGCCCTAGCTAGGCCTCTGGGCCCGTGCCTCTTCAGAAGCCTGCAGTGCTACAGGAAAAACTTTGCTTTCGTTGCAAGAGGATTGCAAGATGACTTCTCCTGGCCGCAGTGTGACTTCAGGTAGGAGGTGGATGGAAGGGGAATCCAAGTGATTTTCCCAGTGTAGCTCAGACTAGGGAATGTGTGCGACTTCCACAGCATGTTGGAACTTGCTAGAACGCTGCTCGTGAACCTGTACGAGTGCTGTGAACTTAGGAGATCCCAAGAAAGAGTGCAGTGTGTAGCCCATGACTCTGCAGACATATAGGACCTCCGAGGGACCTATGGGGCTCGTTGTTGCTCAGCAGTCCTACAGGGGTTTGGAGGTTCTCGGTGATCTTGGAACGAAAATGATGCTCACCCGAGTGGCCTAGGAGTCCTGAAAAGGGTACTTCCTTTAAAATAAGCAGAACTTTCACTAAGAACTCATGGAAAGAGCTGCATGCCTCCCTTTCTGCATGGCTACTCAGGCCCTTACCTCGAGGCAAGCACTCGCGTTGAGATACCCTTTAGCTCTAGACCATGGCAAATTGTGCCCATCCCGGACAATGAAGCACCCTGTGTAGCCAGAGAAAACTCATTTTCTTCCCAGACTCATGCCTACAGTGGCCAGAGGCCTGTCAACAGCTAGAATTGCAGGGAGCTTCACGGCCGCATGAATGGAGCTCTCAAAATGTTAAAGCACGGCTACTACCAACATGCCCCCATTTCCATAGTCACAAACAGCGTACATCCCTGTGGTTTCTAACACCTCAGAAGAGACACAGAGTACACACTGGTTCCTTCCGTGAATCAACTTCTCGAGGAAGGGTGTTCTGCATCTCGTGATCTGCCTCAACCAAGGAACGCCCTAACTAGGCCTCTGGGCCCGTGCCTCTTCAAAAGCCTGCAGTGCTACAGGAAAAACTGTGCTTTAGTTGCAATAGGAAGGCAAGCCGACTTTCTCCTGGAGCAGGGTGACTTCAGGTACGAGTTACTGGATGGAAGCCGAAACCCAGTGTGTTTCTCTGTGCAGCTCAGACTAGGGAAGGAGTGCGACTTCCACGGCATGTTGGAACTTGCTAGAACGGTGCTCGTGAACCTGTGCGATTGCTGGCTAAATCAAGATGGCCCAAGAAAGAGTGCACTGTGTTGCCCTACACTCGGCATACACACTGTGAGTCCGAAAGCTACGGGCCTGGATATTGCTTAGAAGGGCCAGGGGAGCCTGAGGGTACTCAGTGTTCTTGCAGGGAATAGGGTTTCCAGGCGAGGCACCTAGGTGTCCTGAAAGGCGTACTGGCGTTAAAATGCTGCAGAGCAGAGATTACGGCCTCATGGAAACTGCTACATGCCTCCGCTTCTGCATAGCATTTCAGGGCCTTACCTCGAGGCAAGTTCTCACGTTGCTTGCCCTGTGAGCGACAGAGCATGCTAGGATGCTGTATTTCTCCTTGAATAGAGTGACTTCAGGGACGAGGTCCCAGAAGAATTCTAAGCAGAGTGTTTTCTCATGGCAGCTCAGACGAGGGCAATGTCGAAGACTTCCAGGGCATGTTGGACTGCCTAGAAATGTGGTTCTGATGCTGTTCGAGTGCTCTGGAAATGTAGTTCTCCTGAAGTAACGTACAGTGTGTTGCCTGAGACTCGGCAGACCCAGAGGGCCTCCGAGGGACGTTTGGGACTCAAGGTTGCTCAGCAGGTCCACAGGGGTGTGGAGTTAGTCAGTGACCTAGGAACGAAAATGATGCTCACCCGAGGGGCCTAGGAGTCCTGAAAAGGGTACTTCCTTCAAAATAAAGCAGAATAGCGACTAAGAGCGCATGGAAAGAGCTGCATTCCTCCCTTTCTGCATGGCTACTCAGGGCCTTACCTCGAGGCAAGGACGCACGTTGTGATTCCCTTTAGCTCTAGAGCATGGCAAGATGAGCCCCACCCCGGCCAATGAAGCACCCTGTGTAGCCAGAGAAAACATTTTCTTCCCAGACCCATGCCTACAGTGGCCAGAGGCCTGTCCACAGCAGAGAATTTCAGCTAGCTGCACGGCAACAAGAATGGACGTTTCCAAAAGGAAAAGCAAGGCTAGTACCATCACGCCCCCATTTCCATGGGCACACGCAGGGTACATCCCAGTGGTTTCTAACGAGTCAAAAGGGACACAGAGTACACACTGGTTCCTTCCCTGAATCAACTTCTCGAGGCAGGGTGTTCTGCATCTAGTGAACTGCCTCAACCAAGGAACGCCCTAGCTAGGCCTCTGGGCCCGTGCCTCTTCAAAAGCTTGCAGTGCTACAGGAAAAACTGTGCTGTCGTTGCAATAGGAACGCAAGCCGTCTTTCTCCTGGAGGCAGGGTGATTTCAGGTAGGAGGTGGATGGAAGGTGAAGCCGAGTGTTTTTCTCTGTGCAGCTCAGACTAGGGAATTTGTGCGATGTCCACAGCATGTTGGAACTTGCTAGAACGGTGCTCGTGAACCTGTGCGAGTGCTGTGAAATCAAGATATCCCAAGAAAGAGTGCAGTGTGTTGCCCATGACTTGGCAGAAAGAGAGGGCCGCCGAGGGACCTAAGGGCCTCGTTGTTGCTCAGCAGGCTCACAGGGGTGTGGAGGTACTCAGGGATCTTGGAATGAAAATGATGCTCACCCAAGGGGCCTAGGAGTCCTGAAAAGGGTACTTCCTTTAAAATAAAGCAGAACAGCGAATAAGAGCTCATGGAAACAGCTGCATGCTACCGTTTCTGCATGGCTACTCTGGGCCTTACTCCGAGGCAAGGACTCACGTTGAGATTCCCTTTAGCTCTAGAACATGGCAAGATGAGCCCCACCCCGGTTAATGAAGCACCCTCTGTAGCCAGAGAAAACTCATTTTCTTCCCAGACCCATGCCTACAGTGGCCAGTGGCCTGTCAACAGCAGAGAATTTCGCTAGCTTCACGGCAACAAGAATGGACGTTTCCAAATGGAAAAGCAAGGCTAGTACCATTACACGCCCATTTCCATGGGCACACGCAGGATACATCCCTGTGGTTTCTAACGAGTCAAAAGAGACACAGAGTACACACTGGTTCCTTCCCTGAATCAACTTCTTGAGGCAGGGTGTTCTGCATCTAGTGAACTGCCTCAACCGAGAAACGCCCTAGCTAGGCCTCTGGGCCCGTGCCTCTTCAGAAGCCTGCAGTGCTACAGGAAAAACTTTGCTTTCGTTGCAAGAGGATTGCAAGATGACTTCTCCTGGCCGCAGTGTGACTTCAGGTAGGAGGTGGATGGAAGGGGAATCCAAGTGATTTTCCCAGTGTAGCTCAGACTAGGGAATGTGTGCGACTTCCACAGCATGTTGGAACTTGCTAGAACGCTGCTCGTGAACCTGTACGAGTGCTGTGAACTTAGGAGATCCCAAGAAAGAGTGCAGTGTGTAGCCCATGACTCTGCAGACATATAGGACCTCCGAGGGACCTATGGGGCTCGTTGTTGCTCAGCAGTCCTACAGGGGTTTGGAGGTTCTCGGTGATCTTGGAACGAAAATGATGCTCACCCGAGTGGCCTAGGAGTCCTGAAAAGGGTACTTCCTTTAAAATAAGCAGAACTTTCACTAAGAACTCATGGAAAGAGCTGCATGCCTCCCTTTCTGCATGGCTACTCAGGCCCTTACCTCGAGGCAAGCACTCGCGTTGAGATACCCTTTAGCTCTAGACCATGGCAAATTGTGCCCATCCCGGACAATGAAGCACCCTGTGTAGCCAGAGAAAACTCATTTTCTTCCCAGACTCATGCCTACAGTGGCCAGAGGCCTGTCAACAGCTAGAATTGCAGGGAGCTTCACGGCCGCATGAATGGAGCTCTCAAAATGTTAAAGCACGGCTACTACCAACATGCCCCCATTTCCATAGTCACAAACAGCGTACATCCCTGTGGTTTCTAACACCTCAGAAGAGACACAGAGTACACACTGGTTCCTTCCGTGAATCAACTTCTCGAGGAAGGGTGTTCTGCATCTCGTGATCTGCCTCAACCAAGGAACGCCCTAACTAGGCCTCTGGGCCCGTGCCTCTTCAAAAGCCTGCAGTGCTACAGGAAAAACTGTGCTTTAGTTGCAATAGGAAGGCAAGCCGACTTTCTCCTGGAGCAGGGTGACTTCAGGTACGAGTTACTGGATGGAAGCCGAAACCCAGTGTGTTTCTCTGTGCAGCTCAGACTAGGGAAGGAGTGCGACTTCCACGGCATGTTGGAACTTGCTAGAACGGTGCTCGTGAACCTGTGCGATTGCTGGCTAAATCAAGATGGCCCAAGAAAGAGTGCACTGTGTTGCCCTACACTCGGCATACACACTGTGAGTCCGAAAGCTACGGGCCTGGATATTGCTTAGAAGGGCCAGGGGAGCCTGAGGGTACTCAGTGTTCTTGCAGGGAATAGGGTTTCCAGGCGAGGCACCTAGGTGTCCTGAAAGGCGTACTGGCGTTAAAATGCTGCAGAGCAGAGATTACGGCCTCATGGAAACTGCTACATGCCTCCGCTTCTGCATAGCATTTCAGGGCCTTACCTCGAGGCAAGTTCTCACGTTGCTTGCCCTGTGAGCGACAGAGCATGCTAGGATGCTGTATTTCTCCTTGAATAGAGTGACTTCAGGGACGAGGTCCCAGAAGAATTCTAAGCAGAGTGTTTTCTCATGGCAGCTCAGACGAGGGCAATGTCGAAGACTTCCAGGGCATGTTGGACTGCCTAGAAATGTGGTTCTGATGCTGTTCGAGTGCTCTGGAAATGTAGTTCTCCTGAAGTAACGTACAGTGTGTTGCCTGAGACTCAGCAGACCCAGAGGGCCTCCGAGGGACGTTTGGGACTCAATGTTGCTCAGCAGGTCCACAGGGGTGTGGAGTTAGTCAGTGACCTAGGAACGAAAATGATGCTCACCCGAGGGGCCTAGGAGTCCTGAAAAGGGTACTTCCTTCAAAATAAAGCAGAATAGCGACTAAGAGCGCATGGAAAGAGCTGCATGCCTCCCTTTCTGCATGGCTACTCAGGGCCTTACCTCGAGGCAAGGACGCACGTTGTGATTCCCTTTAGCTCTAGAGCATGGCAAGATGAGCCCCACCCCGGCCAATGAAGCACCCTGTGTAGCCAGAGAAAATATTTTCTTCCCAGACCCATGCCTACAGTGGCCAGAGGCCTGTCCACAGCAGAGAATTTCAGCTAGCTGCACGGCAACAAGAATGGACGTTTCCAAAAGGAAAAGCAAGGCTAGTACCATCACGCCCCCATTTCCATGGGCACACGCAGGGTACATCCCAGTGGTTTCTAACGAGTCAAAAGGGACACAGAGTACACACTGGTTCCTTCCCTGAATCAACTTCTCGAGGCAGGGTGTTCTGCATTTAGTGAACTGCCTCCACCGAGGAACGCCCTAGCTAGGCCTCTGAGCCCGTGCCTCTTCAGAAGCCTGCAGTGCTACAGGAAAAACTTTGCTTTCGTTGCAAGATGATTGCAAGATGACTTCTCCTGGACGCAGTGTGACTTCAGGTAGGAGGTGGATGGAAGGGGAAGCCAAGTGATTTTCCCAGTGCAGCTCAGACTATGGAATGTGTGCGACTTCCACAGCATGTTGGAACTTGCTAGAACGGTGCTCGTGAACCTCTACGAGTGCTGTGAAATCAAGAAGTCCCAAGAAAGAGTGCAGTGTGTAGCCCATGACTCAGCAGACACATAGGACCTCCGAGGGACCTACGGGCCTCGTTGTTGCTCAGCAGTCCTAGAGGGGTGTTAATGTTCTCAGTGATCTTGGAACGAAAATGATGCTCACCCGAGAGGCATAGGAGTCCTGAACAGGGTACTTCCTTTAAAATAAAGCCGAACCTCCACTAAGAGCTCATGGAAAGAGCTGCATGACTCCGTTTCTGCATGGCTCCTCAGGGCCTTACCTTGAGGCAAGGACTCACGTTGAGATTCCCTTCAGCTCTAGAGTATGGCAAATTGTGCCCCACCCCGGACAATGAAGCACCCTGTGTAGCCAGAGAACACTCATTTTCTTCCCAGATCCATGCCTACAGTGGCCAGAGACCTGTCAACAGCTAGAATTTCAGGGAGCTTCACGGCCGCATGAATGGAGCTCTGAAAATGGAAAAGCAAGGCTACTACCAACGTGCCCCCTTTTCCATAGGCAGAAACAGCATACATCCCTGTGGTTTCTAACAACTCAGAAGAGACACAGAGTACACACTGGTTCCTTCCGTGAATCAACTTCTCGAGGCAGGATGTTCTGCATCTCGTGAAATGCCTCAACCAAGGAAAGCCCTAACTAGGCCTCTGGGCCCGTGCCTCTTCAAAAGCCTGCAGTGCTACAGGAAAAACTGTGCTTTCGTTGCAATAGGAAAGCAAGCCGACTTCTCCTGGAGGCACGGTGGCTTCAGGTAGGAGGTCCTGGATGGAAGGAGAAGCCGAGTGTTTTTCTCAGTGAAGCTCAGACTGGAATGAGTGCGACTTCCACGGCATGTTGGAACTTGCTAGAACGGAGCTCGTGAAACTTTCCGAGTTCTGGGTAAATCAAGAAGTCCCAAAAAAGTCTGCAGTGTGTTGCCCATGGCTAGGCAGAAAGAGAGGGCCGCCGAGGGACCTAAGGGCCTCGTTGTTGCTCAGCAGGCTCACAGGGGTGTGGAGGTACTCAGTGATCTTGGAATGAAAATGATGCTCACCCGAGGGGCCTAGGAGTCCTGAAAAGGGTACTTCCTTTAAAATAAAGCAGAACAGCGAATAAGAGCTCATGGAAACAGCTGCATGCCTCCGTTTCTGCATGGCTACTCTGGGCCTTACTCCGAGGCAAGGACTCACGTTGAGATTCCCTTTAGCTCTAGAGCATGGCAAGATGAGCCCCACCCCGGTTAATGAAGCACCCTCTGTAGCCAGAGAAAACTCATTTTCTTCCCAGACCCATGCCTACAGTGGCCAGTGGCCTGTCAACAGCAGAGAATTTCGCTAGCTTCACGGCAACAAGAATGGACGTTTCCAAATGGAAAAGCAAGGCTAGTACCATTACACGCCCATTTCCATGGGCACACGCAGGATACATCCCTGTGGTTTCTAACGAGTCAAAAGAGACACAGAGTACACACTGGTTCCTTCCCTGAATCAACTTCTTGAGGCAGGGTGTTCTGCATCTAGTGAACTGCCTCAACCGAGAAACGCCCTAGCTAGGCCTCTGGGCCCGTGCCTCTTCAGAAGCCTGCAGTGCTACAGGAAAAACTTTGCTTTCGTTGCAAGAGGATTGCAAGATGACTTCTCCTGGCCGCAGTGTGACTTCAGGTAGGAGGTGGATGGAAGGGGAATCCAAGTGATTTTCCCAGTGTAGCTCAGACTAGGGAATGTGTGCGACTTCCACAGCATGTTGGAACTTGCTAGAACGCTGCTCGTGAACCTGTACGAGTGCTGTGAACTTAGGAGATCCCAAGAAAGAGTGCAGTGTGTAGCCCATGACTCTGCAGACATATAGGACCTCCGAGGGACCTATGGGGCTCGTTGTTGCTCAGCAGTCCTACAGGGGTTTGGAGGTTCTCGGTGATCTTGGAACGAAAATGATGCTCACCCGAGTGGCCTAGGAGTCCTGAAAAGGGTACTTCCTTTAAAATAAGCAGAACTTTCACTAAGAACTCATGGAAAGAGCTGCATGCCTCCCTTTCTGCATGGCTACTCAGGCCCTTACCTCGAGGCAAGCACTCGCGTTGAGATACCCTTTAGCTCTAGACCATGGCAAATTGTGCCCATCCCGGACAATGAAGCACCCTGTGTAGCCAGAGAAAACTCATTTTCTTCCCAGACTCATGCCTACAGTGGCCAGAGGCCTGTCAACAGCTAGAATTGCAGGGAGCTTCACGGCCGCATGAATGGAGCTCTCAAAATGTTAAAGCACGGCTACTACCAACATGCCCCCATTTCCATAGTCACAAACAGCGTACATCCCTGTGGTTTCTAACACCTCAGAAGAGACACAGAGTACACACTGGTTCCTTCCGTGAATCAACTTCTCGAGGAAGGGTGTTCTGCATCTCGTGATCTGCCTCAACCAAGGAACGCCCTAACTAGGCCTCTGGGCCCGTGCCTCTTCAAAAGCCTGCAGTGCTACAGGAAAAACTGTGCTTTAGTTGCAATAGGAAGGCAAGCCGACTTTCTCCTGGAGCAGGGTGACTTCAGGTACGAGTTACTGGATGGAAGCCGAAACCCAGTGTGTTTCTCTGTGCAGCTCAGACTAGGGAAGGAGTGCGACTTCCACGGCATGTTGGAACTTGCTAGAACGGTGCTCGTGAACCTGTGCGATTGCTGGCTAAATCAAGATGGCCCAAGAAAGAGTGCACTGTGTTGCCCTACACTCGGCATACACACTGTGAGTCCGAAAGCTACGGGCCTGGATATTGCTTAGAAGGGCCAGGGGAGCCTGAGGGTACTCAGTGTTCTTGCAGGGAATAGGGTTTCCAGGCGAGGCACCTAGGTGTCCTGAAAGGCGTACTGGCATTAAAATGCTGCAGAGCAGAGATTACGGCCTCATGGAAACTGCTACATGCCTCCGCTTCTGCATAGCATTTCAGGGCCTTACCTCGAGGCAAGTTCTCACGTTGCTTGCCCTGTGAGCGACAGAGCATGCTAGGATGCTGTATTTCTCCTTGAATAGAGTGACTTCAGGGACGAGGTCCCAGAAGAATTCTAAGCAGAGTGTTTTCTCATGGCAGCTCAGACGAGGGCAATGTCGAAGACTTCCAGGGCATGTTGGACTGCCTAGAAATGTGGTTCTGATGCTGTTCGAGTGCTCTGGAAATGTAGTTCTCCTGAAGTAACGTACAGTGTGTTGCCTGAGACTCGGCAGACCCAGAGGGCCTCCGAGGGACGTTTGGGACTCAATGTTGCTCAGCAGGTCCACAGGGGTGTGGAGTTAGTCAGTGACCTAGGAACGAAAATGATGCTCACCCGAGGGGCCTAGGAGTCCTGAAAAGGGTACTTCCTTCAAAATAAAGCAGAATAGCGACTAAGAGCGCATGGAAAGAGCTGCATTCCTCCCTTTCTGCATGGCTACTCAGGGCCTTACCTCGAGGCAAGGACGCACGTTGTGATTCCCTTTAGCTCTAGAGCATGGCAAGATGAGCCCCACCCCGGCCAATGAAGCACCCTGTGTAGCCAGAGAAAACATTTTCTTCCCAGACCCATGCCTACAGTGGCCAGAGGCCTGTCCACAGCAGAGAATTTCAGCTAGCTGCACGGCAACAAGAATGGACGTTTCCAAAAGGAAAAGCAAGGCTAGTACCATCACGCCCCCATTTCCATGGGCACACGCAGGGTACATCCCAGTGGTTTCTAACGAGTCAAAAGGGACACAGAGTACACACTGGTTCCTTCCCTGAATCAACTTCTCGAGGCAGGGTGTTCTGCATCTAGTGAACTGCCTCAACCAAGGAACGCCCTAGCTAGGCCTCTGGGCCCGTGCCTCTTCAAAAGCTTGCAGTGCTACAGGAAAAACTGTGCTGTCGTTGCAATAGGAACGCAAGCCGTCTTTCTCCTGGAGGCAGGGTGATTTCAGGTAGGAGGTGGATGGAAGGTGAAGCCGAGTGTTTTTCTCTGTGCAGCTGAGACTAGGGAATTTGTGCGATGTCCACAGCATGTTGGAACTTGCTAGAACGGTGCTCGTGAACCTGTGCGAGTGCTGTGAAATCAAGATATCCCAAGAAAGAGTGCAGTGTGTTGCCCATGACTTGGCAGAAAGAGAGGGCCGCCGAGGGACCTAAGGGCCTCGTTGTTGCTCAGCAGGCTCACAGGGGTGTGGAGGTACTCAGTGATCTTGGAATGAAAATGATGCTCACCCGAGGGGCCTAGGAGTCCTGAAAAGGGTACTTCCTTTAAAATAAAGCAGAACAGCGAATAAGAGCTCATGGAAACAGCTGCATGCTACCGTTTCTGCATGGCTACTCTGGGCCTTACTCCGAGGCAAGGACTCACGTTGAGATTCCCTTTAGCTCTAGAACATGGCAAGATGAGCCCCACCCCGGTTAATGAAGCACCCTCTGTAGCCAGAGAAAACTCATTTTCTTCCCAGACCCATGCCTACAGTGGCCAGTGGCCTGTCAACAGCAGAGAATTTCGCTAGCTTCACGGCAACAAGAATGGACGTTTCCAAATGGAAAAGCAAGGCTAGTACCATTACACGCCCATTTCCATGGGCACACGCAGGATACATCCCTGTGGTTTCTAACGAGTCAAAAGAGACACAGAGTACACACTGGTTCCTTCCCTGAATCAACTTCTTGAGGCAGGGTGTTCTGCATCTAGTGAACTGCCTCAACCGAGAAACGCCCTAGCTAGGCCTCTGGGCCCGTGCCTCTTCAGAAGCCTGCAGTGCTACAGGAAAAACTTTGCTTTCGTTGCAAGAGGATTGCAAGATGACTTCTCCTGGCCGCAGTGTGACTTCAGGTAGGAGGTGGATGGAAGGGGAATCCAAGTGATTTTCCCAGTGTAGCTCAGACTAGGGAATGTGTGCGACTTCCACAGCATGTTGGAACTTGCTAGAACGCTGCTCGTGAACCTGTACGAGTGCTGTGAACTTAGGAGATCCCAAGAAAGAGTGCAGTGTGTAGCCCATGACTCTGCAGACATATAGGACCTCCGAGGGACCTATGGGGCTCGTTGTTGCTCAGCAGTCCTACAGGGGTTTGGAGGTTCTCGGTGATCTTGGAACGAAAATGATGCTCACCCGAGTGGCCTAGGAGTCCTGAAAAGGGTACTTCCTTTAAAATAAGCAGAACTTTCACTAAGAACTCATGGAAAGAGCTGCATGCCTCCCTTTCTGCATGGCTACTCAGGCCCTTACCTCGAGGCAAGCACTCGCGTTGAGATACCCTTTAGCTCTAGACCATGGCAAATTGTGCCCATCCCGGACAATGAAGCACCCTGTGTAGCCAGAGAAAACTCATTTTCTTCCCAGACTCATGCCTACAGTGGCCAGAGGCCTGTCAACAGCTAGAATTGCAGGGAGCTTCACGGCCGCATGAATGGAGCTCTCAAAATGTTAAAGCACGGCTACTACCAACATGCCCCCATTTCCATAGTCACAAACAGCGTACATCCCTGTGGTTTCTAACACCTCAGAAGAGACACAGAGTACACACTGGTTCCTTCCGTGAATCAACTTCTCGAGGAAGGGTGTTCTGCATCTCGTGATCTGCCTCAACCAAGGAACGCCCTAACTAGGCCTCTGGGCCCGTGCCTCTTCAAAAGCCTGCAGTGCTACAGGAAAAACTGTGCTTTAGTTGCAATAGGAAGGCAAGCCGACTTTCTCCTGGAGCAGGGTGACTTCAGGTACGAGTTACTGGATGGAAGCCGAAACCCAGTGTGTTTCTCTGTGCAGCTCAGACTAGGGAAGGAGTGTGACTTCCACGGCATGTTGGAACTTGCTAGAACGGTGCTCGTGAACCTGTGCGATTGCTGGCTAAATCAAGATGGCCCAAGAAAGAGTGCACTGTGTTGCCCTACACTCGGCATACACACTGTGAGTCCGAAAGCTACGGGCCTGGATATTGCTTAGAAGGGCCAGGGGAGCCTGAGGGTACTCAGTGTTCTTGCAGGGAATAGGGTTTCCAGGCGAGGCACCTAGGTGTCCTGAAAGGCGTACTGGCGTTAAAATGCTGCAGAGCAGAGATTACGGCCTCATGGAAACTGCTACATGCCTCCGCTTCTGCATAGCATTTCAGGGCCTTACCTCGAGGCAAGTTCTCACGTTGCTTGCCCTGTGAGCGACAGAGCATGCTAGGATGCTGTATTTCTCCTTGAATAGAGTGACTTCAGGGACGAGGTCCCAGAAGAATTCTAAGCAGAGTGTTTTCTCATGGCAGCTCAGACGAGGGCAATGTCGAAGACTTCCAGGGCATGTTGGACTGCCTAGAAATGTGGTTCTGATGCTGTTCGAGTGCTCTGGAAATGTAGTTCTCCTGAAGTAACGTACAGTGTGTTGCCTGAGACTCGGCAGACCCAGAGGGCCTCCGAGGGACGTTTGGGACTCAATGTTGCTCAGCAGGTCCACAGGGGTGTGGAGTTAGTCAGTGACCTAGGAACGAAAATGATGCTCACCCGAGGGGCCTAGGAGTCCTGAAAAGGGTACTTCCTTCAAAATAAAGCAGAATAGCGACTAAGAGCGCATGGAAAGAGCTGCATGCCTCCCTTTCTGCATGGCTACTCAGGGCCTTACCTCGAGGCAAGGACGCACGTTGTGATTCCCTTTAGCTCTAGAGCATGGCAAGATGAGCCCCACCCCGGCCAATGAAGCACCCTGTGTAGCCAGAGAAAATATTTTCTTCCCAGACCCATGCCTACAGTGGCCAGAGGCCTGTCCACAGCAGAGAATTTCAGCTAGCTGCACGGCAACAAGAATGGACGTTTCCAAAAGGAAAAGCAAGGCTAGTACCATCACGCCCCCATTTCCATGGGCACACGCAGGGTACATCCCAGTGGTTTCTAACGAGTCAAAAGGGACACAGAGTACACACTGGTTCCTTCCCTGAATCAACTTCTCGAGGCAGGGTGTTCTGCATTTAGTGAACTGCCTCAACCGAGGAACGCCCTAGCTAGGCCTCTGAGCCCGTGCCTCTTCAGAAGCCTGCAGTGCTACAGGAAAAACTTTGCTTTCGTTGCAAGATGATTGCAAGATGACTTCTCCTGGACGCAGTGTGACTTCAGGTAGGAGGTGGATGGAAGGGGAAGCCAAGTGATTTTCCCAGTGCAGCTCAGACTATGGAATGTGTGCGACTTCCACAGCATGTTGGAACTTGCTAGAACGGTGCTCGTGAACCTCTACGAGTGCTGTGAAATCAAGAAGTCCCAAGAAAGAGTGCAGTGTGTAGCCCATGACTCAGCAGACACATAGGACCTCCGAGGGACCTACGGGCCTCGTTGTTGCTCAGCAGTCCTAGAGGGGTGTTAATGTTCTCAGTGATCTTGGAACGAAAATGATGCTCACCCGAGAGGCATAGGAGTCCTGAACAGGGTACTTCCTTTAAAATAAAGCCGAACCTCCACTAAGAGCTCATGGAAAGAGCTGCATGACTCCGTTTCTGCATGGCTCCTCAGGGCCTTACCTTGAGGCAAGGACTCACGTTGAGATTCCCTTCAGCTCTAGAGTATGGCAAATTGTGCCCCACCCCGGACAATGAAGCACCCTGTGTAGCCAGAGAACACTCATTTTCTTCCCAGATCCATGCCTACAGTGGCCAGAGACCTGTCAACAGCTAGAATTTCAGGGAGCTTCACGGCCGCATGAATGGAGCTCTGAAAATGGAAAAGCAAGGCTACTACCAACGTGCCCCCTTTTCCATAGGCAGAAACAGCATACATCCCTGTGGTTTCTAACAACTCAGAAGAGACACAGAGTACACACTGGTTCCTTCCGTGAATCAACTTCTCGAGGCAGGATGTTCTGCATCTCGTGAAATGCCTCAACCAAGGAAAGCCCTAACTAGGCCTCTGGGCCCGTGCCTCTTCAAAAGCCTGCAGTGCTACAGGAAAAACTGTGCTTTCGTTGCAATAGGAAAGCAAGCCGACTTCTCCTGGAGGCACGGTGGCTTCAGGTAGGAGGTCCTGGATGGAAGGAGAAGCCGAGTGTTTTTCTCAGTGAAGCTCAGACTGGAATGAGTGCGACTTCCACGGCATGTTGGAACTTGCTAGAACGGAGCTCGTGAAACTTTCCGAGTTCTGGGTAAATCAAGAAGTCCCAAAAAAGTCTGCAGTGTGTTGCCCATGGCTAGGCAGAAAGAGAGGGCCGCCGAGGGACCTAAGGGCCTCGTTGTTGCTCAGCAGGCTCACAGGGGTGTGGAGGTACTCAGTGATCTTGGAATGAAAATGATGCTCACCCGAGGGGCCTAGGAGTCCTGAAAAGGGTACTTCCTTTAAAATAAAGCAGAACAGCGAATAAGAGCTCATGGAAACAGCTGCATGCCTCCGTTTCTGCATGGCTACTCTGGGCCTTACTCCGAGGCAAGGACTCACGTTGAGATTCCCTTTAGCTCTAGAGCATGGCAAGATGAGCCCCACCCCGGTTAATGAAGCACCCTCTGTAGCCAGAGAAAACTCATTTTCTTCCCAGACCCATGCCTACAGTGGCCAGTGGCCTGTCAACAGCAGAGAATTTCGCTAGCTTCACGGCAACAAGAATGGACGTTTCCAAATGGAAAAGCAAGGCTAGTACCATTACACGCCCATTTCCATGGGCACACGCAGGATACATCCCTGTGGTTTCTAACGAGTCAAAAGAGACACAGAGTACACACTGGTTCCTTCCCTGAATCAACTTCTTGAGGCAGGGTGTTCTGCATCTAGTGAACTGCCTCAACCGAGAAACGCCCTAGCTAGGCCTCTGGGCCCGTGCCTCTTCAGAAGCCTGCAGTGCTACAGGAAAAACTTTGCTTTCGTTGCAAGAGGATTGCAAGATGACTTCTCCTGGCCGCAGTGTGACTTCAGGTAGGAGGTGGATGGAAGGGGAATCCAAGTGATTTTCCCAGTGTAGCTCAGACTAGGGAATGTGTGCGACTTCCACAGCATGTTGGAACTTGCTAGAACGCTGCTCGTGAACCTGTACGAGTGCTGTGAACTTAGGAGATCCCAAGAAAGAGTGCAGTGTGTAGCCCATGACTCTGCAGACATATAGGACCTCCGAGGGACCTATGGGGCTCGTTGTTGCTCAGCAGTCCTACAGGGGTTTGGAGGTTCTCGGTGATCTTGGAACGAAAATGATGCTCACCCGAGTGGCCTAGGAGTCCTGAAAAGGGTACTTCCTTTAAAATAAGCAGAACTTTCACTAAGAACTCATGGAAAGAGCTGCATGCCTCCCTTTCTGCATGGCTACTCAGGCCCTTACCTCGAGGCAAGCACTCGCGTTGAGATACCCTTTAGCTCTAGACCATGGCAAATTGTGCCCATCCCGGACAATGAAGCACCCTGTGTAGCCAGAGAAAACTCATTTTCTTCCCAGACTCATGCCTACAGTGGCCAGAGGCCTGTCAACAGCTAGAATTGCAGGGAGCTTCACGGCCGCATGAATGGAGCTCTCAAAATGTTAAAGCACGGCTACTACCAACATGCCCCCATTTCCATAGTCACAAACAGCGTACATCCCTGTGGTTTCTAACACCTCAGAAGAGACACAGAGTACACACTGGTTCCTTCCGTGAATCAACTTCTCGAGGAAGGGTGTTCTGCATCTCGTGATCTGCCTCAACCAAGGAACGCCCTAACTAGGCCTCTGGGCCCGTGCCTCTTCAAAAGCCTGCAGTGCTACAGGAAAAACTGTGCTTTAGTTGCAATAGGAAGGCAAGCCGACTTTCTCCTGGAGCAGGGTGACTTCAGGTACGAGTTACTGGATGGAAGCCGAAACCCAGTGTGTTTCTCTGTGCAGCTCAGACTAGGGAAGGAGTGCGACTTCCACGGCATGTTGGAACTTGCTAGAACGGTGCTCGTGAACCTGTGCGATTGCTGGCTAAATCAAGATGGCCCAAGAAAGAGTGCACTGTGTTGCCCTACACTCGGCATACACACTGTGAGTCCGAAAGCTACGGGCCTGGATATTGCTTAGAAGGGCCAGGGGAGCCTGAGGGTACTCAGTGTTCTTGCAGGGAATAGGGTTTCCAGGCGAGGCACCTAGGTGTCCTGAAAGGCGTACTGGCGTTAAAATGCTGCAGAGCAGAGATTACGGCCTCATGGAAACTGCTACATGCCTCCGCTTCTGCATAGCATTTCAGGGCCTTACCTCGAGGCAAGTTCTCACGTTGCTTGCCCTGTGAGCGACAGAGCATGCTAGGATGCTGTATTTCTCCTTGAATAGAGTGACTTCAGGGACGAGGTCCCAGAAGAATTCTAAGCAGAGTGTTTTCTCATGGCAGCTCAGACGAGGGCAATGTCGAAGACTTCCAGGGCATGTTGGACTGCCTAGAAATGTGGTTCTGATGCTGTTCGAGTGCTCTGGAAATGTAGTTCTCCTGAAGTAACGTACAGTGTGTTGCCTGAGACTCGGCAGACCCAGAGGGCCTCCGAGGGACGTTTGGGACTCAAGGTTGCTCAGCAGGTCCACAGGGGTGTGGAGTTAGTCAGTGACCTAGGAACGAAAATGATGCTCACCCGAGGGGCCTAGGAGTCCTGAAAAGGGTACTTCCTTCAAAATAAAGCAGAATAGCGACTAAGAGCGCATGGAAAGAGCTGCATTCCTCCCTTTCTGCATGGCTACTCAGGGCCTTACCTCGAGGCAAGGACGCACGTTGTGATTCCCTTTAGCTCTAGAGCATGGCAAGATGAGCCCCACCCCGGCCAATGAAGCACCCTGTGTAGCCAGAGAAAACATTTTCTTCCCAGACCCATGCCTACAGTGGCCAGAGGCCTGTCCACAGCAGAGAATTTCAGCTAGCTGCACGGCAACAAGAATGGACGTTTCCAAAAGGAAAAGCAAGGCTAGTACCATCACGCCCCCATTTCCATGGGCACACGCAGGGTACATCCCAGTGGTTTCTAACGAGTCAAAAGGGACACAGAGTACACACTGGTTCCTTCCCTGAATCAACTTCTCGAGGCAGGGTGTTCTGCATCTAGTGAACTGCCTCAACCAAGGAACGCCCTAGCTAGGCCTCTGGGCCCGTGCCTCTTCAAAAGCTTGCAGTGCTACAGGAAAAACTGTGCTGTCGTTGCAATAGGAACGCAAGCCGTCTTTCTCCTGGAGGCAGGGTGATTTCAGGTAGGAGGTGGATGGAAGGTGAAGCCGAGTGTTTTTCTCTGTGCAGCTCAGACTAGGGAATTTGTGCGATGTCCACAGCATGTTGGAACTTGCTAGAACGGTGCTCGTGAACCTGTGCGAGTGCTGTGAAATCAAGATATCCCAAGAAAGAGTGCAGTGTGTTGCCCATGACTTGGCAGAAAGAGAGGGCCGCCGAGGGACCTAAGGGCCTCGTTGTTGCTCAGCAGGCTCACAGGGGTGTGGAGGTACTCAGTGATCTTGGAATGAAAATGATGCTCACCCGAGGGGCCTAGGAGTCCTGAAAAGGGTACTTCCTTTAAAATAAAGCAGAACAGCGAATAAGAGCTCATGGAAACAGCTGCATGCTACCGTTTCTGCATGGCTACTCTGGGCCTTACTCCGAGGCAAGGACTCACGTTGAGATTCCCTTTAGCTCTAGAACATGGCAAGATGAGCCCCACCCCGGTTAATGAAGCACCCTCTGTAGCCAGAGAAAACTCATTTTCTTCCCAGACCCATGCCTACAGTGGCCAGTGGCCTGTCAACAGCAGAGAATTTCGCTAGCTTCACGGCAACAAGAATGGACGTTTCCAAATGGAAAAGCAAGGCTAGTACCATTACACGCCCATTTCCATGGGCACACGCAGGATACATCCCTGTGGTTTCTAACGAGTCAAAAGAGACACAGAGTACACACTGGTTCCTTCCCTGAATCAACTTCTTGAGGCAGGGTGTTCTGCATCTAGTGAACTGCCTCAACCGAGAAACGCCCTAGCTAGGCCTCTGGGCCCGTGCCTCTTCAGAAGCCTGCAGTGCTACAGGAAAAACTTTGCTTTCGTTGCAAGAGGATTGCAAGATGACTTCTCCTGGCCGCAGTGTGACTTCAGGTAGGAGGTGGATGGAAGGGGAATCCAAGTGATTTTCCCAGTGTAGCTCAGACTAGGGAATGTGTGCGACTTCCACAGCATGTTGGAACTTGCTAGAACGCTGCTCGTGAACCTGTACGAGTGCTGTGAACTTAGGAGATCCCAAGAAAGAGTGCAGTGTGTAGCCCATGACTCTGCAGACATATAGGACCTCCGAGGGACCTATGGGGCTCGTTGTTGCTCAGCAGTCCTACAGGGGTTTGGAGGTTCTCGGTGATCTTGGAACGAAAATGATGCTCACCCGAGTGGCCTAGGAGTCCTGAAAAGGGTACTTCCTTTAAAATAAGCAGAACTTTCACTAAGAACTCATGGAAAGAGCTGCATGCCTCCCTTTCTGCATGGCTACTCAGGCCCTTACCTCGAGGCAAGCACTCGCGTTGAGATACCCTTTAGCTCTAGACCATGGCAAATTGTGCCCATCCCGGACAATGAAGCACCCTGTGTAGCCAGAGAAAACTCATTTTCTTCCCAGACTCATGCCTACAGTGGCCAGAGGCCTGTCAACAGCTAGAATTGCAGGGAGCTTCACGGCCGCATGAATGGAGCTCTCAAAATGTTAAAGCACGGCTACTACCAACATGCCCCCATTTCCATAGTCACAAACAGCGTACATCCCTGTGGTTTCTAACACCTCAGAAGAGACACAGAGTACACACTGGTTCCTTCCGTGAATCAACTTCTCGAGGAAGGGTGTTCTGCATCTCGTGATCTGCCTCAACCAAGGAACGCCCTAACTAGGCCTCTGGGCCCGTGCCTCTTCAAAAGCCTGCAGTGCTACAGGAAAAACTGTGCTTTAGTTGCAATAGGAAGGCAAGCCGACTTTCTCCTGGAGCAGGGTGACTTCAGGTACGAGTTACTGGATGGAAGCCGAAACCCAGTGTGTTTCTCTGTGCAGCTCAGACTAGGGAAGGAGTGCGACTTCCACGGCATGTTGGAACTTGCTAGAACGGTGCTCGTGAACCTGTGCGATTGCTGGCTAAATCAAGATGGCCCAAGAAAGAGTGCACTGTGTTGCCCTACACTCGGCATACACACTGTGAGTCGGAAAGCTACGGGCCTGGATATTGCTTAGAAGGGCCAGGGGAGCCTGAGGGTACTCAGTGTTCTTGCAGGGAATAGGGTTTCCAGGCGAGGCACCTAGGTGTCCTGAAAGGCGTACTGGCGTTAAAATGCTGCAGAGCAGAGATTACGGCCTCATGGAAACTGCTACATGCCTCCGCTTCTGCATAGCATTTCAGGGCCTTACCTCGAGGCAAGTTCTCACGTTGCTTGCCCTGTGAGCGACAGAGCATGCTAGGATGCTGTATTTCTCCTTGAATAGAGTGACTTCAGGGACGAGGTCCCAGAAGAATTCTAAGCAGAGTGTTTTCTCATGGCAGCTCAGACGAGGGCAATGTCGAAGACTTCCAGGGCATGTTGGACTGCCTAGAAATGTGGTTCTGATGCTGTTCGAGTGCTCTGGAAATGTAGTTCTCCTGAAGTAACGTACAGTGTGTTGCCTGAGACTCGGCAGACCCAGAGGGCCTCCGAGGGACGTTTGGGACTCAAGGTTGCTCAGCAGGTCCACAGGGGTGTGGAGTTAGTCAGTGACCTAGGAACGAAAATGATGCTCACCCGAGGGGCCTAGGAGTCCTGAAAAGGGTACTTCCTTCAAAATAAAGCAGAATAGCGACTAAGAGCGCATGGAAAGAGCTGCATTCCTCCCTTTCTGCATGGCTACTCAGGGCCTTACCTCGAGGCAAGGACGCACGTTGTGATTCCCTTTAGCTCTAGAGCATGGCAAGATGAGCCCCACCCCGGCCAATGAAGCACCCTGTGTAGCCAGAGAAAACATTTTCTTCCCAGACCCATGCCTACAGTGGCCAGAGGCCTGTCCACAGCAGAGAATTTCAGCTAGCTGCACGGCAACAAGAATGGACGTTTCCAAAAGGAAAAGCAAGGCTAGTACCATCACGCCCCCATTTCCATGGGCACACGCAGGGTACATCCCAGTGGTTTCTAACGAGTCAAAAGGGACACAGAGTACACACTGGTTCCTTCCCTGAATCAACTTCTCGAGGCAGGGTGTTCTGCATCTAGTGAACTGCCTCAACCAAGGAACGCCCTAGCTAGGCCTCTGGGCCCGTGCCTCTTCAAAAGCTTGCAGTGCTACAGGAAAAACTGTGCTGTCGTTGCAATAGGAACGCAAGCCGTCTTTCTCCTGGAGGCAGGGTGATTTCAGGTAGGAGGTGGATGGAAGGTGAAGCCGAGTGTTTTTCTCTGTGCAGCTGAGACTAGGGAATTTGTGCGATGTCCACAGCATGTTGGAACTTGCTAGAACGGTGCTCGTGAACCTGTGCGAGTGCTGTGAAATCAAGATATCCCAAGAAAGAGTGCAGTGTGTTGCCCATGACTTGGCAGAAACAGAGGGCCGCTGAGGGACCTATGGGCCTCGTTATTGCTCAGCAGGCTCACAGGGGTGTGGAGGTACTCAGTGATCTTGGAAGGAAAAGGATGCTCACCCAAGGGGCCTAGGAGTCCTGAAAAGGGTAGTTTCTTTAAAATAAAGCAGAGCAGCGAATAAGAGCTCATAGAAAGAGCTGCATGCCTCCGTTTCTGCATGGCTACTCAGGGCCTTACTCTGAGGCAAGGACTCACGTTGAGATTCCATTTAGCTCTAGAGCATGGCAAGATGAGCCCCACCCCAGTTAATGAAGCAACCTCTGTAGCCAGAGAAAACTCATTTTCGTCCCAGACCCATTCCTAAAGTGGCCAGTGGCCTGTCAACAGCAGAGGATTTCGCTAGCTTCACGGCAACAAGAATGGAGGTTTCCAAATGGAAAAGGAAGGCTAGTACCATTACACGCCCATTTCCATGGGCACACGCAGGATACATCCCTGTGGTTTCTAACGAGTCAAAAGGGACACAGAGTACACACTGGTTCCTTCCCTGAATCAACTTCTTGAGGCAGGGTGTTCTGCATCTAGTGAACTGCCTCAACCGAGAAATGCCCTAGCTGGGCCTCTGGGCCGGTGCCTCTTCAGAAGCCTGCAGTGCTACAGGAAAAATTTTGCTTTCGTTGCAAGAGGATTGCAAGACGAGTTCTCCTGGAGGCAGGGTGACTTCAGGTAGGAGGTGGATGGAAGGCGAAGTCGAGTGTTTTTCTCAGTGCAGCTCAGACTAGGGAATGTGTGCGACTTCCACAACATGTTGGAACTTGCTAGAACGCTGCTCGTGAACCTGTACGAGTGCTGTGAACTTAGGAGATCCCAAGAAAGAGTGCAGTGTGTAGCCCATGACTCTGCAGACATATAGGACCTCCGAGGGACCTATGGGGCTCGTTGTTGCTCAGCAGTCCTACAGGGGTTTGGAGGTTCTCGGTGATCTTGGAACGAAAATGATGCTCACCCGAGTGGCCTAGGAGTCCTGAAAAGGGTACTTCCTTTAAAATAAGCAGAACTTTCACTAAGAACTCATGGAAAGAGCTGCATGCCTCCCTTTCTGCATGGCTACTCAGGCCCTTACCTCGAGGCAAGCACTCGCGTTGAGATACCCTTTAGCTCTAGACCATGGCAAATTGTGCCCATCCCGGACAATGGAGCACCCTGTGTAGCCAGAGAAAACTCATTTTCTTCCCAGACTCATGCCTACAGTGGCCAGAGGCCTGTCAACAGCTAGAATTGCAGGGAGCTTCACGGCCGCATGAATGGAGCTCTCAAAATGTTAAAGCACGGCTACTACCAACATGCCCCCATTTCCATAGTCACAAACAGCGTACATCCCTGTGGTTTCTAACACCTCAGAAGAGACACAGAGTACACACTGGTTCCTTCCGTGAATCAACTTCTCGAGGAAGGGTGTTCTGCATCTCGTGATCTGCCTCAACCAAGGAACGCCCTAACTAGGCCTCTGGGCCCGTGCCTCTTCAAAAGCCTGCAGTGCTACAGGAAAAACTGTGCTTTAGTTGCAATAGGAAGGCAAGCCGACTTTCTCCTGGAGCAGGGTGACTTCAGGTACGAGTTACTGGATGGAAGCCGAAACCCAGTGTGTTTCTCTGTGCAGCTCAGACTAGGGAAGGAGTGCGACTTCCACGGCATGTTGGAACTTGCTAGAACGGTGCTCGTGAACCTGTGCGATTGCTGGCTAAATCAAGATGGCCCAAGAAAGAGTGCACTGTGTTGCCCTACACTCGGCATACACACTGTGAGTCCGAAAGCTACGGGCCTGGATATTGCTTAGAAGGGCCAGGGGAGCCTGAGGGTACTCAGTGTTCTTGCAGGGAATAGGGTTTCCAGGCGAGGCACCTAGGTGTCCTGAAAGGCGTACTGGCGTTAAAATGCTGCAGAGCAGAGATTACGGCCTCATGGAAACTGCTACATGCCTCCGCTTCTGCATAGCATTTCAGGGCCTTACCTCGAGGCAAGTTCTCACGTTGCTTGCCCTGTGAGCGACAGAGCATGCTAGGATGCTGTATTTCTCCTTGAATAGAGTGACTTCAGGGACGAGGTCCCAGAAGAATTCTAAGCAGAGTGTTTTCTCATGGCAGCTCAGACGAGGGCAATGTCGAAGACTTCCAGGGCATGTTGGACTGCCTAGAAATGTGGTTCTGATGCTGTTCGAGTGCTCTGGAAATGTAGTTCTCCTGAAGTAACGTACAGTGTGTTGCCTGAGACTCAGCAGACCCAGAGGGCCTCCGAGGGACGTTTGGGACTCAATGTTGCTCAGCAGGTCCACAGGGGTGTGGAGTTAGTCAGTGACCTAGGAGAGAAAATGATGCTCACCCGAGGGGCCTAGGAGTCCTGAAAAGGGTACTTCCTTCAAAATAAAGCAGAATAGCGACTAAGAGCGCATGGAAAGAGCTGCATGCCTCCCTTTCTGCATGGCTACTCAGGGCCTTACCTCGAGGCAAGGACGCACGTTGTGATTCCCTTTAGCTCTAGAGCATGGCAAGATGAGCCCCACCCCGGCCAATGAAGCACCCTGTGTAGCCAGAGAAAACATTTTCTTCCCAGACCCATGCCTACAGTGGCCAGAGGCCTGTCCACAGCAGAGAATTTCAGCTAGCTGCACGGCAACAAGAATGGACGTTTCCAAAAGGAAAAGCAAGGCTAGTACCATCACGCCCCCATTTCCATGGGCACACGCAGGGTACATCCCAGTGGTTTCTAACGAGTCAAAAGGGACACAGAGTACACACTGGTTCCTTCCCTGAATCAACTTCTCGAGGCAGGGTGTTCTGCATCTAGTGAACTGCCTCAACCAAGGAACGCCCTAGCTAGGCCTCTGGGCCCGTGCCTCTTCAAAAGCTTGCAGTGCTACAGGAAAAACTGTGCTGTTGTTGCAATAGGAACGCAAGCCGTCTTTCTCCTGGAGGCAGGGTGATTTCAGGTAGGAGGTGGATGGAAGGTGAAGCCGAGTGTTTTTCTCTGTGCAGCTCAGACTAGGGAATTTGTGCGATGTCCACAGCATGTTGGAACTTGCTAGAACGGTGCTCGTGAACCTGTGCGAGTGCTGTGAAATCAAGATATCCCAAGAAAGAGTGCAGTGTGTTGCCCATGACTTGGCAGAAAGAGAGGGCCGCCGAGGGACCTAAGGGCCTCGTTGTTGCTCAGCAGGCTCACAGGGGTGTGGAGGTACTCAGTGATCTTGGAATGAAAATGATGCTCACCCGAGGGGCCTAGGAGTCCTGAAAAGGGTACTTCCTTTAAAATAAAGCAGAACAGCGAATAAGAGCTCATGGAAACAGCTGCATGCTACCGTTTCTGCATGGCTACTCTGGGCCTTACTCCGAGGCAAGGACTCACGTTGAGATTCCCTTTAGCTCTAGAACATGGCAAGATGAGCCCCACCCCGGTTAATGAAGCACCCTCTGTAGCCAGAGAAAACTCATTTTCTTCCCAGACCCATGCCTACAGTGGCCAGTGGCCTGTCAACAGCAGAGAATTTCGCTAGCTTCACGGCAACAAGAATGGACGTTTCCAAATGGAAAAGGAAGGCTAGTACCATTACACGCCCATTTCCATGGGCACACGAAGGATACATCCCTGTGGTTTCTAACGAGTCAAAAGAGACACAGAGTACACACTGGTTCCTTCCCTGAATCAACTTCTTGAGGCAGGGTGTTCTGCATCTAGTGAACTGCCTCAACCGAGAAACGCCCTAGCTAGGCCTCTGGGCCCGTGCCTCTTCAGAAGCCTGCAGTGCTACAGGAAAAACTTTGCTTTCGTTGCAAGATGATTGCAAGATGACTTCTCCTGGACGCAGTGTGACTTCAGGTAGGAGGTGGATGGAAGGGGAAGCCAAGTGATTTTCCCAGTGCAGCTCAGACTATGGAATGTGTGCGACTTCCACAGCATGTTGGAACTTGCTAGAACGGTGCTCGTGAACCTCTACGAGTGCTGTGAAATCAAGAAGTCCCAAGAAAGAGTGCAGTGTGTAGCCCATGACTCAGCAGACACATAGGACCTCCGAGGGACCTACGGGCCTCGTTGTTGCTCAGCAGTCCTAGAGGGGTGTTAATGTTCTCAGTGATCTTGGAACGAAAATGATGCTCACCCGAGAGGCATAGGAGTCCTGAACAGGGTACTTCCTTTAAAATAAAGCCGAACCTCCACTAAGAGCTCATGGAAAGAGCTGCATGACTCCGTTTCTGCATGGCTCCTCAGGGCCTTACCTTGAGGCAAGGACTCACGTTGAGATTCCCTTCAGCTCTAGGGTATGGCAAATTGTTCCCCACCCCAGACAATGAAGCACCCTGTGTAGCCAGAGAACACTCATTTTCTTCCCAGATCCATGCCTACAGTGGCCAGAGACCTGTCAACAGCTAGAATTTCAGGGAGCTTCACGGCCGCATGAATGGAGCTCTGAAAATGGAAAAGCAAGGCTACTACCAACGTGCCCCCTTTTCCATAGGCAGAAACAGCATACATCCCTGTGGTTTCTAACAACTCAGAAGAGACACAGAGTACACACTGGTTCCTTCCGTGAATCAACTTCTCGAGGCAGGGTGTTCTGCATCTCGTGAAATGCCTCAACCAAGGAACGCCCTAACTAGGCCTCTGGGCCCGTGCCTCTTCAAAAGCCTGCAGTGCTACAGGAAAAACTGTGCTTTCGTTGCAATAGGAAAGCAAGCCGACTTCTCCTGGAGGCACGGTGACTTCAGGTAGGAGGTCCTGGATGGAAGGAGAAGCCGAGTGTTTTTCTCAGTGAAGCTCAGACTGGAATGAGTGCGACTTCCACGGCATGTTGGAACTTGCTAGAACGGAGCTCGTGAACCTTTCCGAGTTCTGGGTAAATCAAGAAGTCCCAAAAAAGTCTGCAGTGTGTTGCCCATGGCTAGGCAGAAAGAGAGGGCCGCCGAGGGACCTAAGGGCCTCGTTGTTGCTCAGCAGGCTCACAGGGGTGTGGAGGTACTCAGTGATCTTGGAATGAAAATGATGCTCACCCGAGGGGCCTAGGAGTCCTGAAAAGGGTACTTCCTTTAAAATAAAGCAGAACAGCGAATAAGAGCTCATGGAAACAGCTGCATGCCTCCGTTTCTGCATGGCTACTCTGGGCCTTACTCCGAGGCAAGGACTCACGTTGAGATTCCCTTTAGCTCTAGAACATGGCAAGATGAGCCCCACCCCGGTTAATGAAGCACCCTCTGTAGCCAGAGAAAACTCATTTTCTTCCCAGACCCATGCCTACAGTGGCCAGTGGCCTGTCAACAGCAGAGAATTTCGCTAGCTTCACGGCAACAACAATGGACGTTTCCAAATGGAAAAGCAAGGCTAGTACCATTACACGCCCATTTCCATGGGCACACGCAGGATACATCCCTGTGGTTTCTAACGAGTCAAAAGAGACACAGAGTACACACTGGTTCCTTCCCTGAATCAACTTCTTGAGGCAGGGTGTTCTGCATCTAGTGAACTGCCTCAACCGAGAAACGCCCTAGCTAGGCCTCTGGGCCCGTGCCTCTTCAGAAGCCTGCAGTGCTACAGGAAAAACTTTGCTTTCGTTGCAAGAGGATTGCAAGATGACTTCTCCTGGCCGCAGTGTGACTTCAGGTAGGAGGTGGATGGAAGGGGAATCCAAGTGATTTTCCCAGTGTAGCTCAGACTAGGGAATGTGTGCGACTTCCACAGCATGTTGGAACTTGCTAGAACGCTGCTCGTGAACCTGTACGAGTGCTGTGAACTTAGGAGATCCCAAGAAAGAGTGCAGTGTGTAGCCCATGACTCTGCAGACATATAGGACCTCCGAGGAACCTATGGGGCTCGTTGTTGCTCAGCAGTCCTACAGGGGTTTGGAGGTTCTCGGTGATCTTGGAACGAAAATGATGCTCACCCGAGTGGCCTAGGAGTCCTGAAAAGGGTACTTCCTTTAAAATAAGCAGAACTTTCACTAAGAACTCATGGAAAGAGCTGCATGCCTCCCTTTCTGCATGGCTACTCAGGCCCTTACCTCGAGGCAAGCACTCGCGTTGAGATACCCTTTAGCTCTAGACCATGGCAAATTGTGCCCATCCCGGACAATGAAGCACCCTGTGTAGCCAGAGAAAACTCATTTTCTTCCCAGACTCATGCCTACAGTGGCCAGAGGCCTGTCAACAGCTAGAATTGCAGGGAGCTTCACGGCCGCATGAATGGAGCTCTCAAAATGTTAAAGCACGGCTACTACCAACATGCCCCCATTTCCATAGTCACAAACAGCGTACATCCCTGTGGTTTCTAACACCTCAGAAGAGACACAGAGTACACACTGGTTCCTTCCGTGAATCAACTTCTCGAGGAAGGGTGTTCTGCATCTCGTGATCTGCCTCAACCAAGGAACGCCCTAACTAGGCCTCTGGGCCCGTGCCTCTTCAAAAGCCTGCAGTGCTACAGGAAAAACTGTGCTTTAGTTGCAATAGGAAGGCAAGCCGACTTTCTCCTGGAGCAGGGTGACTTCAGGTACGAGTTACTGGATGGAAGCCGAAACCCAGTGTGTTTCTCTGTGCAGCTCAGACTAGGGAAGGAGTGCGACTTCCACGGCATGTTGGAACTTGCTAGAACGGTGCTCGTGAACCTGTGCGATTGCTGGCTAAATCAAGATGGCCCAAGAAAGAGTGCACTGTGTTGCCCTACACTCGGCATACACACTGTGAGTCCGAAAGCTACGGGCCTGGATATTGCTTAGAAGGGCCAGGGGAGCCTGAGGGTACTCAGTGTTCTTGCAGGGAATAGGGTTTCCAGGCGAGGCACCTAGGTGTCCTGAAAGGCGTACTGGCGTTAAAATGCTGCAGAGCAGAGATTACGGCCTCATGGAAACTGCTACATGCCTCCGCTTCTGCATAGCATTTCAGGGCCTTACCTCGAGGCAAGTTCTCACGTTGCTTGCCCTGTGAGCGACAGAGCATGCTAGGATGCTGTATTTCTCCTTGAATAGAGTGACTTCAGGGACGAGGTCCCAGAAGAATTCTAAGCAGAGTGTTTTCTCATGGCAGCTCAGACGAGGGCAATGTCGAAGACTTCCAGGGCATGTTGGACTGCCTAGAAATGTGGTTCTGATGCTGTTCGAGTGCTCTGGAAATGTAGTTCTCCTGAAGTAACGTACAGTGTGTTGCCTGAGACTCGGCAGACCCAGAGGGCCTCCGAGGGACGTTTGGGACTCAATGTTGCTCAGCAGGTCCACAGGGGTGTGGAGTTAGTCAGTGACCTAGGAACGAAAATGATGCTCACCCGAGGGGCCTAGGAGTCCTGAAAAGGGTACTTCCTTCAAAATAAAGCAGAATAGCGACTAAGAGCGCATGGAAAGAGCTGCATGCCTCCCTTTCTGCATGGCTACTCAGGGCCTTACCTCGAGGCAAGGACGCACGTTGTGATTCCCTTTAGCTCTAGAGCATGGCAAGATGAGCCCCACCCCGGCCAATGAAGCACCCTGTGTAGCCAGAGAAAACATTTTCTTCCCAGACCCATGCCTACAGTGGCCAGAGGCCTGTCCACAGCAGAGAATTTCAGCTAGCTGCACGGCAACAAGAATGGACGTTTCCAAAAGGAAAAGCAAGGCTAGTACCATCACGCCCCCATTTCCATGGGCACACGCAGGGTACATCCCAGTGGTTTCTAACGAGTCAAAAGGGACACAGAGTACACACTGGTTCCTTCCCTGAATCAACTTCTCGAGGCAGGGTGTTCTGCATCTAGTGAACTGCCTCAACCAAGGAACGCCCTAGCTAGGCCTCTGGGCCCGTGCCTCTTCAAAAGCTTGCAGTGCTACAGGAAAAACTGTGCTGTCGTTGCAATAGGAACGCAAGCCGTCTTTCTCCTGGAGGCAGGGTGATTTCAGGTAGGAGGTGGATGGAAGGTGAAGCCGAGTGTTTTTCTCTGTGCAGCTCAGACTAGGGAATTTGTGCGATGTCCACAGCATGTTGGAACTTGCTAGAACGGTGCTCGTGAACCTGTGCGAGTGCTGTGAAATCAAGATATCCCAAGAAAGAGTGCAGTGTGTTGCCCATGACTTGGCAGAAACAGAGGGCCGCTGAGGGACCTATGGGCCTCGTTGTTGCTCAGCAGGCTCACAGGGGTGTGGAGGTACTCAGTGATCTTGGAAGGAAAAGGATGCTCACCCAAGGGGCCTAGGAGTCCTGAAAAGGGTAGTTTCTTTAAAATAAAGCAGAGCAGCGAATAAGAACTCATAGAAAGAGCTGCATGCCTCCGTTTCTGCATGGCTACTCAGGGCCTTACTCTGAGGCAAGGACTCACGTTGAGATTCCATTTAGCTCTAGAGCATGGCAAGATGAGCCCCACCCCAGTTAATGAAGCAACCTCTGTAGCCAGAGAAAACTCATTTTCGTCCCAGACCCATTCCTACAGTGGCCAGTGGCCTGTCAACAGCAGAGGATTTCGCTAGCTTCACGGCAACAAGAATGGAGGTTTCCAAATGGAAAAGGAAGGCTAGTACCATTACACGCCCATTTCCATGGGCACACGCAGGATACATCCCTGTGGTTTCTAACGAGTCAAAAGAGACACAGAGTACACACTGGTTCCTTCCCTGAATCAACTTCTTGAGGCAGGGTGTTCTGCATCTAGTGAACTGCCTCAACCGAGAAATGCCCTAGCTAGGCCTCTGGGCCCGTGCCTCTTCAGAAGCCTGCAGTGCTACAGGAAAAACTTTGCTTTCGTTGCAAGAGGATTGCAAGACGAGTTCTCCTGGAGGCAGGGTGACTTCAGGTAGGAGGTGGATGGAAGGCGAAGTCGAGTGTTTTTCTCAGTGCAGCTCAGACTAGGGAATGTGTGCGACTTCCACAACATGTTGGAACTTGCTAGAACGCTGCTCGTGAACCTGTACGAGTGCTGTGAACTTAGGAGATCCCAAGAAAGAGTGCAGTGTGTAGCCCATGACTCTGCAGACATATAGGACCTCCGAGGGACCTATGGGGCTCGTTGTTGCTCAGCAGTCCTACAGGGGTTTGGAGGTTCTCGGTGATCTTGGAACGAAAATGATGCTCACCCGAGTGGCCTAGGAGTCCTGAAAAGGGTACTTCCTTTAAAATAAGCAGAACTTTCACTAAGAACTCATGGAAAGAGCTGCATGACTCCCTTTCTGCATGGCTACTCAGGCCCTTACCTCGAGGCAAGCACTCGCGTTGAGATACCCTTTAGCTCTAGACCATGGCAAATTGTGCCCATCCCGGACAATGAAGCACCCTGTGTAGCCAGAGAAAACTCATTTTCTTCCCAGACTCATGCCTACAGTGGCCAGAGGCCTGTCAACAGCTAGAATTGCAGGGAGCTTCACGGCCGCATGAATGGAGCTCTCAAAATGTTAAAGCACGGCTACTACCAACATGCCCCCATTTCCATAGTCACAAACAGCGTACATCCCTGTGGTTTCTAACACCTCAGAAGAGACACAGAGTACACACTGGTTCCTTCCGTGAATCAACTTCTCGAGGAAGGGTGTTCTGCATCTCGTGATCTGCCTCAACCAAGGAACGCCCTAACTAGGCCTCTGGGCCCGTGCCTCTTCAAAAGCCTGCAGTGCTACAGGAAAAACTGTGCTTTAGTTGCAATAGGAAGGCAAGCCGACTTTCTCCTGGAGCAGGGTGACTTCAGGTACGAGTTACTGGATGGAAGCCGAAACCCAGTGTGTTTCTCTGTGCAGCTCAGACTAGGGAAGGAGTGCGACTTCCACGGCATGTTGGAACTTGCTAGAACGGTGCTCGTGAACCTGTGCGATTGCTGGCTAAATCAAGATGGCCCAAGAAAGAGTGCACTGTGTTGCCCTACACTCGGCATACACACTGTGAGTCGGAAAGCTACGGGCCTGGATATTGCTTAGAAGGGCCAGGGGAGCCTGAGGGTACTCAGTGTTCTTGCAGGGAATAGGGTTTCCAGGCGAGGCACCTAGGTGTCCTGAAAGGCGTACTGGCGTTAAAATGCTGCAGAGCAGAGATTACGGCCTCATGGAAACTGCTACATGCCTCCGCTTCTGCATAGCATTTCAGGGCCTTACCTCGAGGCAAGTTCTCACGTTGCTTGCCCTGTGAGCGACAGAGCATGCTAGGATGCTGTATTTCTCCTTGAATAGAGTGACTTCAGGGACGAGGTCCCAGAAGAATTCTAAGCAGAGTGTTTTCTCATGGCAGCTCAGACGAGGGCAATGTCGAAGACTTCCAGGGCATGTTGGACTGCCTAGAAATGTGGTTCTGATGCTGTTCGAGTGCTCTGGAAATGTAGTTCTCCTGAAGTAACGTACAGTGTGTTGCCTGAGACTCAGCAGACCCAGAGGGCCTCCGAGGGACGTTTGGGACTCAATGTTGCTCAGCAGGTCCACAGGGGTGTGGAGTTAGTCAGTGACCTAGGAACGAAAATGATGCTCACCCGAGGGGCCTAGGAGTCCTGAAAAGGGTACTTCCTTCAAAATAAAGCAGAATAGCGACTAAGAGCGCATGGAAAGAGCTGCATGCCTCCCTTTCTGCATGGCTACTCAGGGCCTTACCTCGAGGCAAGGACGCACGTTGTGATTCCCTTTAGCTCTAGAGCATGGCAAGATGAGCCCCACCCCGGCCAATGAAGCACCCTGTGTAGCCAGAGAAAACATTTTCTTCCCAGACCCATGCCTACAGTGGCCAGAGGCCTGTCCACAGCAGAGAATTTCAGCTAGCTGCACGGCAACAAGAATGGACGTTTCCAAAAGGAAAAGCAAGGCTAGTACCATCACGCCCCCATTTCCATGGGCACACGCAGGGTACATCCCAGTGGTTTCTAACGAGTCAAAAGGGACACAGAATACACACTGGTTCCTTCCCTGAATCAACTTCTCGAGGCAGGGTGTTCTGCATCTAGTGAACTGCCTCAACCAAGGAACGCCCTAGCTAGGCCTCTGGGCCCGTGCCTCTTCAAAAGCTTGCAGTGCTACAGGAAAAACTGTGCTGTCGTTGCAATAGGAATGCAAGCCGTCTTTCTCCTGGAGGCAGGGTGATTTCAGGTAGGAGGTGGATGGAAGGTGAAGCCGAGTGTTTTTCTCTGTGCAGCTCAGACTAGGGAATTTGTGCGATGTCCACAGCATGTTGGAACTTGCTAGAACGGTGCTCGTGAACCTGTGCGAGTGCTGTGAAATCAAGATATCCCAAGAAAGAGTGCAGTGTGTTGCCCATGACTTGGCAGAAACAGAGGGCCGCTGAGGGACCTATGGGCCTCGTTGTTGCTCAGCAGGCTCACAGGGGTGTGGAGGTACTCAGTGATCTTGGAAGGAAAAGGATGCTCACCCAAGGGGCCTAGGAGTCCTGAAAAGGGTAGTTTCTTTAAAATAAAGCAGAGCAGCGAATAAGAGCTCATAGAAAGAGCTGCATGCCTCCGTTTCTGCATGGCTACTCAGGGCCTTACTCTGAGGCAAGGACTCACGTTGAGATTCCATTTAGCTCTAGAGCATGGCAAGATGAGCCCCACCCCAGTTAATGAAGCAACCTCTGTAGCCAGAGAAAACTCATTTTCGTCCCAGACCCATTCCTACAGTGGCCAGTGGCCTGTCAACAGCAGAGGATTTCGCTAGCTTCACGGCAACAAGAATGGAGGTTTCCAAATGGAAAAGGAAGGCTAGTACCATTACACGCCCATTTCCATGGGCACACGCAGGATACATCCCTGTGGTTTCTAACGAGTCAAAAGAGACACAGAGTACACACTGGTTCCTTCCCTGAATCAACTTCTTGAGGCAGGGTGTTCTGCATCTAGTGAACTGCCTCAACCGAGGAACGCCCTAGCTAGGCCTCTGAGCCCGTGCCTCTTCAGAAGCCTGCAGTGCTACAGGAAAAACTTTGCTTTCGTTGCAAGATGATTGCAAGATGACTTCTCCTGGACGCAGTGTGACTTCAGGTAGGAGGTGGATGGAAGGGGAAGCCAAGTGATTTTCCCAGTGCAGCTCAGACTATGGAATGTGTGCGACTTCCACAGCATGTTGGAACTTGCTAGAACGGTGCTCGTGAAACTCTACGAGTGCTGTGAAATCAAGAAGTCCCAAGAAAGAGTGCAGTGTGTAGCCCATGACTCAGCAGACACATAGGACCTCCGAGGGACCTACGGGCCTCGTTGTTGCTCAGCAGTCCTAGAGGGGTGTTAATGTTCTCAGTGATCTTGGAACGAAAATGATGCTCACCCGAGAGGCATAGGAGTCCTGAACAGGGTACTTCCTTTAAAATAAAGCCGAACCTCCACTAAGAGCTCATGGAAAGAGCTGCATGACTCCGTTTCTGCATGGCTCCTCAGGGCCTTACCTTGAGGCAAGGACTCACGTTGAGATTCCCTTCAGCTCTAGAGTATGGCAAATTGTGCCCCACCCCGGACAATGAAGCACCCTGTGTAGCCAGAGAACACTCATTTTCTTCCCAGATCCATGCCTACAGTGGCCAGAGACCTGTCAACAGCTAGAATTTCAGGGAGCTTCACGGCCGCATGAATGGAGCTCTGAAAATGGAAAAGCAAGGCTACTACCAACGTGCCCCCTTTTCCATAGGCAGAAACAGCATACATCCCTGTGGTTTCTAACAACTCAGAAGAGACACAGAGTACACACTGGTTCCTTCCGTGAATCAACTTCTCGAGGCAGGGTGTTCTGCATCTCGTGAAATGCCTCAACCAAGGAACGCCCTAACTAGGCCTCTGGGCCCGTGCCTCTTCAAAAGCCTGCAGTGCTACAGGAAAAACTGTGCTTTCGTTGCAATAGGAAAGCAAGCCGACTTCTCCTGGAGGCACGGTGACTTCAGGTAGGAGGTCCTGGATGGAAGGAGAAGCCGAGTGTTTTTCTCAGTGAAGCTCAGACTGGAATGAGTGCGACTTCCACGGCATGTTGGAACTTGCTAGAACGGAGCTCGTGAACCTTTCCGAGTTCTGGGTAAATCAAGAAGTCCCAAAAAAGTCTGCAGTGTGTTGCCCATGGCTAGGCAGAAAGAGAGGGCCGCCGAGGGACCTAAGGGCCTCGTTGTTGCTCAGCAGGCTCACAGGGGTGTGGAGGTACTCAGTGATCTTGGAATGAAAATGATGCTCACCCGAGGGGCCTAGGAGTCCTGAAAAGGGTACTTCCTTTAAAATAAAGCAGAACAGCGAATAAGAGCTCATGGAAACAGCTGCATGCCTCCGTTTCTGCATGGCTACTCTGGGCCTTACTCCGAGGCAAGGACTCACGTTGAGATTCCCTTTAGCTCTAGAACATGGCAAGATGAGCCCCACCCCGGTTAATGAAGCACCCTCTGTAGCCAGAGAAAACTCATTTTCTTCCCAGACCCATGCCTACAGTGGCCAGTGGCCTGTCAACAGCAGAGAATTTCGCTAGCTTCACGGCAACAAGAATGGACGTTTCCAAATGGAAAAGCAAGGCTAGTACCATTACACGCCCATTTCCATGGGCACACGCAGGATACATCCCTGTGGTTTCTAACGAGTCAAAAGAGACACAGAGTACACACTGGTTCCTTCCCTGAATCAACTTCTTGAGGCAGGGTGTTCTGCATCTAGTGAACTGCCTCAACCGAGAAACGCCCTAGCTAGGCCTCTGGGCCCGTGCCTCTTCAGAAGCCTGCAGTGCTACAGGAAAAACTTTGCTTTCGTTGCAAGAGGATTGCAAGATGACTTCTCCTGGCCGCAGTGTGACTTCAGGTAGGAGGTGGATGGAAGGGGAATCCAAGTGATTTTCCCAGTGTAGCTCAGACTAGGGAATGTGTGCGACTTCCACAGCATGTTGGAACTTGCTAGAACGCTGCTCGTGAACCTGTACGAGTGCTGTGAACTTAGGAGATCCCAAGAAAGAGTGCAGTGTGTAGCCCATGACTCTGCAGACATATAGGACCTCCGAGGGACCTATGGGGCTCGTTGTTGCTCAGCAGTCCTACAGGGGTTTGGAGGTTCTCGGTGATCTTGGAACGAAAATGATGCTCACCCGAGTGGCCTAGGAGTCCTGAAAAGGGTACTTCCTTTAAAATAAGCAGAACTTTCACTAAGAACTCATGGAAAGAGCTGCATGCCTCCCTTTCTGCATGGCTACTCAGGCCCTTACCTCGAGGCAAGCACTCGCGTTGAGATACCCTTTAGCTCTAGACCATGGCAAATTGTGCCCATCCCGGACAATGAAGCACGCTGTGTAGCCAGAGAAAACTCATTTTCTTCCCAGACTCATGCCTACAGTGGCCAGAGGCCTGTCAACAGCTAGAATTGCAGGGAGCTTCACGGCCGCATGAATGGAGCTCTCAAAATGTTAAAGCACGGCTACTACCAACATGCCCCCATTTCCATAGTCACAAACAGCGTACATCCCTGTGGTTTCTAACACCTCAGAAGAGACACAGAGTACACACTGGTTCCTTCCGTGAATCAACTTCTCGAGGAAGGGTGTTCTGCATCTCGTGATCTGCCTCAACCAAGGAACGCCCTAACTAGGCCTCTGGGCCCGTGCCTCTTCAAAAGCCTTCAGTGCTACAGGAAAAACTGTGCTTTAGTTGCAATAGGAAAGCAAGCCGACTTTCTCCTGGAGCAGGGTGACTTCAGGTACGAGTTACTGGATGGAAGCCGAAACCCAGTGTGTTTCTCTGTGCAGCTCAGACTAGGGAAGGAGTGCGACTTCCACGGCATGTTGGAACTTGCTAGAACGGTGCTCGTGAACCTGTGCGATTGCTGGCTAAATCAAGATGGCCCAAGAAAGAGTGCACTGTGTTGCCCTACACTCGGCATACACACTGTGAGTCGGAAAGCTACGGGCCTGGATATTGCTTAGAAGGGCCAGGGGAGCCTGAGGGTACTCAGTGTTCTTGCAGGGAATAGGGTTTCCAGGCGAGGCACCTAGGTGTCCTGAAAGGCGTACTGGCGTTAAAATGCTGCAGAGCAGAGATTACGGCCTCATGGAAACTGCTACATGCCTCCGCTTCTGCATAGCATTTCAGGGCCTTACCTCGAGGCAAGTTCTCACGTTGCTTGCCCTGTGAGCGACAGAGCATGCTAGGATGCTGTATTTCTCCTTGAATAGAGTGACTTCAGGGACGAGGTCCCAGAAGAATTCTAAGCAGAGTGTTTTCTCATGGCAGCTCAGACGAGGGCAATGTCGAAGACTTCCAGGGCATGTTGGACTGCCTAGAAATGTGGTTCTGATGCTGTTCGAGTGCTCTGGAAATGTAGTTCTCCTGAAGTAACGTACAGTGTGTTGCCTGAGACTCGGCAGACCCAGAGGGCCTCCGAGGGACGTTTGGGACTCAATGTTGCTCAGCAGGTCCACAGGGGTGTGGAGTTAGTCAGTGACCTAGGAACGAAAATGATGCTCACCCGAGGGGCCTAGGAGTCCTGAAAAGGGTACTTCCTTCAAAATAAAGCAGAATAGCGACTAAGAGCGCATGGAAAGAGCTGCATTCCTCCCTTTCTGCATGGCTACTCAGGGCCTTACCTCGAGTCAAGGACGCACGTTGTGATTCCCTTTAGCTCTAGAGCATGGCAAGATGAGCCCCACCCCGGCCAATGAAGCACCCTGTGTAGCCAGAGAAAACATTTTCTTCCCAGACCCATGCCTACAGTGGCCAGAGGCCTGTCCACAGCAGAGAATTTCAGCTAGCTGCACGGCAACAAGAATGGACGTTTCCAAAAGGAAAAGCAAGGCTAGTACCATCACGCCCCCATTTCCATGGGCACACGCAGGGTACATCCCAGTGGTTTCTAACGAGTCAAAAGGGACACAGAGTACACACTGGTTCCTTCCCTGAATCAACTTCTCGAGGCAGGGTGTTCTGCATCTAGTGAACTGCCTCAACCAAGGAACGCCCTAGCTAGGCCTCTGGGCCCGTGCCTCTTCAAAAGCTTGCAGTGCTACAGGAAGAACTGTGCTGTCGTTGCAATAGGAACGCAAGCCGTCTTTCTCCTGGAGGCAGGGTGATTTCAGGTAGGAGGTGGATGGAAGGTGAAGCCGAGTGTTTTTCTCTGTGCAGCTCAGACTATGGAATGTGTGCGACTTCCACAGCATGTTGGAACTTGCTAGAACGGTGCTCGTGAAACTCTACGAGTGCTGTGAAATCAAGAAGTCCCAAGAAAGAGTGCAGTGTGTAGCCCATGACTCAGCAGACACATAGGACCTCCGAGGGACCTACGGGCCTCGTTGTTGCTCAGCAGTCCTAGAGGGGTGTTAATGTTCTCAGTGATCTTGGAACGAAAATGATGCTCACCCGAGAGGCATAGGAGTCCTGAACAGGGTACTTCCTTTAAAATAAAGCCGAACCTCCACTAAGAGCTCATGGAAAGAGCTGCATGACTCCGTTTCTGCATGGCTCCTCAGGGCCTTACCTTGAGGCAAGGACTCACGTTGAGATTCCCTTCAGCTCTAGAGTATGGCAAATTGTGCCCCACCCCGGACAATGAAGCACCCTGTGTAGCCAGAGAACACTCATTTTCTTCCCAGATCCATGCCTACAGTGGCCAGAGACCTGTCAACAGCTAGAATTTCAGGGAGCTTCACGGCCGCATGAATGGAGCTCTGAAAATGGAAAAGCAAGGCTACTACCAACGTGCCCCCTTTTCCATAGGCAGAAACAGCATACATCCCTGTGGTTTCTAACAACTCAGAAGAGACACAGAGTACACACTGGTTCCTTCCGTGAATCAACTTCTCGAGGCAGGGTGTTCTGCATCTCGTGAAATGCCTCAACCAAGGAACGCCCTAACTAGGCCTCTGGGCCCGTGCCTCTTCAAAAGCCTGCAGTGCTACAGGAAAAACTGTGCTTTCGTTGCAATAGGAAAGCAAGCCGACTTCTCCTGGAGGCACGGTGACTTCAGGTAGGAGGTCCTGGATGGAAGGAGAAGCCGAGTGTTTTTCTCAGTGAAGCTCAGACTGGAATGAGTGCGACTTCCACGGCATGTTGGAACTTGCTAGAACGGAGCTCGTGAACCTTTCCGAGTTCTGGGTAAATCAAGAAGTCCCAAAAAAGTCTGCAGTGTGTTGCCCATGGCTAGGCAGAAAGAGAGGGCCGCCGAGGGACCTAAGGGCCTCGTTGTTGCTCAGCAGGCTCACAGGGGTGTGGAGGTACTCAGTGATCTTGGAATGAAAATGATGCTCACCCGAGGGGCCTAGGAGTCCTGAAAAGGGTACTTCCTTTAAAATAAAGCAGAACAGCGAATAAGAGCTCATGGAAACAGCTGCATGCCTCCGTTTCTGCATGGCTACTCTGGGCCTTACTCCGAGGCAAGGACTCACGTTGAGATTCCCTTTAGCTCTAGAACATGGCAAGATGAGCCCCACCCCGGTTAATGAAGCACCCTCTGTAGCCAGAGAAAACTCATTTTCTTCCCAGACCCATGCCTACAGTGGCCAGTGGCCTGTCAACAGCAGAGAATTTCGCTAGCTTCACGGCAACAAGAATGGACGTTTCCAAATGGAAAAGCAAGGCTAGTACCATTACACGCCCATTTCCATGGGCACACGCAGGATACATCCCTGTGGTTTCTAACGAGTCAAAAGAGACACAGAGTACACACTGGTTCCTTCCCTGAATCAACTTCTTGAGGCAGGGTGTTCTGCATCTAGTGAACTGCCTCAACCGAGAAACGCCCTAGCTAGGCCTCTGGGCCCGTGCCTCTTCAGAAGCCTGCAGTGCTACAGGAAAAACTTTGCTTTCGTTGCAAGAGGATTGCAAGATGACTTCTCCTGGCCGCAGTGTGACTTCAGGTAGGAGGTGGATGGAAGGGGAATCCGAGTGATTTTCCCAGTGTAGCTCAGACTAGGGAATGTGTGCGACTTCCACAGCATGTTGGAACTTGCTAGAACGCTGCTCGTGAACCTGTACGAGTGCTGTGAACTTAGGAGATCCCAAGAAAGAGTGCAGTGTGTAGCCCATGACTCTGCAGACATATAGGACCTCCGAGGGACCTATGGGGCTCGTTGTTGCTCAGCAGTCCTACAGGGGTTTGGAGGTTCTCGGTGATCTTGGAACGAAAATGATGCTCACCCGAGTGGCCTAGGAGTCCTGAAAAGGGTACTTCCTTTAAAATAAGCAGAACTTTCACTAAGAACTCATGGAAAGAGCTGCATGCCTCCCTTTCTGCATGGCTACTCAGGCCCTTACCTCGAGGCAAGCACTCGCGTTGAGATACCCTTTAGCTCTAGACCATGGCAAATTGTGCCCATCCCGGACAATGAAGCACGCTGTGTAGCCAGAGAAAACTCATTTTCTTCCCAGACTCATGCCTACAGTGGCCAGAGGCCTGTCAACAGCTAGAATTGCAGGGAGCTTCACGGCCGCATGAATGGAGCTCTCAAAATGTTAAAGCACGGCTACTACCAACATGCCCCCATTTCCATAGTCACAAACAGCGTACATCCCTGTGGTTTCTAACACCTCAGAAGAGACACAGAGTACACACTGGTTCCTTCCGTGAATCAACTTCTCGAGGAAGGGTGTTCTGCATCTCGTGATCTGCCTCAACCAAGGAACGCCCTAACTAGGCCTCTGGGCCCGTGCCTCTTCAAAAGCCTGCAGTGCTACAGGAAAAACTGTGCTTTAGTTGCAATAGGAAGGCAAGCCGACTTTCTCCTGGAGCAGGGTGACTTCAGGTACGAGTTACTGGATGGAAGCCGAAACCCAGTGTGTTTCTCTGTGCAGCTCAGACTAGGGAAGGAGTGCGACTTCCACGGCATGTTGGAACTTGCTAGAACGGTGCTCGTGAACCTGTGCGATTGCTGGCTAAATCAAGATGGCCCAAGAAAGAGTGCACTGTGTTGCCCTACACTCGGCATACACACTGTGAGTCCGAAAGCTACGGGCCTGGATATTGCTTAGAAGGGCCAGGGGAGCCTGAGGGTACTCAGTGTTCTTGCAGGGAATAGGGTTTCCAGGCGAGGCACCTAGGTGTCCTGAAAGGCGTACTGGCGTTAAAATGCTGCAGAGCAGAGATTACGGCCTCATGGAAACTGCTACATGCCTCCGCTTCTGCATAGCATTTCAGGGCCTTACCTCGAGGCAAGTTCTCACGTTGCTTGCCCTGTGAGCGACAGAGCATGCTAGGATGCTGTATTTCTCCTTGAATAGAGTGACTTCAGGGACGAGGTCCCAGAAGAATTCTAAGCAGAGTGTTTTCTCATGGCAGCTCAGACGAGGGCAATGTCGAAGACTTCCAGGGCATGTTGGACTGCCTAGAAATGTGGTTCTGATGCTGTTCGAGTGCTCTGGAAATGTAGTTCTCCTGAAGTAACGTACAGTGTGTTGCCTGAGACTCAGCAGACCCAGAGGGCCTCCGAGGGACGTTTGGGACTCAATGTTGCTCAGCAGGTCCACAGGGGTGTGGAGTTAGTCAGTGACCTAGGAACGAAAATGATGCTCACCCGAGGGGCCTAGGAGTCCTGAAAAGGGTACTACCTTCAAAATAAAGCAGAATAGCGACTAAGAGCGCATGGAAAGAGCTGCATGCCTCCCTTTCTGCATGGCTACTCAGGGCCTTACCTCGAGGCAAGGACGCACGTTGTGATTCCCTTTAGCTCTAGAGCATGGCAAGATGAGCCCCACCCCGGCCAATGAAGCACCCTGTGTAGCCAGAGAAAACATTTTCTTCCCAGACCCATGCCTACAGTGGCCAGAGGCCTGTCCACAGCAGAGAATTTCAGCTAGCTGCACGGCAACAAGAATGGACGTTTCCAAAAGGAAAAGCAAGGCTAGTACCATCACGCCCCCATTTCCATGGGCACACGCAGGGTACATCCCAGTGGTTTCTAACGAGTCAAAAGGGACACAGAGTACACACTGGTTCCTTCCCTGAATCAACTTCTCGAGGCAGGGTGTTCTGCATCTAGTGAACTGCCTCAACCGAGGAACGCCCTAGCTAGGCCTCTGAGCCCGTGCCTCTTCAGAAGCCTGCAGTGCTACAGGAAAAACTTTGCTTTCTTTGCAAGATGATTGCAAGATGACTTCTCCTGGACGCAGTGTGACTTCAGGTAGGAGGTGGATGGAAGGGGAAGCCAAGTGATTTTCCCAGTGCAGCTCAGACTATGGAATGTGTGCGACTTCCACAGCATGTTGGAACTTGCTAGAACGGTGCTCGTGAACCTCTACGAGTGCTGTGAAATCAAGAAGTCCCAAGAAAGAGTGCAGTGTGTAGCCCATGACTCAGCAGACACATAGGACCTCCGAGGGACCTACGGGCCTCGTTGTTGCTCAGCAGTCCTAGAGGGGTGTTAATGTTCTCAGTGATCTTGGAACGAAAATGATGCTCACCCGAGAGGCATAGGAGTCCTGAACAGGGTACTTCCTTTAAAATAAAGCCGAACCTCCACTAAGAGCTCATGGAAAGAGCTGCATGACTCCGTTTCTGCATGGCTCCTCAGGGCCTTACCTTGAGGCAAGGACTCACGTTGAGATTCCCTTCAGCTCTAGAGTATGGCAAATTGTGCCCCACCCCGGACAATGAAGCACCCTGTGTAGCCAGAGAACACTCATTTTCTTCCCAGATCCATGCCTACAGTGGCCAGAGACCTGTCAACAGCTAGAATTTCAGGGAGCTTCACGGCCGCATGAATGGAGCTCTGAAAATGGAAAAGCAAGGCTACTACCAACGTGCCCCCTTTTCCATAGGCAGAAACAGCATACATCCCTGTGGTTTCTAACAACTCAGAAGAGACACAGAGTACACACTGGTTCCTTCCGTGAATCAACTTCTCGAGGCAGGGTGTTCTGCATCTCGTGAAATGCCTCAACCAAGGAACGCCCTAACTAGGCCTCTGGGCCCGTGCCTCTTCAAAAGCCTGCAGTGCTACAGGAAAAACTGTGCTTTCGTTGCAATAGGAAAGCAAGCCGACTTCTCCTGGAGGCACGGTGACTTCAGGTAGGAGGTCCTGGATGGAAGGAGAAGCCGAGTGTTTTTCTCAGTGAAGCTCAGACTGGAATGAGTGCGACTTCCACGGCATGTTGGAACTTGCTAGAACGGAGCTCGTGAACCTTTCCGAGTTCTGGGTAAATCAAGAAGTCCCAAAAAAGTCTGCAGTGTGTTGCCCATGGCTAGGCAGAAAGAGAGGGCCGCCGAGGGACCTAAGGGCCTCGTTGTTGCTCAGCAGGCTCACAGGGGTGTGGAGGTACTCAGTGATCTTGGAATGAAAATGATGCTCACCCGAGGGGCCTAGGAGTCCTGAAAAGGGTACTTCCTTTAAAATAAAGCAGAACAGCGAATAAGAGCTCATGGAAACAGCTGCATGCCTCCGTTTCTGCATGGCTACTCTGGGCCTTACTCCGAGGCAAGGACTCACGTTGAGATTCCCTTTAGCTCTAGAACATGGCAAGATGAGCCCCACCCCGGTTAATGAAGCACCCTCTGTAGCCAGAGAAAACTCATTTTCTTCCCAGACCCATGCCTACAGTGGCCAGTGGCCTGTCAACAGCAGAGAATTTCGCTAGCTTCACGGCAACAAGAATGGACGTTTCCAAATGGAAAAGCAAGGCTAGTACCATTACACGCCCATTTCCATGGGCACACGCAGGATACATCCCTGTGGTTTCTAACGAGTCAAAAGAGACACAGAGTACACACTGGTTCCTTCCCTGAATCAACTTCTTGAGGCAGGGTGTTCTGCATCTAGTGAACTGCCTCAACCGAGAAACGCCCTAGCTAGGCCTCTGGGCCCGTGCCTCTTCAGAAGCCTGCAGTGCTACAGGAAAAACTTTGCTTTCGTTGCAAGAGGATTGCAAGATGACTTCTCCTGGCCGCAGTGTGACTTCAGGTAGGAGGTGGATGGAAGGGGAATCCAAGTGATTTTCCCAGTGTAGCTCAGACTAGGGAATGTGTGCGACTTCCACAGCATGTTGGAACTTGCTAGAACGCTGCTCGTGAACCTGTACGAGTGCTGTGAACTTAGGAGATCCCAAGAAAGAGTGCAGTGTGTAGCCCATGACTCTGCAGACATATAGGACCTCCGAGGGACCTATGGGGCTCGTTGTTGCTCAGCAGTCCTACAGGGGTTTGGAGGTTCTCGGTGATCTTGGAACGAAAATGATGCTCACCCGAGTGGCCTAGGAGTCCTGAAAAGGGTACTTCCTTTAAAATAAGCAGAACTTTCACTAAGAACTCATGGAAAGAGCTGCATGCCTCCCTTTCTGCATGGCTACTCAGGCCCTTACCTCGAGGCAAGCACTCGCGTTGAGATACCCTTTAGCTCTAGACCATGGCAAATTGTGCCCATCCCGGACAATGAAGCACGCTGTGTAGCCAGAGAAAACTCATTTTCTTCCCAGACTCATGCCTACAGTGGCCAGAGGCCTGTCAACAGCTAGAATTGCAGGGAGCTTCACGGCCGCATGAATGGAGCTCTCAAAATGTTAAAGCACGGCTACTACCAACATGCCCCCATTTCCATAGTCACAAACAGCGTACATCCCTGTGGTTTCTAACACCTCAGAAGAGACACAGAGTACACACTGGTTCCTTCCGTGAATCAACTTCTCGAGGAAGGGTGTTCTGCATCTCGTGATCTGCCTCAACCAAGGAACGCCCTAACTAGGCCTCTGGGCCCGTGCCTCTTCAAAAGCCTGCAGTGCTACAGGAAAAACTGTGCTTTAGTTGCAATAGGAAGGCAAGCCGACTTTCTCCTGGAGCAGGGTGACTTCAGGTACGAGTTACTGGATGGAAGCCGAAACCCAGTGTGTTTCTCTGTGCAGCTCAGACTAGGGAAGGAGTGCGACTTCCACGGCATGTTGGAACTTGCTAGAACGGTGCTCGTGAACCTGTGCGATTGCTGGCTAAATCAAGATGGCCCAAGAAAGAGTGCACTGTGTTGCCCTACACTCGGCATACACACTGTGAGTCCGAAAGCTACGGGCCTGGATATTGCTTAGAAGGGCCAGGGGAGCCTGAGGGTACTCAGTGTTCTTGCAGGGAATAGGGTTTCCAGGCGAGGCACCTAGGTGTCCTGAAAGGCGTACTGGCGTTAAAATGCTGCAGAGCAGAGATTACGGCCTCATGGAAACTGCTACATGCCTCCGCTTCTGCATAGCATTTCAGGGCCTTACCTCGAGGCAAGTTCTCACGTTGCTTGCCCTGTGAGCGACAGAGCATGCTAGGATGCTGTATTTCTCCTTGAATAGAGTGACTTCAGGGACGAGGTCCCAGAAGAATTCTAAGCAGAGTGTTTTCTCATGGCAGCTCAGACGAGGGCAATGTCGAAGACTTCCAGGGCATGTTGGACTGCCTAGAAATGTGGTTCTGATGCTGTTCGAGTGCTCTGGAAATGTAGTTCTCCTGAAGTAACGTACAGTGTGTTGCCTGAGACTCGGCAGACCCAGAGGGCCTCCGAGGGACGTTTGGGACTCAAGGTTGCTCAGCAGGTCCACAGGGGTGTGGAGTTAGTCAGTGACCTAGGAACGAAAATGATGCTCACCCGAGGGGCCTAGGAGTCCTGAAAAGGGTACTTCCTTCAAAATAAAGCAGAATAGCGACTAAGAGCGCATGGAAAGAGCTGCATGCCTCCCTTTCTGCATGGCTACTCAGGGCCTTACCTCGAGGCAAGGACGCACGTTGTGATTCCCTTTAGCTCTAGAGCATGGCAAGATGAGCCCCACCCCGGCCAATGAAGCACCCTGTGTAGCCAGAGAAAACATTTTCTTCCCAGACCCATGCCTACAGTGGCCAGAGGCCTGTCCACAGCAGAGAATTTCAGCTAGCTGCACGGCAACAAGAATGGACGTTTCCAAAAGGAAAAGCAAGGCTAGTACCATCACGCCCCCATTTCCATGGGCACACGCAGGGTACATCCCAGTGGTTTCTAACGAGTCAAAAGGGACACAGAGTACACACTGGTTCCTTCCCTGAATCAACTTCTCGAGGCAGGGTGTTCTGCATCTAGTGAACTGCCTCAACCAAGGAACGCCCTAGCTAGGCCTCTGGGCCCATGCCTCTTCAAAAGCTTGCAGTGCTACAGGAAAAACTGTGCTGTCGTTGCAATAGGAACGCAAGCCGTCTTTCTCCTGGAGGCAGGGTGATTTCAGGTAGGAGGTGGATGGAAGGTGAAGCCGAGTGTTTTTCTCTGTGCAGCTCAGACTAGGGAATTTGTGCGATGTCCACAGCATGTTGGAAGTTGCTAGAACGGTGCTCGTGAACCTGTGCGAGTGCTGTGAAATCAAGATATCCCAAGAAAGAGTGCAGTGTGTTGCCCATGACTTGGCAGAAACAGAGGGCCGCTGAGGGACCTATGGGCCTCGTTGTTGCTCAGCAGGCTCACAGGGGTGTGGAGGTACTCAGTGATCTTGGAAGGAAAAGGATGCTCACCCAAGGGGCCTAGGAGTCCTGAAAAGGGTAGTTTCTTTAAAATAAAGCAGAGCAGCGAATAAGAGCTCATAGAAAGAGCTGCATGCCTCCGTTTCTGCATGGCTACTCAGGGCCTTACTCTGAGGCAAGGACTCACGTTGAGATTCCATTTAGCTCTAGAGCATGGCAAGATGAGCCCCACCCCGGTTAATGAAGCACCCTCTGTAGCCAGAGAAAACTCATTTTCTTCCCAGACCCATGCCTACAGTGGCCAGTGGCCTGTCAACAGCAGAGAATTTCGCTAGCTTCACGGCAACAAGAATGGACGTTTCCAAATGGAAAAGCAAGGCTAGTACCATTACACGCCCATTTCCATGGGCACACGCAGGATACATCCCTGTGGTTTCTAACGAGTCAAAAGAGACACAGAGTACACACTGGTTCCTTCCCTGAATCAACTTCTTGAGGCAGGGTGTTCTGCATCTAGTGAACTGCCTCAACCGAGAAACGCCCTAGCTAGGCCTCTGGGCCCGTGCCTCTTCAGAAGCCTGCAGTGCTACAGGAAAAACTTTGCTTTCGTTGCAAGAGGATTGCAAGATGACTTCTCCTGGCCGCAGTGTGACTTCAGGTAGGAGGTGGATGGAAGGGGAATCCGAGTGATTTTCCCAGTGTAGCTCAGACTAGGGAATGTGTGCGACTTCCACAGCATGTTGGAACTTGCTAGAACGCTGCTCGTGAACCTGTACGAGTGCTGTGAACTTAGGAGATCCCAAGAAAGAGTGCAGTGTGTAGCCCATGACTCTGCAGACATATAGGACCTCCGAGGGACCTATGGGGCTCGTTGTTGCTCAGCAGTCCTACAGGGGTTTGGAGGTTCTCGGTGATCTTGGAACGAAAATGATGCTCACCCGAGTGGCCTAGGAGTCCTGAAAAGGGTACTTCCTTTAAAATAAGCAGAACTTTCACTAAGAACTCATGGAAAGAGCTGCATGCCTCCCTTTCTGCATGGCTACTCAGGCCCTTACCTCGAGGCAAGCACTCGCGTTGAGATACCCTTTAGCTCTAGACCATGGCAAATTGTGCCCATCCCGGACAATGAAGCACGCTGTGTAGCCAGAGAAAACTCATTTTCTTCCCAGACTCATGCCTACAGTGGCCAGAGGCCTGTCAACAGCTAGAATTGCAGGGAGCTTCACGGCCGCATGAATGGAGCTCTCAAAATGTTAAAGCACGGCTACTACCAACATGCCCCCATTTCCATAGTCACAAACAGCGTACATCCCTGTGGTTTCTAACACCTCAGAAGAGACACAGAGTACACACTGGTTCCTTCCGTGAATCAACTTCTCGAGGAAGGGTGTTCTGCATCTCGTGATCTGCCTCAACCAAGGAACGCCCTAACTAGGCCTCTGGGCCCGTGCCTCTTCAAAAGCCTGCAGTGCTACAGGAAAAACTGTGCTTTAGTTGCAATAGGAAGGCAAGCCGACTTTCTCCTGGAGCAGGGTGACTTCAGGTACGAGTTACTGGATGGAAGCCGAAACCCAGTGTGTTTCTCTGTGCAGCTCAGACTAGGGAAGGAGTGCGACTTCCACGGCATGTTGGAACTTGCTAGAACGGTGCTCGTGAACCTGTGCGATTGCTGGCTAAATCAAGATGGCCCAAGAAAGAGTGCACTGTGTTGCCCTACACTCGGCATACACACTGTGAGTCCGAAAGCTACGGGCCTGGATATTGCTTAGAAGGGCCAGGGGAGCCTGAGGGTACTCAGTGTTCTTGCAGGGAATAGGGTTTCCAGGCGAGGCACCTAGGTGTCCTGAAAGGCGTACTGGCGTTAAAATGCTGCAGAGCAGAGATTACGGCCTCATGGAAACTGCTACATGCCTCCGCTTCTGCATAGCATTTCAGGGCCTTACCTCGAGGCAAGTTCTCACGTTGCTTGCCCTGTGAGCGACAGAGCATGCTAGGATGCTGTATTTCTCCTTGAATAGAGTGACTTCAGGGACGAGGTCCCAGAAGAATTCTAAGCAGAGTGTTTTCTCATGGCAGCTCAGACGAGGGCAATGTCGAAGACTTCCAGGGCATGTTGGACTGCCTAGAAATGTGGTTCTGATGCTGTTCGAGTGCTCTGGAAATGTAGTTCTCCTGAAGTAACGTACAGTGTGTTGCCTGAGACTCAGCAGACCCAGAGGGCCTCCGAGGGACGTTTGGGACTCAATGTTGCTCAGCAGGTCCACAGGGGTGTGGAGTTAGTCAGTGACCTAGGAACGAAAATGATGCTCACCCGAGGGGCCTAGGAGTCCTGAAAAGGGTACTACCTTCAAAATAAAGCAGAATAGCGACTAAGAGCGCATGGAAAGAGCTGCATGCCTCCCTTTCTGCATGGCTACTCAGGGCCTTACCTCGAGGCAAGGACGCACGTTGTGATTCCCTTTAGCTCTAGAGCATGGCAAGATGAGCCCCACCCCGGCCAATGAAGCACCCTGTGTAGCCAGAGAAAACATTTTCTTCCCAGACCCATGCCTACAGTGGCCAGAGGCCTGTCCACAGCAGAGAATTTCAGCTAGCTGCACGGCAACAAGAATGGACGTTTCCAAAAGGAAAAGCAAGGCTAGTACCATCACGCCCCCATTTCCATGGGCACACGCAGGGTACATCCCAGTGGTTTCTAACGAGTCAAAAGGGACACAGAGTACACACTGGTTCCTTCCCTGAATCAACTTCTCGAGGCAGGGTGTTCTGCATCTAGTGAACTGCCTCAACCGAGGAACGCCCTAGCTAGGCCTCTGAGCCCGTGCCTCTTCAGAAGCCTGCAGTGCTACAGGAAAAACTTTGCTTTCTTTGCAAGATGATTGCAAGATGACTTCTCCTGGACGCAGTGTGACTTCAGGTAGGAGGTGGATGGAAGGGGAAGCCAAGTGATTTTCCCAGTGCAGCTCAGACTATGGAATGTGTGCGACTTCCACAGCATGTTGGAACTTGCTAGAACGGTGCTCGTGAACCTCTACGAGTGCTGTGAAATCAAGAAGTCCCAAGAAAGAGTGCAGTGTGTAGCCCATGACTCAGCAGACACATAGGACCTCCGAGGGACCTACGGGCCTCGTTGTTGCTCAGCAGTCCTAGAGGGGTGTTAATGTTCTCAGTGATCTTGGAACGAAAATGATGCTCACCCGAGAGGCATAGGAGTCCTGAACAGGGTACTTCCTTTAAAATAAAGCCGAACCTCCACTAAGAGCTCATGGAAAGAGCTGCATGACTCCGTTTCTGCATGGCTCCTCAGGGCCTTACCTTGAGGCAAGGACTCACGTTGAGATTCCCTTCAGCTCTAGAGTATGGCAAATTGTGCCCCACCCCGGACAATGAAGCACCCTGTGTAGCCAGAGAACACTCATTTTCTTCCCAGATCCATGCCTACAGTGGCCAGAGACCTGTCAACAGCTAGAATTTCAGGGAGCTTCACGGCCGCATGAATGGAGCTCTGAAAATGGAAAAGCAAGGCTACTACCAACGTGCCCCCTTTTCCATAGGCAGAAACAGCATACATCCCTGTGGTTTCTAACAACTCAGAAGAGACACAGAGTACACACTGGTTCCTTCCGTGAATCAACTTCTCGAGGCAGGGTGTTCTGCATCTCGTGAAATGCCTCAACCAAGGAACGCCCTAACTAGGCCTCTGGGCCCGTGCCTCTTCAAAAGCCTGCAGTGCTACAGGAAAAACTGTGCTTTCGTTGCAATAGGAAAGCAAGCCGACTTCTCCTGGAGGCACGGTGACTTCAGGTAGGAGGTCCTGGATGGAAGGAGAAGCCGAGAGTTTTTCTCAATGAAGCTCAGACTGGAATGAGTGCGACTTCCACGGCATGTTGGAACTTGCTAGAACGGAGCTCGTGAACCTTTCCGAGTTCTGGGTAAATCAAGAAGTCCCAAAAAAGTCTGCAGTGTGTTGCCCATGGCTAGGCAGAAAGAGAGGGCCGCCGAGGGACCTAAGGGCCTCGTTGTTGCTCAGCAGGCTCACAGGGGTGTGGAGGTACTCAGTGATCTTGGAATGAAAATGATGCTCACCCGAGGGGCCTAGGAGTCCTGAAAAGGGTACTTCCTTTAAAATAAAGCAGAACAGCGAATAAGAGCTCATGGAAACAGCTGCATGCCTCCGTTTCTGCATGGCTACTCTGGGCCTTACTCCGAGGCAAGGACTCACGTTGAGATTCCCTTTAGCTCTAGAACATGGCAAGATGAGCCCCACCCCGGTTAATGAAGCACCCTCTGTAGCCAGAGAAAACTCATTTTCTTCCCAGACCCATGCCTACAGTGGCCAGTGGCCTGTCAACAGCAGAGAATTTCGCTAGCTTCACGGCAACAAGAATGGACGTTTCCAAATGGAAAAGCAAGGCTAGTACCATTACACGCCCATTTCCATGGGCACACGCAGGATACATCCCTGTGGTTTCTAACGAGTCAAAAGAGACACAGAGTACACACTGGTTCCTTCCCTGAATCAACTTCTTGAGGCAGGGTGTTCTGCATCTAGTGAACTGCCTCAACCGAGAAACGCCCTAGCTAGGCCTCTGGGCCCGTGCCTCTTCAGAAGCCTGCAGTGCTACAGGAAAAACTTTGCTTTCGTTGCAAGAGGATTGCAAGATGACTTCTCCTGGCCGCAGTGTGACTTCAGGTAGGAGGTGGATGGAAGGGGAATCCAAGTGATTTTCCCAGTGTAGCTCAGACTAGGGAATGTGTGCGACTTCCACAGCATGTTGGAACTTGCTAGAACGCTGCTCGTGAACCTGTACGAGTGCTGTGAACTTAGGAGATCCCAAGAAAGAGTGCAGTGTGTAGCCCATGACTCTGCAGACATATAGGACCTCCGAGGGACCTATGGGGCTCGTTGTTGCTCAGCAGTCCTACAGGGGTTTGGAGGTTCTCGGTGATCTTGGAACGAAAATGATGCTCACCCGAGTGGCCTAGGAGTCCTGAAAAGGGTACTTCCTTTAAAATAAGCAGAACTTTCACTAAGAACTCATGGAAAGAGCTGCATGCCTCCCTTTCTGCATGGCTACTCAGGCCCTTACCTCGAGGCAAGCACTCGCGTTGAGATACCCTTTAGCTCTAGACCATGGCAAATTGTGCCCATCCCGGACAATGAAGCACGCTGTGTAGCCAGAGAAAACTCATTTTCTTCCCAGACTCATGCCTACAGTGGCCAGAGGCCTGTCAACAGCTAGAATTGCAGGGAGCTTCACGGCCGCATGAATGGAGCTCTCAAAATGTTAAAGCACGGCTACTACCAACATGCCCCCATTTCCATAGTCACAAACAGCGTACATCCCTGTGGTTTCTAACACCTCAGAAGAGACACAGAGTACACACTGGTTCCTTCCGTGAATCAACTTCTCGAGGAAGGGTGTTCTGCATCTCGTGATCTGCCTCAACCAAGGAACGCCCTAACTAGGCCTCTGGGCCCGTGCCTCTTCAAAAGCCTGCAGTGCTACAGGAAAAACTGTGCTTTAGTTGCAATAGGAAGGCAAGCCGACTTTCTCCTGGAGCAGGGTGACTTCAGGTACGAGTTACTGGATGGAAGCCGAAACCCAGTGTGTTTCTCTGTGCAGCTCAGACTAGGGAAGGAGTGCGACTTCCACGGCATGTTGGAACTTGCTAGAACGGTGCTCGTGAACCTGTGCGATTGCTGGCTAAATCAAGATGGCCCAAGAAAGAGTGCACTGTGTTGCCCTACACTCGGCATACACACTGTGAGTCCGAAAGCTACGGGCCTGGATATTGCTTAGAAGGGCCAGGGGAGCCTGAGGGTACTCAGTGTTCTTGCAGGGAATAGGGTTTCCAGGCGAGGCACCTAGGTGTCCTGAAAGGCGTACTGGCGTTAAAATGCTGCAGAGCAGAGATTACGGCCTCATGGAAACTGCTACATGCCTCCGCTTCTGCATAGCATTTCAGGGCCTTACCTCGAGGCAAGTTCTCACGTTGCTTGCCCTGTGAGCGACAGAGCATGCTAGGATGCTGTATTTCTCCTTGAATAGAGTGACTTCAGGGACGAGGTCCCAGAAGAATTCTAAGCAGAGTGTTTTCTCATGGCAGCTCAGACGAGGGCAATGTCGAAGACTTCCAGGGCATGTTGGACTGCCTAGAAATGTGGTTCTGATGCTGTTCGAGTGCTCTGGAAATGTAGTTCTCCTGAAGTAACGTACAGTGTGTTGCCTGAGACTCGGCAGACCCAGAGGGCCTCCGAGGGACGTTTGGGACTCAAGGTTGCTCAGCAGGTCCACAGGGGTGTGGAGTTAGTCAGTGACCTAGGAACGAAAATGATGCTCACCCGAGGGGCCTAGGAGTCCTGAAAAGGGTACTTCCTTCAAAATAAAGCAGAATAGCGACTAAGAGCGCATGGAAAGAGCTGCATGCCTCCCTTTCTGCATGGCTACTCAGGGCCTTACCTCGAGGCAAGGACGCACGTTGTGATTCCCTTTAGCTCTAGAGCATGGCAAGATGAGCCCCACCCCGGCCAATGAAGCACCCTGTGTAGCCAGAGAAAACATTTTCTTCCCAGACCCATGCCTACAGTGGCCAGAGGCCTGTCCACAGCAGAGAATTTCAGCTAGCTGCACGGCAACAAGAATGGACGTTTCCAAAAGGAAAAGCAAGGCTAGTACCATCACGCCCCCATTTCCATGGGCACACGCAGGGTACATCCCAGTGGTTTCTAACGAGTCAAAAGGGACACAGAGTACACACTGGTTCCTTCCCTGAATCAACTTCTCGAGGCAGGGTGTTCTGCATCTAGTGAACTGCCTCAACCAAGGAACGCCCTAGCTAGGCCTCTGGGCCCATGCCTCTTCAAAAGCTTGCAGTGCTACAGGAAAAACTGTGCTGTCGTTGCAATAGGAACGCAAGCCGTCTTTCTCCTGGAGGCAGGGTGATTTCAGGTAGGAGGTGGATGGAAGGTGAAGCCGAGTGTTTTTCTCTGTGCAGCTCAGACTAGGGAATTTGTGCGATGTCCACAGCATGTTGGAAGTTGCTAGAACGGTGCTCGTGAACCTGTGCGAGTGCTGTGAAATCAAGATATCCCAAGAAAGAGTGCAGTGTGTTGCCCATGACTTGGCAGAAACAGAGGGCCGCTGAGGGACCTATGGGCCTCGTTGTTGCTCAGCAGGCTCACAGGGGTGTGGAGGTACTCAGTGATCTTGGAAGGAAAAGGATGCTCACCCAAGGGGCCTAGGAGTCCTGAAAAGGGTAGTTTCTTTAAAATAAAGCAGAGCAGCGAATAAGAGCTCATAGAAAGAGCTGCATGCCTCCGTTTCTGCATGGCTACTCAGGGCCTTACTCTGAGGCAAGGACTCACGTTGAGATTCCATTTAGCTCTAGAGCATGGCAAGATGAGCCCCACCCCAGTTAATGAAGCAACCTCTGTAGCCAGAGAAAACTCATTTTCGTCCCAGACCCATTCCTACAGTGGCCAGTGGCCTGTCAACAGCAGAGGATTTCGCTAGCTTCACGGCAACAAGAATGGACGTTTCCAAATGGAAAAGGAAGGCTAGTACCATTACACGCCCATTTCCATGGGCACACGCACGATACATCCCTGTGGTTTCTAACGAGTCAAAAGAGACACAGAGTACACACTGGTTCCTTCCCTGAATCAACTTCTTGAGGCAGGGTGTTCTGCATCTAGTGAACTGCCTCAACCGAGAAATGCCCTAGCTAGGCCTCTGGGCCCGTGCCTCTTCAGAAGCCTGCAGTGCTACAGGAAAAACTTTGCTTTCGTTGCAAGAGGATTGCAAGACGAGTTCTCCTGGAGGCAGGGTGACTTCAGGTAGGAGGTGGATGGAAGGCGAAGTCGAGTGTTTTTCTCAGTGCAGCTCAGACTAGGGAATGTGTGCGACTTCCACAACATGTTGGAACTTGCTAGAACGCTGCTCGTGAACCTGTACGAGTGCTGTGAACTTAGGAGATCCCAAGAAAGAGTGCAGTGTGTAGCCCATGACTCTGCAGACATATAGGACCTCCGAGGGACCTATGGGGCTCGTTGTTGCTCAGCAGTCCTACAGGGGTTTGGAGGTTCTCGGTGATCTTGGAACGAAAATGATGCTCACCCGAGTGGCCTAGGAGTCCTGAAAAGGGTACTTCCTTTAAAATAAGCAGAACTTTCACTAAGAACTCATGGAAAGAGCTGCATGCCTCCCTTTCTGCATGGCTACTCAGGCCCTTACCTCGAGGCAAGCACTCGCGTTGAGATACCCTTTAGCTCTAGACCATGGCAAATTGTGCCCATCCCGGACAATGAAGCACGCTGTGTAGCCAGAGAAAACTCATTTTCTTCCCAGACTCATGCCTACAGTGGCCAGAGGCCTGTCAACAGCTAGAATTGCAGGGAGCTTCACGGCCGCATGAATGGAGCTCTCAAAATGTTAAAGCACGGCTACTACCAACATGCCCCCATTTCCATAGTCACAAACAGCGTACATCCCTGTGGTTTCTAACACCTCAGAAGAGACACAGAGTACACACTGGTTCCTTCCGTGAATCAACTTCTCGAGGAAGGGTGTTCTGCATCTCGTGATCTGCCTCAACCAAGGAACGCCCTAACTAGGCCTCTGGGCCCGTGCCTCTTCAAAAGCCTGCAGTGCTACAGGAAAAACTGTGCTTTAGTTGCAATAGGAAGGCAAGCCGACTTTCTCCTGGAGCAGGGTGACTTCAGGTACGAGTTACTGGATGGAAGCCGAAACCCAGTGTGTTTCTCTGTGCAGCTCAGACTAGGGAAGGAGTGCGACTTCCACGGCATGTTGGAACTTGCTAGAACGGTGCTCGTGAACCTGTGCGATTGCTGGCTAAATCAAGATGGCCCAAGAAAGAGTGCACTGTGTTGCCCTACACTCGGCATACACACTGTGAGTCCGAAAGCTACGGGCCTGGATATTGCTTAGAAGGGCCAGGGGAGCCTGAGGGTACTCAGTGTTCTTGCAGGGAATAGGGTTTCCAGGCGAGGCACCTAGGTGTCCTGAAAGGCGTACTGGCGTTAAAATGCTGCAGAGCAGAGATTACGGCCTCATGGAAACTGCTACATGCCTCCGCTTCTGCATAGCATTTCAGGGCCTTACCTCGAGGCAAGTTCTCACGTTGCTTGCCCTGTGAGCGACAGAGCATGCTAGGATGCTGTATTTCTCCTTGAATAGAGTGACTTCAGGGACGAGGTCCCAGAAGAATTCTAAGCAGAGTGTTTTCTCATGGCAGCTCAGACGAGGGCAATGTCGAAGACTTCCAGGGCATGTTGGACTGCCTAGAAATGTGGTTCTGATGCTGTTCGAGTGCTCTGGAAATGTAGTTCTCCTGAAGTAACGTACAGTGTGTTGCCTGAGACTCGGCAGACCCAGAGGGCCTCCGAGGGACGTTTGGGACTCAAGGTTGCTCAGCAGGTCCACAGGGGTGTGGAGTTAGTCAGTGACCTAGGAACGAAAATGATGCTCACCCGAGGGGCCTAGGAGTCCTGAAAAGGGTACTTCCTTCAAAATAAAGCAGAATAGCGACTAAGAGCGCATGGAAAGAGCTGCATGCCTCCCTTTCTGCATGGCTACTCAGGGCCTTACCTCGAGGCAAGGACGCACGTTGTGATTCCCTTTAGCTCTAGAGCATGGCAAGATGAGCCCCACCCCGGCCAATGAAGCACCCTGTGTAGCCAGAGAAAACATTTTCTTCCCAGACCCATGCCTACAGTGGCCAGAGGCCTGTCCACAGCAGAGAATTTCAGCTAGCTGCACGGCAACAAGAATGGACGTTTCCAAAAGGAAAAGCAAGGCTAGTACCATCACGCCCCCATTTCCATGGGCACACGCAGGGTACATCCCAGTGGTTTCTAACGAGTCAAAAGGGACACAGAGTACACACTGGTTCCTTCCCTGAATCAACTTCTCGAGGCAGGGTGTTCTGCATCTAGTGAACTGCCTCAACCAAGGAATGCCCTAGCTAGGCCTCTGGGCCCGTGCCTCTTCAAAAGCTTGCAGTGCTACAGGAAAAACTGTGCTGTCGTTGCAATAGGAACGCAAGCCGTCTTTCTCCTGGAGGCAGGGTGATTTCAGGTAGGAGGTGGATGGAAGGTGAAGCCGAGTGTTTTTCTCTGTGCAGCTCAGACTAGGGAATTTGTGCGATGTCCACAGCATGTTGGAACTTGCTAGAACGGTGCTCGTGAACCTGTGCGAGTGCTGTGAAATCAAGATATCCCAAGAAAGAGTGCAGTGTGTTGCCCATGACTTGGCAGAAACAGAGGGCCGCTGAGGGACCTATGGGCCTCGTTGTTGCTCAGCAGGCTCACAGGGGTGTGGAGGTACTCAGTGATCTTGGAAGGAAAAGGATGCTCACCCAAGGGGCCTAGGAGTCCTGAAAAGGGTAGTTTCTTTAAAATAAAGCAGAGCAGCGAATAAGAGCTCATAGAAAGAGCTGCATGCCTCCGTTTCTGCATGGCTACTCAGGGCCTTACTCTGAGGCAAGGACTCACGTTGAGATTCCATTTAGCTCTAGAGCATGGCAAGATGAGCCCCACCCCAGTTAATGAAGCAACCTCTGTAGCCAGAGAAAACTCATTTTCGTCCCAGACCCATTCCTACAGTGGCCAGTGGCCTGTCAACAGCAGAGGATTTCGCTAGCTTCACGGCAACAAGAATGGACGTTTCCAAATGGAAAAGGAAGGCTAGTACCATTACACGCCCATTTCCATGGGCACACGCAGGATACATCCCTGTGGTTTCTAACGAGTCAAAAGAGACACAGAGTACACACTGGTTCCTTCCCTGAATCAACTTCTTGAGGCAGGGTGTTCTGCATCTAGTGAACTGCCTCAACCGAGAAATGCCCTAGCTAGGCCTCTGGGCCCGTGCCTCTTCAAAAGCTTGCAGTGCTACAGGAAAAACTGTGCTGTCGTTGCAATAGGAACGCAAGCCGTCTTTCTCCTGGAGGCAGGGTGATTTCAGGTAGGAGGTGGATGGAAGGTGAAGCCGAGTGTTTTTCTCTGTGCAGCTCAGACTAGGGAATTTGTGCGATGTCCACAGCATGTTGGAACTTGCTAGAACGGTGCTCGTGAACCTGTGCGAGTGCTGTGAAATCAAGATATCCCAAGAAAGAGTGCAGTGTGTTGCCCATGACTTGGCAGAAACAGAGGGCCGCTGAGGGACCTATGGTCCTCGTTGTTGCTCAGCAGGCTCACAGGGGTGTGGAGGTACTCAGTGATCTTGGAAGGAAAAGGATGCTCACCCAAGGGGCCTAGGAGTCCTGAAAAGGGTAGTTTCTTTAAAATAAAGCAGAGCAGCGAATAAGAGCTCATAGAAAGAGCTGCATGCCTCCGTTTCTGCATGGCTACTCAGGGCCTTACTCTGAGGCAAGGACTCACGTTGAGATTCCATTTAGCTCTAGAGCATGGCAAGATGAGCCCCACCCCAGTTAATGAAGCAACCTCTGTAGCCAGAGAAAACTCATTTTCGTCCCAGACCCATTCCTACAGTGGCCAGTGGCCTGTCAACAGCAGAGGATTTCGCTAGCTTCACGGCAACAAGAATGGACGTTTCCAAATGGAAAAGGAAGGCTAGTACCATTACACGCCCATTTCCATGGGCACACGCAGGATACATCCCTGTGGTTTCTAACGAGTCAAAAGAGACACAGAGTACACACTGGTTCCTTCCCTGAATCAACTTCTTGAGGCAGGGTGTTCTGCATCTAGTGAACTGCCTCAACCGAGAAATGCCCTAGCTAGGCCTCTGGGCCCGTGCCTCTTCAGAAGCCTGCAGTGCTACAGGAAAAACTTTGCTTTCGTTGCAAGAGGATTGCAAGACGAGTTCTCCTGGAGGCAGGGTGACTTCAGGTAGGAGGTGGATGGAAGGCGAAGTCGAGTGTTTTTCTCAGTGCAGCTCAGACTAGGGAATGTGTGCGACTTCCACAACATGTTGGAACTTGCTAGAACGCTGCTCGTGAACCTGTACGAGTGCTGTGAACTTAGGAGATCCCAAGAAAGAGTGCAGTGTGTAGCCCATGACTCTGCAGACATATAGGACCTCCGAGGGACCTATGGGGCTCGTTGTTGCTCAGCAGTCCTACAGGGGTTTGGAGGTTCTCGGTGATCTTGGAACGAAAATGATGCTCACCCGAGTGGCCTAGGAGTCCCGAAAAGGGTACTTCCTTTAAAATAAGCAGAACTTTCACTAAGAACTCATGGAAAGAGCTGCATGCCTCCCTTTCTGCATGGCTACTCAGGCCCTTACCTCGAGGCAAGCACTCGCGTTGAGATACCCTTTAGCTCTAGACCATGGCAAATTGTGCCCATCCCGGACAATGAAGCACCCTGTGTAGCCAGAGAAAACTCATTTTCTTCCCAGACTCATGCCTACAGTGGCCAGAGGCCTGTCAACAGCTAGAATTGCAGGGAGCTTCACGGCCGCATGAATGGAGCTCTCAAAATGTTAAAGCACGGCTACTACCAACATGCCCCCATTTCCATAGTCACAAACAGCGTACATCCCTGTGGTTTCTAACACCTCAGAAGAGACACAGAGTACACACTGGTTCCTTCCGTGAATCAACTTCTCGAGGAAGGGTGTTCTGCATCTCGTGATCTGCCTCAACCAAGGAACGCCCTAACTAGGCCTCTGGGCCCGTGCCTCTTCAAAAGCCTGCAGTGCTACAGGAAAAACTGTGCTTTAGTTGCAAGAGGAAGGCAAGCCGACTTTCTCCTGGAGCAGGGTGACTTCAGGTACGAGTTACTGGATGGAAGCCGAAACCCAGTGTGTTTCTCTGTGCAGCTCAGACTAGGGAAGGAGTGCGACTTCCACGGCATGTTGGAACTTGCTAGAACGGTGCTCGTGAACCTGTGCGATTGCTGGCTAAATCAAGATGGCCCAAGAAAGAGTGCACTGTGTTGCCCTACACTCGGCATACACACTGTGAGTCCGAAAGCTACGGGCCTGGATATTGCTTAGAAGGGCCAGGGGAGCCTGAGGGTACTCAGTGTTCTTGCAGGGAATAGGGTTTCCAGGCGAGGCACCTAGGTGTCCTGAAAGGCGTACTGGCGTTAAAATGCTGCAGAGCAGAGATTACGGCCTCATGGAAACTGCTACATGCCTCCGCTTCTGCATAGCATTTCAGGGCCTTACCTCGAGGCAAGTTCTCACGTTGCTTGCCCTGTGAGCGACAGAGCATGCTAGGATGCTGTATTTCTCCTTGAATAGAGTGACTTCAGGGACGAGGTCCCAGAAGAATTCTAAGCAGAGTGTTTTCTCATGGCAGCTCAGACGAGGGCAATGTCGAAGACTTCCAGGGCATGTTGGACTGCCTAGAAATGTGGTTCTGATGCTGTTCGAGTGCTCTGGAAATGTAGTTCTCCTGAAGTAACGTACAGTGTGTTGCCTGAGACTCGGCAGACCCAGAGGGCCTCCGAGGGACGTTTGGGACTCAATGTTGCTCAGCAGGTCCACAGGGGTGTGGAGTTAGTCAGTGACCTAGGAACGAAAATGATGCTCACCCGAGGGGCCTAGGAGTCCTGAAAAGGGTACTTCCTTCAAAATAAAGCAGAATAGCGACTAAGAGCGCATGGAAAGAGCTGCATGCCTCCCTTTCTGCATGGCTACTCAGGGCCTTACCTCGAGGCAAGGACGCACGTTGTGATTCCCTTTAGCTCTAGAGCATGGCAAGATGAGCCCCACCCCGGCCAATGAAGCACCCTGTGTAGCCAGAGAAAACATTTTCTTCCCAGACCCATGCCTACAGTGGCCAGAGGCCTGTCCACAGCAGAGAATTTCAGCTAGCTGCACGGCAACAAGAATGGACGTTTCCAAAAGGAAAAGCAAGGCTAGTACCATCACGCCCCCATTTCCATGGGCACACGCAGGGTACATCCCAGTGGTTTCTAACGAGTCAAAAGGGACACAGAGTACACACTGGTTCCTTCCCTGAATCAACTTCTCGAGGCAGGGTGTTCTGCATTTAGTGAACTGCCTCAACCGAGGAACGCCCTAGCTAGGCCTCTGAGCCCGTGCCTCTTCAGAAGCCTGCAGTGCTACAGGAAAAACTTTGCTTTCGTTGCAAGATGATTGCAAGATGACTTCTCCTGGACGCAGTGTGACTTCAGGTAGGAGGTGGATGGAAGGGGAAGCCAAGTGATTTTCCCAGTGCAGCTCAGACTATGGAATGTGTGCGACTTCCACAGCATGTTGGAACTTGCTAGAACGGTGCTCGTGAACCTCTACGAGTGCTGTGAAATCAAGAAGTCCCAAGAAAGAGTGCAGTGTGTAGCCCATGACTCAGCAGACACATAGGACCTCCGAGGGACCTACGGGCCTCGTTGTTGCTCAGCAGTCCTAGAGGGGTGTTAATGTTCTCAGTGATCTTGGAACGAAAATGATGCTCACCCGAGAGGCATAGGAGTCCTGAACAGGGTACTTCCTTTAAAATAAAGCCGAACCTCCACTAAGAGCTCATGGAAAGAGCTGCATGACTCCGTTTCTGCATGGCTCCTCAGGGCCTTACCTTGAGGCAAGGACTCACGTTGAGATTCCCTTCAGCTCTAGAGTATGGCAAATTGTGCCCCACCCCGGACAATGAAGCACCCTGTGTAGCCAGAGAACACTCATTTTCTTCCCAGATCCATGCCTACAGTGGCCAGAGACCTGTCAACAGCTAGAATTTCAGGGAGCTTCACGGCCGCATGAATGGAGCTCTGAAAATGGAAAAGCAAGGCTACTACCAACGTGCCCCCTTTTCCATAGGCAGAAACAGCATACATCCCTGTGGTTTCTAACAACTCAGAAGAGACACAGAGTACACACTGGTTCCTTCCGTGAATCAACTTCTCGAGGCAGGATGTTCTGCATCTCGTGAAATGCCTCAAACAAGGAACGCCCTAACTAGGCCTCTGGGCCCGTGCCTCTTCAAAAGCCTGCAGTGCTACAGGAAAAACTGTGCTTTCGTTGCAATAGGAAAGCAAGCCGACTTCTCCTGGAGGCACGGTGACTTCAGGTAGGAGGTCCTGGATGGAAGGAGAAGCCGAGTGTTTTTCTCAGTGAAGCTCAGACTGGAATGAGTGCGACTTCCACGGCATGTTGGAACTTGTAGAACGGAGCTCGTGAACCTTTCCGAGTTCTGGGTAAATCAAGAAGTCCCAAAAAAGTCTGCAGTGTGTTGCCCATGGCTAGGCAGAAAGAGAGGGCCGCCGAGGGACCTAAGGGCCTCGTTGTTGCTCAGCAGGCTCACAGGGGTGTGGAGGTACTCAGTGATCTTGGAATGAAAATGATGCTCACCCGAGGGGCCTAGGAGTCCTGAAAAGGGTACTTCCTTTAAAATAAAGCAGAACAGCGAATAAGAGCTCATGGAAACAGCTGCATGCCTCCGTTTCTGCATGGCTACTCTGGGCCTTACTCCGAGGCAAGGACTCACGTTGAGATTCCCTTTAGCTCTAGAACATGGCAAGATGAGCCCCACCCCGGTTAATGAAGCACCCTCTGTAGCCAGAGAAAACTCATTTTCTTCCCAGACCCATGCCTACAGTGGCCAGTGGCCTGTCAACAGCAGAGAATTTCGCTAGCTTCACGGCAACAAGAATGGACGTTTCCAAATGGAAAAGCAAGGCTAGTACCATTACACGCCCATTTCCATGGGCACACGCAGGATACATCCCTGTGGTTTCTAACGAGTCAAAAGAGACACAGAGTACACACTGGTTCCTTCCCTGAATCAACTTCTTGAGGCAGGGTGTTCTGCATCTAGTGAACTGCCTCAACCGAGAAACGCCCTAGCTAGGCCTCTGGGCCCGTGCCTCTTCAGAAGCCTGCAGTGCTACAGGAAAAACTTTGCTTTTGTTGCAAGAGGATTGCAAGACGAGTTCTCCTGGAGGCAGGGTGACTTCAGGTAGGAGGTGGATGGAAGGCGAAGTCGAGTGTTTTTCTCAGTGCAGCTCAGACTAGGGAATGTGTGCGACTTCCACAACATGTTGGAACTTGCTAGAACGCTGCTCGTGAACCTGTACGAGTGCTGTGAACTTAGGAGATCCCAAGAAAGAGTGCAGTGTGTAGCCCATGACTCTGCAGACATATAGGACCTCCGAGGGACCTATGGGGCTCGTTGTTGCTCAGCAGTCCTACAGGGGTTTGGAGGTTCTCGGTGATCTTGGAACGAAAATGATGCTCACCCGAGTGGCCTAGGAGTCCTGAAAAGTGTATTTCCTTTAAAATAAGCAGAACTTTCACTAAGAACTCATGGAAAGAGCTGCATGCCTCCCTTTCTGCATGGCTACTCAGGCCCTTACCTCGAGGCAAGCACTCGCGTTGAGATACCCTTTAGCTCTAGACCATGGCAAATTGTGCCCATCCCGGACAATGAAGCACCCTGTGTAGCCAGAGAAAACTCATTTTCTTCCCAGACTCATGCCTACAGTGGCCAGAGGCCTGTCAACAGCTAGAATTGCAGGGAGCTTCACGGCCGCATGAATGGAGCTCTCAAAATGTTAAAGCACGGCTACTACCAACATGCCCCCATTTCCATAGTCACAAACAGCGTACATCCCTGTGGTTTCTAACACCTCAGAAGAGACACAGAGTACACACTGGTTCCTTCCGTGAATCAACTTCTCGAGGAAGGGTGTTCTGCATCTCGTGATCTGCCTCAACCAAGGAACGCCCTAACTAGGCCTCTGGGCCCGTGCCTCTTCAAAAGCCTGCAGTGCTACAGGAAAAACTGTGCTTTAGTTGCAATAGGAAGGCAAGCCGACTTTCTCCTGGAGCAGGGTGACTTCAGGTACGAGTTACTGGATGGAAGCCGAAACCCAGTGTGTTTCTCTGTGCAGCTCAGACTAGGGAAGGAGTGCGACTTCCACGGCATGTTGGAACTTGCTAGAACGGTGCTCGTGAACCTGTGCGATTGCTGGCTAAATCAAGATGGCCCAAGAAAGAGTGCACTGTGTTGCCCTACACTCGGCATACACACTGTGAGTCCGAAAGCTACGGGCCTGGATATTGCTTAGAAGGGCCAGGGGAGCCTGAGGGTACTCAGTGTTCTTGCAGGGAATAGGGTTTCCAGGCGAGGCACCTAGGTGTCCTGAAAGGCGTACTGGCGTTAAAATGCTGCAGAGCAGAGATTACGGCCTCATGGAAACTGCTACATGCCTCCGCTTCTGCATAGCATTTCAGGGCCTTACCTCGAGGCAAGTTCTCACGTTGCTTGCCCTGTGAGCGACAGAGCATGCTAGGATGCTGTATTTCTCCTTGAATAGAGTGACTTCAGGGACGAGGTCCCAGAAGAATTCTAAGCAGAGTGTTTTCTCATGGCAGCTCAGACGAGGGCAATGTCGAAGACTTCCAGGGCATGTTGGACTGCCTAGAAATGTGGTTCTGATGCTGTTCGAGTGCTCTGGAAATGTAGTTCTCCTGAAGTAACGTACAGTGTGTTGCCTGAGACTCGGCAGACCCAGAGGGCCTCCGAGGGACGTTTGGGACTCAATGTTGCTCAGCAGGTCCACAGGGGTGTGGAGTTAGTCAGTGACCTAGGAACGAAAATGATGCTCACCCGAGGGGCCTAGGAGTCCTGAAAAGGGTACTTCCTTCAAAATAAAGCAGAATAGCGACTAAGAGCGCATGGAAAGAGCTGCATGCCTCCCTTTCTGCATGGCTACTCAGGGCCTTACCTCGAGGCAAGGACGCACGTTGTGATTCCCTTTAGCTCTAGAGCATGGCAAGATGAGCCCCACCCCGGCCAATGAAGCACCCTGTGTAGCCAGAGAAAACATTTTCTTCCCAGACCCATGCCTACAGTGGCCAGAGGCCTGTCCACAGCAGAGAATTTCAGCTAGCTGCACGGCAACAAGAATGGACGTTTCCAAAAGGAAAAGCAAGGCTAGTACCATCACGCCCCCATTTCCATGGGCACACGCAGGGTACATCCCAGTGGTTTCTAACGAGTCAAAAGGGACACAGAGTACACACTGGTTCCTTCCCTGAATCAACTTCTCGAGGCAGGGTGTTCTGCATCTAGTGAACTGCCTCAACCAAGGAACGCCCTAGCTAGGCCTCTGGGCCCGTGCCTCTTCAAAAGCTTGCAGTGCTACAGGAAAAACTGTGCTGTCGTTGCAATAGGAACGCAAGCCGTCTTTCTCCTGGAGGCAGGGTGATTTCAGGTAGGAGGTGGATGGAAGGTGAAGCCGAGTGTTTTTCTCTGTGCAGCTCAGACTAGGGAATTTGTGCGATGTCCACAGCATGTTGGAACTTGCTAGAACGGTGCTCGTGAACCTGTGCGAGTGCTGTGAAATCAAGATATCCCAAGAAAGAGTGCAGTGTGTTGCCCATGACTTGGCAGAAACAGAGGGCCGCTGAGGGACCTATGGGCCTCGTTGTTGCTCAGCAGGCTCACAGGGGTGTGGAGGTACTCAGTGATCTTGGAAGGAAAAGGATGCTCACCCAAGGGGCCTAGGAGTCCTGAAAAGGGTAGTTTCTTTAAAATAAAGCAGAGCAGCGAATAAGAGCTCATAGAAAGAGCTGCATGCCTCCGTTTCTGCATGGCTACTCAGGGCCTTACTCTGAGGCAAGGACTCACGTTGAGATTCCATTTAGCTCTAGAGCATGGCAAGATGAGCCCCACCCCAGTTAATGAAGCAACCTCTGTAGCCAGAGAAAACTCATTTTCGTCCCAGACCCATTCCTACAGTGGCCAGTGGCCTGTCAACAGCAGAGGATTTCGCTAGCTTCACGGCAACAAGAATGGAGGTTTCCAAATGGAAAAGGAAGGCTAGTACCATTACACGCCCATTTCCATGGGCACACGCAGGATACATCCCTGTGGTTTCTAACGAGTCAAAAGAGACACAGAGTACACACTGGTTCCTTCCCTGAATCAACTTCTTGAGGCAGGGTGTTCTGCATCTAGTGAACTGCCTCAACCGAGAAATGCCCTAGCTAGGCCTCTGGGCCCGTGCCTCTTCAGAAGCCTGCAGTGCTACAGGAAAAACTTTGCTTTCGTTGCAAGAGGATTGCAAGACGAGTTCTCCTGGAGGCAGGGTGACTTCAGGTAGGAGGTGGATGGAAGGCGAAGTCGAGTGTTTTTCTCAGTGCAGCTCAGACTAGGGAATGTGTGCGACTTCCACAGCATGTTGGAACTTGCTAGAACGCTGCTCGTGAACCTGTACGAGTGCTGTGAACTTAGGAGATCCCAAGAAAGAGTGCAGTGTGTAGCCCATGACTCTGCAGACATATAGGACCTCCGAGGGACCTATGGGGCTCGTTGTTGCTCAGCAGTCCTACAGGGGTTTGGAGGTTCTCGGTGATCTTGGAACGAAAATGATGCTCACCCGAGTGGCCTAGGAGTCCTGAAAAGGGTACTTCCTTTAAAATAAGCAGAACTTTCACTAAGAACTCATGGAAAGAGCTGCATGCCTCCCTTTCTGCATGGCTACTCAGGCCCTTACCTCGAGGCAAGCACTCGCGTTGAGATACCCTTTAGCTCTAGACCATGGCAAATTGTGCCCATCCCGGACAATGAAGCACCCTGTGTAGCCAGAGAAAACTCATTTTCTTCCCAGACTCATGCCTACAGTGGCCAGAGGCCTGTCAACAGCTAGAATTGCAGGGAGCTTCACGGCCGCATGAATGGAGCTCTCAAAATGTTAAAGCACGGCTACTACCAACATGCCCCCATTTCCATAGTCACAAACAGCGTACATCCCTGTGGTTTCTAACACCTCAGAAGAGACACAGAGTACACACTGGTTCCTTCCGTGAATCAACTTCTCGAGGAAGGGTGTTCTGCATCTCTTGATCTGCCTCAACCAAGGAACGCCCTAACTAGGCCTCTGGGCCCGTGCCTCTTCAAAAGCCTGCAGTGCTACAGGAAAAACTGTGCTTTAGTTGCAATAGGAAGGCAAGCCGACTTTCTCCTGGAGCAGGGTGACTTCAGGTACGAGTTACTGGATGGAAGCCGAAACCCAGTGTGTTTCTCTGTGCAGCTCAGACTAGGGAAGGAGTGCGACTTCCACGGCATGTTGGAACTTGCTAGAACGGTGCTCGTGAACCTGTGCGATTGCTGGCTAAATCAAGATGGCCCAAGAAAGAGTGCACTGTGTTGCCCTACACTCGGCATACACACTGTGAGTCGGAAAGCTACGGGCCTGGATATTGCTTAGAAGGGCCAGGGGAGCCTGAGGGTACTCAGTGTTCTTGCAGGGAATAGGGTTTCCAGGCGAGGCACCTAGGTGTCCTGAAAGGCATACTGGCGTTAAAATGCTGCAGAGCAGAGATTACGGCCTCATGGAAACTGCTACATGCCTCCGCTTCTGCATAGCATTTCAGGGCCTTACCTCGAGGCAAGTTCTCACGTTGCTTGCCCTGTGAGCGACAGAGCATGCTAGGATGCTGTATTTCTCCTTGAATAGAGTGACTTCAGGGACGAGGTCCCAGAAGAATTCTAAGCAGAGTGTTTTCTCATGGCAACTCAGACGAGGGCAATGTCGAAGACTTCCAGGGCATGTTGGACTGCCTAGAAATGTGGTTCTGATGCTGTTCGAGTGCTCTGGAAATGTAGTTCTCCTGAAGTAACGTACAGTGTGTTGCCTGAGACTCGGCAGACCCAGAGGGCCTCCGAGGGACGTTTGGGACTCAATGTTGCTCAGCAGGTCCACAGGGGTGTGGAGTTAGTCAGTGACCTAGGAACGAAAATGATGCTCACCCGAGGGGCCTAGGAGTCCTGAAAAGGGTACTTCCTTCAAAATAAAGCAGAATAGCGACTAAGAGCGCATGGAAAGAGCTGCATGCCTCCCTTTCTGCATGGCTACTCAGGGCCTTACCTCGAGGCAAGGACGCACGTTGTGATTCCCTTTAGCTCTAGAGCATGGCAAGATGAGCCCCACCCCGGCCAATGAAGCACCCTGTGTAGCCAGAGAAAACATTTTCTTCCCAGACCCATGCCTACAGTGGCCAGAGGCCTGTCCACAGCAGAGAATTTCAGCTAGCTGCACGGCAACAAGAATGGACGTTTCCAAAAGGAAAAGCAAGGCTAGTACCATCACGCCCCCATTTCCATGGGCACACGCAGGGTACATCCCAGTGGTTTCTAACGAGTCAAAAGGGACACAGAGTACACACTGGTTCCTTCCCTGAATCAACTTCTCGAGGCAGGGTGTTCTGCATCTAGTGAACTGCCTCAACCAAGGAACGCCCTAGCTAGGCCTCTGGGCCCGTGCCTCTTCAAAAGCTTGCAGTGCTACAGGAAAAACTGTGCTGTCGTTGCAATAGGAACGCAAGCCGTCTTTCTCCTGGAGGCAGGGTGATTTCAGGTAGGAGGTGGATGGAAGGTGAAGCCGAGTGTTTTTCTCTGTGCAGCTCAGACTAGGGAATTTGTGCGATGTCCACAGCATGTTGGAACTTGCTAGAACGGTGCTCGTGAACCTGTGCGAGTGCTGTGAAATCAAGATATCCCAAGAAAGAGTGCAGTGTGTTGCCCATGACTTGGCAGAAAGAGAGGGCCGCCGAGGGACCTAAGGGCCTCGTTGTTGCTCAGCAGGCTCACAGGGGTGTGGAGGTACTCAGTGATCTTGGAATGAAAATGATGCTCACCCGAGGGGCCTAGGAGTCCTGAAAAGGGTACTTCCTTTAAAATAAAGCAGAACAGCGAATAAGAGCTCATGGAAACAGCTGCATGCCTCCGTTTCTGCATGGCTACTCTGGGCCTTACTCCGAGGCAAGGACTCACGTTGAGATTCCCTTTAGCTCTAGAACATGGCAAGATGAGCCCCACCCCGGTTAATGAAGCACCCTCTGTAGCCAGAGAAAACTCATTTTCTTCCCAGACCCATGCCTACAGTGGCCAGTGGCCTGTCAACAGCAGAGAATTTCGCTAGCTTCACGGCAACAAGAATGGACGTTTCCAAATGGAAAAGCAAGGCTAGTACCATTACACGCCCATTTCCATGGGCACACGCAGGATACATCCCTGTGGTTTCTAACGAGTCAAAAGAGACACAGAGTACACACTGGTTCCTTCCCTGAATCAACTTCTTGAGGCAGGGTGTTCTGCATCTAGTGAACTGCCTCAACCGAGAAACGCCCTAGCTAGGCCTCTGGGCCCGTGCCTCTTCAGAAGCCTGCAGTGCTACAGGAAAAACTTTGCTTTCGTTGCAAGAGGATTGCAAGATGACTTCTCCTGGCCGCAGTGTGACTTCAGGTAGGAGGTGGATGGAAGGGGAATCCAAGTGATTTTCCCAGTGTAGCTCAGACTAGGGAATGTGTGCGACTTCCACAGCATGTTGGAACTTGCTAGAACGCTGCTCGTGAACCTGTACGAGTGCTGTGAACTTAGGAGATCCCAAGAAAGAGTGCAGTGTGTAGCCCATGACTCTGCAGACATATAGGGCCTCCGAGGGACCTATGGGGCTCGTTGTTGCTCAGCAGTCCTACAGGGGTTTGGAGGTTCTCGGTGATCTTGGAACGAAAATGATGCTCACCCGAGTGGCCTAGGAGTCCTGAAAAGGGTACTTCCTTTAAAATAAGCAGAACTTTCACTAAGAACTCATGGAAAGAGCTGCATGCCTCCCTTTCTGCATGGCTACTCAGGCCCTTACCTCGAGGCAAGCACTCGCGTTGAGATACCCTTTAGCTCTAGACCATGGCAAATTGTGCCCATCCCGGACAATGAAGCACCCTGTGTAGCCAGAGAAAACTCATTTTCTTCCCAGACTCATGCCTACAGTGGCCAGAGGCCTGTCAACAGCTAGAATTGCAGGGAGCTTCACGGCCGCATGAATGGAGCTCTCAAAATGTTAAAGCACGGCTACTACCAACATGCCCCCATTTCCATAGTCACAAACAGCGTACATCCCTGTGGTTTCTAACACCTCAGAAGAGACACAGAGTACACACTGGTTCCTTCCGTGAATCAACTTCTCGAGGAAGGGTGTTCTGCATCTCGTGATCTGCCTCAACCAAGGAACGCCCTAACTAGGCCTCTGGGCCCGTGCCTCTTCAAAAGCCTGCAGTGCTACAGGAAAAACTGTGCTTTAGTTGCAATAGGAAGGCAAGCCGACTTTCTCCTGGAGCAGGGTGACTTCAGGTACGAGTTACTGGATGGAAGCCGAAACCCAGTGTGTTTCTCTGTGCAGCTCAGACTAGGGAAGGAGTGCGACTTCCACGGCATGTTGGAACTTGCTAGAACGGTGCTCGTGAACCTGTGCGATTGCTGGCTAAATCAAGATGGCCCAAGAAAGAGTGCACTGTGTTGCCCTACACTCGGCATACACACTGTGAGTCGGAAAGCTACGGGCCTGGATATTGCTTAGAAGGGCCAGGGGAGCCTGAGGGTACTCAGTGTTCTTGCAGGGAATAGGGTTTCCAGGCGAGGCACCTAGGTGTCCTGAAAGGCGTACTGGCGTTAAAATGCTGCAGAGCAGAGATTACGGCCTCATGGAAACTGCTACATGCCTCCGCTTCTGCATAGCATTTCAGGGCCTTACCTCGAGGCAAGTTCTCACGTTGCTTGCCCTGTGAGCGACAGAGCATGCTAGGATGCTGTATTTCTCCTTGAATAGAGTGACTTCAGGGACGAGGTCCCAGAAGAATTCTAAGCAGAGTGTTTTCTCATGGCAGCTCAGACGAGGGCAATGTCGAAGACTTCCAGGGCATGTTGGACTGCCTAGAAATGTGGTTCTGATGCTGTTCGAGTGCTCTGGAAATGTAGTTCTCCTGAAGTAACGTACAGTGTGTTGCCTGAGACTCAGCAGACCCAGAGGGCCTCCCAGGGACGTTTGGGACTCAATGTTGCTCAGCAGGTCCACAGGGGTGTGGAGTTAGTCAGTGACCTAGGAACGAAAATGATGCTCACCCGAGGGGCCTAGGAGTCCTGAAAAGGGTACTTCCTTCAAAATAAAGCAGAATAGCGACTAAGAGCGCATGGAAAGAGCTGCATGGCTACTCAGGGCCTTACCTCGAGGCAAGGACGCACGTTGTGATTCCCTTTAGCTCTAGAGCATGGCAAGATGAGCCCCACCCCGGCCAATGAAGCACCCTGTGTAGCCAGAGAAAACATTTTCTTCCCAGACCCATGCCTACAGTGGCCAGAGGCCTGTCCACAGCAGAGAATTTCAGCTAGCTGCACGGCAACAAGAATGGACGTTTCCAAAAGGAAAAGCAAGGCTAGTACCATCACGCCCCCATTTCCATGGGCACACGCAGGGTACATCCCAGTGGTTTCTAACGAGTCAAAAGGGACACAGAGTACACACTGGTTCCTTCCCTGAATCAACTTCTCGAGGCAGGGTGTTCTGCATCTAGTGAACTGCCTCAACCAAGGAACGCCCTAGCTAGGCCTCTGGGCCCGTGCCTCTTCAAAAGCTTGCAGTGCTACAGGAAAAACTGTGCTGTCGTTGCAATAGGAACGCAAGCCGTCTTTCTCCTGGAGGCAGGGTGATTTCAGGTAGGAGGTGGATGGAAGGTGAAGCCGAGTGTTTTTCTCTGTGCAGCTCAGACTAGGGAATTTGTGCGATGTCCACAGCATGTTGGAACTTGCTAGAACGGTGCTCGTGAACCTGTGCGAGTGCTGTGAAATCAAGATATCCCAAGAAAGAGTGCAGTGTGTTGCCCATGACTTGGCAGAAACAGAGGGCCGCTGAGGGACCTATGGGCCTCGTTGTTGCTCAGCAGGCTCACAGGGGTGTGGAGGTACTCAGTGATCTTGGAAGGAAAAGGATGCTCACCCAAGGGGCCTAGGAGTCCTGAAAAGGGTAGTTTCTTTAAAATAAAGCAGAGCAGCGAATAAGAGCTCATAGAAAGAGCTGCATGCCTCCGTTTCTGCATGGCTACTCAGGGCCTTACTCTGAGGCAAGGACTCACGTTGAGATTCCATTTAGCTCTAGAGCATGGCAAGATGAGCCCCACCCCAGTTAATGAAGCAACCTCTGTAGCCAGAGAAAACTCATTTTCGTCCCAGACCCATTCCTACAGTGGCCAGTGGCCTGTCAACAGCAGAGGATTTCGCTAGCTTCACGGCAACAAGAATGGAGGTTTCCAAATGGAAAAGGAAGGCTAGTACCATTACACGCCCATTTCCATGGGCACACGCAGGATACATCCCTGTGGTTTCTAACGAGTCAAAAGAGACAGAGTACACACTGGTTCCTTCCCTGAATCAACTTCTTGAGGCAGGGTGTTCTGCATCTAGTGAACTGCCTCAACCGAGAAATGCCCTAGCTAGGCCTCTGGGCCCGTGCCTCTTCAGAAGCCTGCAGTGCTACAGGAAAAACTTTGCTTTCGTTGCAAGAGGATTGCAAGACGAGTTCTCCTGGAGGCAGGGTGACTTCAGGTAGGAGGTGGATGGAAGGCGAAGTCGAGTGTTTTTCTCAGTGCAGCTCAGACTAGGGAATGTGTGCGACTTCCACAGCATGTTGGAACTTGCTAGAACGCTGCTCGTGAACCTGTACGAGTGCTGTGAACTTAGGAGATCCCAAGAAAGAGTGCAGTGTGTAGCCCATGACTCTGCAGACATATAGGACCTCCGAGGGACCTATGGGGCTCGTTGTTGCTCAGCAGTCCTACAGGGGTTTGGAGGTTCTCGGTGATCTTGGAACGAAAATGATGCTCACCCGAGTGGCCTAGGAGTCCTGAAAAGGGTACTTCCTTTAAAATAAGCAGAACTTTCACTAAGAACTCATGGAAAGAGCTGCATGCCTCCCTTTCTGCATGGCTACTCAGGCCCTTACCTCGAGGCAAGCACTCGCGTTGAGATACCCTTTAGCTCTAGACCATGGCAAATTGTGCCCATCCCGGACAATGAAGCACCCTGTGTAGCCAGAGAAAACTCATTTTCTTCCCAGACTCATGCCTACAGTGGCCAGAGGCCTGTCAACAGCTAGAATTGCAGGGAGCTTCACGGCCGCATGAATGGAGCTCTCAAAATGTTAAAGCACGGCTACTACCAACATGCCCCCATTTCCATAGTCACAAACAGCGTACATCCCTGTGGTTTCTAACACCTCAGAAGAGACACAGAGTACACACTGGTTCCTTCCGTGAATCAACTTCTCGAGGAAGGGTGTTCTGCATCTCGTGATCTGCCTCAACCAAGGAACGCCCTAACTAGGCCTCTGGGCCCGTGCCTCTTCAAAAGCCTGCAGTGCTACAGGAAAAACTGTGCTTTAGTTGCAATAGGAAGGCAAGCCGACTTTCTCCTGGAGCAGGGTGACTTCAGGTACGAGTTACTGGATGGAAGCCGAAACCCAGTGTGTTTCTCTGTGCAGCTCAGACTAGGGAAGGAGTGCGACTTCCACGGCATGTTGGAACTTGCTAGAACGGTGCTCGTGAACCTGTGCGATTGCTGGCTAAATCAAGATGGCCCAAGAAAGAGTGCACTGTGTTGCCCTACACTCGGCATACACACTGTGAGTCCGAAAGCTACGGGCCTGGATATTGCTTAGAAGGGCCAGGGGAGCCTGAGGGTACTCAGTGTTCTTGCAGGGAATAGGGTTTCCAGGCGAGGCACCTAGGTGTCCTGAAAGGCGTACTGGCGTTAAAATGCTGCAGAGCAGAGATTACGGCCTCATGGAAACTGCTACATGCCTCCGCTTCTGCATAGCATTTCAGGGCCTTACCTCGAGGCAAGTTCTCACGTTGCTTGCCCTGTGAGCGACAGAGCATGCTAGGATGCTGTATTTCTCCTTGAATAGAGTGACTTCAGGGACGAGGTCCCAGAAGAATTCTAAGCAGAGTGTTTTCTCATGGCAGCTCAGACGAGGGCAATGTCGAAGACTTCCAGGGCATGTTGGACTGCCTAGAAATGTGGTTCTGATGCTGTTCGAGTGCTCTGGAAATGTAGTTCTCCTGAAGTAACGTACAGTGTGTTGCCTGAGACTCGGCAGACCCAGAGGGCCTCCGAGGGACGTTTGGGACTCAATGTTGCTCAGCAGGTCCACAGGGGTGTGGAGTTAGTCAGTGACCTAGGAACGAAAATGATGCTCACCCGAGGGGCCTAGGAGTCCTGAAAAGGGTACTTCCTTCAAAATAAAGCAGAATAGCGACTAAGAGCGCATGGAAAGAGCTGCATGCCTCCCTTTCTGCATGGCTACTCAGGGCCTTACCTCGAGGCAAGGACGCACGTTGTGATTCCCTTTAGCTCTAGAGCATGGCAAGATGAGCCCCACCCCGGCCAATGAAGCACCCTGTGTAGCCAGAGAAAACATTTTCTTCCCAGACCCATGCCTACAGTGGCCAGAGGCCTGTCCACAGCAGAGAATTTCAGCTAGCTGCACGGCAACAAGAATGGACGTTTCCAAAAGGAAAAGCAAGGCTAGTACCATCACGCCCCCATTTCCATGGGCACACGCAGGGTACATCCCAGTGGTTTCTAACGAGTCAAAAGGGACACAGAGTACACACTGGTTCCTTCCCTGAATCAACTTCTCGAGGCAGGGTGTTCTGCATCTAGTGAACTGCCTCAACCAAGGAACGCCCTAGCTAGGCCTCTGGGCCCGTGCCTCTTCAAAAGCTTGCAGTGCTACAGGAAAAACTGTGCTGTCGTTGCAATAGGAACGCAAGCCGTCTTTCTCCTGGAGGCAGGGTGATTTCAGGTAGGAGGTGGATGGAAGGTGAAGCCGAGTGTTTTTCTCTGTGCAGCTCAGACTAGGGAATTTGTGCGATGTCCACAGCATGTTGGAACTTGCTAGAACGGTGCTCGTGAACCTGTGCGAGTGCTGTGAAATCAAGATATCCCAAGAAAGAGTGCAGTGTGTTGCCCATGACTTGGCAGAAACAGAGGGCCGCTGAGGGACCTATGGGCCTCGTTGTTGCTCAGCAGGCTCACAGGGGTGTGGAGGTACTCAGTGATCTTGGAAGGAAAAGGATGCTCACCCGAGGGGCCTAGGAGTCCTGAAAAGGGTAGTTTCTTTAAAATAAAGCAGAGCAGCGAATAAGAGCTCATAGAAAGAGCTGCATGCCTCCGTTTCTGCATGGCTACTCAGGGCCTTACTCTGAGGCAAGGACTCACGTTGAGATTCCATTTAGCTCTAGAGCATGGCAAGATGAGCCCCACCCCAGTTAATGAAGCAACCTCTGTAGCCAGAGAAAACTCATTTTTGTCCCAGACCCATTCCTACAGTGGCCAGTGGCCTGTCAACAGCAGAGGATTTCGCTAGCTTCACGGCAACAAGAATGGAGGTTTCCAAATGGAAAAGGAAGGCTAGTACCATTACACGCCCATTTCCATGGGCACACGCAGGATACATCCCTGTGGTTTCTAACGAGTCAAAAGAGACACAGAGTACACACTGGTTCCTTCCCTGAATCAACTTCTTGAGGCAGGGTGTTCTGCATCTAGTGAACTGCCTCAACCGAGGAACGCCCTAGCTAGGCCTCTGAGCCCGTGCCTCTTCAGAAGCCTGCAGTGCTACAGGAAAAACTTTGCTTTCATTGCAAGATGATTGCAAGATGACTTCTCCTGGACGCAGTGTGACTTCAGGTAGGAGGTGGATGGAAGGGGAAGCCAAGTGATTTTCCCAGTGCAGCTCAGACTATGGAATGTGTGCGACTTCCACAGCATGTTGGAACTTGCTAGAACGGTGCTCGTGAACCTCTACGAGTGCTGTGAAATCAAGAAGTCCCAAGAAAGAGTGCAGTGTGTAGCCCATGACTCAGCAGACACATAGGAACTCCGAGGGACCTACGGGCCTCGTTGTTGCTCAGCAGTCCTAGAGGGGTATTAATGTTCTCAATGATCTTGGAACGAAAATGATGCTCACCCGAGAGGCATAGGAGTCCTGAACAGGGTACTTCCTTTAAAATAAAGCCGAACCTCCACTAAGAGCTCATGGAAAGAGCTGCATGACTCCGTTTCTGCATGGCTCCTCAGGGCCTTACCTTGAGGCAAGGACTCACGTTGAGATTCCCTTCAGCTCTAGAGTATGGCAAATTGTGCCCCACCCCGGACAATGAAGCACCCTGTGTAGCCAGAGAACACTCATTTTCTTCCCAGATCCATGCCTACAGTGGCCAGAGACCTGTCAACAGCTAGAATTTCAGGAAGCTTCACGGCCGCATGAATGGAGCTCTGAAAATGGAAAAGCAAGGCTACTACCAACGTGCCCCCTTTTCCATAGGCAGAAACAGCATACATCCCTGTGGTTTCTAACAACTCAGAAGAGACACAGAGTACACACTGGTTCCTTCCGTGAATCAACTTCTCGAGGCAGGGTGTTCTGCATCTAGTGAAATGCCTCAACCAAGGAACGCCCTAACTAGGCCTCTGGGCCCGTGCCTCTTCAAAAGCCTGCAGTGCTACAGGAAAAACTGTGCTTTCGTTGCAATAGGAAAGGAAGCCGACTTCTCCTGGAGGCACGGTGACTTCAGGTAGGAGGTCCTGGATGGAAGGAGAAGCCGAGTGTTTTTCTCAGTGAAGCTCAGACTGGAATGAGTGCGACTTCCACGGCATGTTGGAACTAGCTAGAACGGAGCTCGTGAACCTTTCCGAGTTCTGGGTAAATCAAGAAGTCCCAAAAAAGTCTGCAGTGTGTTGCCCATGGCTAGGCAGAAAGAGAGGGCCGCCGAGGGACCTAAGGGCCTCGTTGTTGCTCAGCAGGCTCACAGGGGTGTGGAGGTACTCAGTGATCTTGGAATGAAAATGATGCTCACCCGAGGTGCCTAGGAGTCCTGAAAAGGGTACTTCCTTTAAAATAAAGCAGAACAGCGAATAAGAGCTCATGGAAACAGCTGCATGCCTCCGTTTCTGCATGGCTACTCTGGGCCTTACTCCGAGGCAAGGACTCACGTTGAGATTCCCTTTAGCTCTAGAACATGGCAAGATGAGCCCCACCCCGGTTAATGAAGCACCCTCTGTAGCCAGAGAAAACTCATTTTCTTCCCAGACCCATGCCTACAGTGGCCAGTGGCCTGTCAACAGCAGAGAATTTCGCTAGCTTCACGGCAACAAGAATGGACGTTTCCAAATGGAAAAGCAAGGCTAGTACCATTACACGCCCATTTCCATGGGCACACGCAGGATAGATCCCTGTGGTTTCTAACGAGTCAAAAGAGACACAGAGTACACACTGGTTCCTTCCCTGAATCAACTTCTTGAGGCAGGGTGTTCTGCATCTAGTGAACTGCCTCAACCGAGAAACGCCCTAGCTAGGCCTCTGGGCCCGTGCCTCTTCAGAAGCCTGCAGTGCTACAGGAAAAACTTTGCTTTCGTTGCAAGAGGATTGCAAGATGACTTCTCCTGGCCGCAGTGTGACTTCAGGTAGGAGGTGGATGGAAGGGGAATCCAAGTGATTTTCCCAGTGTAGCTCAGACTAGGGAATGTGTGCGACTTCCACAGCATGTTGGAACTTGCTAGAACGCTGCTCGTGAACCTGTACGAGTGCTGTGAACTTAGGAGATCCCAAGAAAGAGTGCAGTGTGTAGCCCATGACTCTGCAGACATATAGGGCCTCCGAGGGACCTATGGGGCTCGTTGTTGCTCAGCAGTCCTACAGGGGTTTGGAGGTTCTCGGTGATCTTGGAACGAAAATGATGCTCACCCGAGTGGCCTAGGAGTCCTGAAAAGGGTACTTCCTTTAAAATAAGCAGAACTTTCACTAAGAACTCATGGAAAGAGCTGCATGCCTCCCTTTCTGCATGGCTACTCAGGCCCTTACCTCGAGGCAAGCACTCGCGTTGAGACACCCTTTAGCTCTAGACCATGGCAAATTGTGCCCATCCCGGACAATGAAGCACCCTGTGTAGCCAGAGAAAACTCATTTTCTTCCCAGACTCATGCCTACAGTGGCCAGAGGCCTGTCAACAGCTAGAATTGCAGGGAGCTTCACGGCCGCATGAATGGAGCTCTCAAAATGTTAAAGCACGGCTACTACCAACATGCCCCCATTTCCATAGTCACAAACAGCGTACATCCCTGTGGTTTCTAACACCTCAGAAGAGACACAGAGTACACACTGGTTCCTTCCGTGAATCAACTTCTCGAGGAAGGGTGTTCTGCATCTCGTGATCTGCCTCAACCAAGGAACGCCCTAACTAGGCCTCTGGGCCCGTGCCTCTTCAAAAGCCTGCAGTGCTACAGGAAAAACTGTGCTTTAGTTGCAATAGGAAGGCAAGCCGACTTTCTCCTGGAGCAGGGTGACTTCAGGTACGAGTTACTGGATGGAAGCCGAAACCCAGTGTGTTTCTCTGTGCAGCTCAGACTAGGGAAGGAGTGCGACTTCCACGGCATGTTGGAACTTGCTAGAACGGTGCTCGTGAACCTGTGCGATTGCTGGCTAAATCAAGATGGCCCAAGAAAGAGTGCACTGTGTTGCCCTACACTCGGCATACACACTGTGAGTCCGAAAGCTACGGGCCTGGATATTGCTTAGAAGGGCCAGGGGAGCCTGAGGGTACTCAGTGTTCTTGCAGGGAATAGGGTTTCCAGGCGAGGCACCTAGGTGTCCTGAAAGGCGTACTGGCGTTAAAATGCTGCAGAGCAGAGATTACGGCCTCATGGAAACTGCTACATGCCTCCGCTTCTGCATAGCATTTCAGGGCCTTACCTCGAGGCAAGTTCTCACGTTGCTTGCCCTGTGAGCGACAGAGCATGCTAGGATGCTGTATTTCTCCTTGAATAGAGTGACTTCAGGGACGAGGTCCCAGAAGAATTCTAAGCAGAGTGTTTTCTCATGGCAGCTCAGACGAGGGCAATGTCGAAGACTTCCAGGGCATGTTGGACTGCCTAGAAATGTGGTTCTGATGCTGTTCGAGTGCTCTGGAAATGTAGTTCTCCTGAAGTAACGTACAGTGTGTTGCCTGAGACTCAGCAGACCCAGAGGGCCTCCCAGGGACGTTTGGGACTCAATGTTGCTCAGCAGGTCCACAGGGGTGTAGAGTTAGTCAGTGACCTAGGAACGAAAATGATGCTCACCCGAGGGGCCTAGGAGTCCTGAAAAGGGTACTTCCTTCAAAATAAAGCAGAATAGCGACTAAGAGCGCATGGAAAGAGCTGCATGGCTACTCAGGGCCTTACCTCGAGGCAAGGACGCACGTTGTGATTCCCTTTAGCTCTAGAGCATGGCAAGATGAGCCCCACCCCGGCCAATGAAGCACCCTGTGTAGCCAGAGAAAACATTTTCTTCCCAGACCCATGCCTACAGTGGCCAGAGGCCTGTCCACAGCAGAGAATTTCAGCTAGCTGCACGGCAACAAGAATGGACGTTTCCAAAAGGAAAAGCAAGGCTAGTACCATCACGCCCCCATTTCCATGGGCACACGCAGGGTACATCCCAGTGGTTTCTAACGAGTCAAAAGGGACACAGAGTACACACTGGTTCCTTCCCTGAATCAACTTCTCGAGGCAGGGTGTTCTGCATCTAGTGAACTGCCTCAACCAAGGAACGCCCTAGCTAGGCCTCTGGGCCCGTGCCTCTTCAAAAGCTTGCAGTGCTACAGGAAAAACTGTGCTGTCGTTGCAATAGGAACGCAAGCCGTCTTTCTCCTGGAGGCAGGGTGATTTCAGGTAGGAGGTGGATGGAAGGTGAAGCCGAGTGTTTTTCTCTGTGCAGCTCAGACTAGGGAATTTGTGCGATGTCCACAGCATGTTGGAACTTGCTAGAACGGTGCTCGTGAACCTGTGCGAGTGCTGTGAAATCAAGATATCCCAAGAAAGAGTGCAGTGTGTTGCCCATGACTTGGCAGAAACAGAGGGCCGCTGAGGGACCTATGGGCCTCGTTGTTGCTCAGCAGGCTCACAGGGGTGTGGAGGTACTCAGTGATCTTGGAAGGAAAAGGATGCTCACCCAAGGGGCCTAGGAGTCCTGAAAAGGGTAGTTTCTTTAAAATAAAGCAGAGCAGCGAATAAGAGCTCATAGAAAGAGCTGCATGCCTCCGTTTCTGCATGGCTACTCAGGGCCTTACTCTGAGGCAAGGACTCACGTTGAGATTCCATTTAGCTCTAGAGCATGGCAAGATGAGCCCCACCCCAGTTAATGAAGCAACCTCTGTAGCCAGAGAAAACTCATTTTCGTCCCAGACCCATTCCTACAGTGGCCAGTGGCCTGTCAACAGCAGAGGATTTCGCTAGCTTCACGGCAACAAGAATGGAGGTTTCCAAATGGAAAAGGAAGGCTAGTACCATTACACGCCCATTTCCATGGGCACACGCAGGATACATCCCTGTGGTTTCTAACGAGTCAAAAGAGACAGAGTACACACTGGTTCCTTCCCTGAATCAACTTCTTGAGGCAGGGTGTTCTGCATCTAGTGAACTGCCTCAACCGAGAAATGCCCTAGCTAGGCCTCTGGGCCCGTGCCTCTTCAGAAGCCTGCAGTGCTACAGGAAAAACTTTGCTTTCGTTGCAAGAGGATTGCAAGATGACTTCTCCTGGACGCAGTGTGACTTCAGGTAGGAGGTGGATGGAAGGGGAAGCCAAGTGATTTTCCCAGTGCAGCTCAGACTATGGAATGTGTGCGACTTCCACAGCATGTTGGAACTTGCTAGAACGCTGCTCGTGAACCTGTACGAGTGCTGTGAACTTAGGAGATCCCAAGAAAGAGTGCAGTGTGTAGCCCATGACTCTGCAGACATATAGGACCTCCGAGGGACCTATGGGGCTCGTTGTTGCTCAGCAGTCCTACAGGGGTTTGGAGGTTCTCGGTGATCTTGGAACGAAAATGATGCTCACCCGAGTGGCCTAGGAGTCCTGAAAAGGGTACTTCCTTTAAAATAAGCAGAACTTTCACTAAGAACTCATGGAAAGAGCTGCATGCCTCCCTTTCTGCATGGCTACTCAGGCCCTTACCTCGAGGCAAGCACTCGCGTTGAGATACCCTTTAGCTCTAGACCATGGCAAATTGTGCCCATCCCGGACAATGAAGCACCCTGTGTAGCCAGAGAAAACTCATTTTCTTCCCAGACTCATGCCTACAGTGGCCAGAGGCCTGTCAACAGCTAGAATTGCAGGGAGCTTCACGGCCGCATGAATGGAGCTCTCAAAATGTTAAAGCACGGCTACTACCAACATGCCCCCATTTCCATAGTCACAAACAGCGTACATCCCTGTGGTTTCTAACACCTCAGAAGAGACACAGAGTACACACTGGTTCCTTCCGTGAATCAACTTCTCGAGGAAGGGTGTTCTGCATCTCGTGATCTGCCTCAACCAAGGAACGCCCTAACTAGGCCTCTGGGCCCGTGCCTCTTCAAAAGCCTGCAGTGCTACAGGAAAAACTGTGCTTTAGTTGCAATAGGAAGGCAAGCCGACTTTCTCCTGGAGCAGGGTGACTTCAGGTACGAGTTACTGGATGGAAGCCGAAACCCAGTGTGTTTCTCTGTGCAGCTCAGACTAGGGAAGGAGTGCGACTTCCACGGCATGTTGGAACTTGCTAGAACGGTGCTCGTGAACCTGTGCGATTGCTGGCTAAATCAAGATGGCCCAAGAAAGAGTGCACTGTGTTGCCCTACACTCGGCATACACACTGTGAGTCCGAAAGCTACGGGCCTGGATATTGCTTAGAAGGGCCAGGGGAGCCTGAGGGTACTCAGTGTTCTTGCAGGGAATAGGGTTTCCAGGCGAGGCACCTAGGTGTCCTGAAAGGCGTACTGGCGTTAAAATGCTGCAGAGCAGAGATTACGGCCTCATGGAAACTGCTACATGCCTCCGCTTCTGCATAGCATTTCAGGGCCTTACCTCGAGGCAAGTTCTCACGTTGCTTGCCCTGTGAGCGACAGAGCATGCTAGGATGCTGTATTTCTCCTTGAATAGAGTGACTTCAGGGACGAGGTCCCAGAAGAATTCTAAGCAGAGTGTTTTCTCATGGCAGCTCAGACGAGGGCAATGTCGAAGACTTCCAGGGCATGTTGGACTGCCTAGAAATGTGGTTCTGATGCTGTTCGAGTGCTCTGGAAATGTAGTTCTCCTGAAGTAACGTACAGTGTGTTGCCTGAGACTCGGCAGACCCAGAGGGCCTCCGAGGGACGTTTGGGACTCAATGTTGCTCAGCAGGTCCACAGGGGTGTGGAGTTAGTCAGTGACCTAGGAACGAAAATGATGCTCACCCGAGGGGCCTAGGAGTCCTGAAAAGGGTACTTCCTTCAAAATAAAGCAGAATAGCGACTAAGAGCGCATGGAAAGAGCTGCATGCCTCCCTTTCTGCATGGCTACTCAGGGCCTTACCTCGAGGCAAGGACGCACGTTGTGATTCCCTTTAGCTCTAGAGCATGGCAAGATGAGCCCCACCCCGGCCAATGAAGCACCCTGTGTAGCCAGAGAAAACATTTTCTTCCCAGACCCATGCCTACAGTGGCCAGAGGCCTGTCCACAGCAGAGAATTTCAGCTAGCTGCACGGCAACAAGAATGGACGTTTCCAAAAGGAAAAGCAAGGCTAGTACCATCACGCCCCCATTTCCATGGGCACACGCAGGGTACATCCCAGTGGTTTCTAACGAGTCAAAAGGGACACAGAGTACACACTGGTTCCTTCCCTGAATCAACTTCTCGAGGCAGGGTGTTCTGCATCTAGTGAACTGCCTCAACCAAGGAACGCCCTAGCTAGGCCTCTGGGCCCGTGCCTCTTCAAAAGCTTGCAGTGCTACAGGAAAAACTGTGCTGTCGTTGCAATAGGAACGCAAGCCGTCTTTCTCCTGGAGGCAGGGTGATTTCAGGTAGGAGGTGGATGGAAGGTGAAGCCGAGTGTTTTTCTCTGTGCAGCTCAGACTAGGGAATTTGTGCGATGTCCACAGCATGTTGGAACTTGCTAGAACGGTGCTCGTGAACCTGTGCGAGTGCTGTGAAATCAAGATATCCCAAGAAAGAGTGCAGTGTGTTGCCCATGACTTGGCAGAAACAGAGGGCCGCTGAGGGACCTATGGGCCTCGTTGTTGCTCAGCAGGCTCACAGGGGTGTGGAGGTACTCAGTGATCTTGGAAGGAAAAGGATGCTCACCCGAGGGGCCTAGGAGTCCTGAAAAGGGTAGTTTCTTTAAAATAAAGCAGAGCAGCGAATAAGAGCTCATAGAAAGAGCTGCATGCCTCCGTTTCTGCATGGCTACTCAGGGCCTTACTCTGAGGCAAGGACTCACGTTGAGATTCCATTTAGCTCTAGAGCATGGCAAGATGAGCCCCACCCCAGTTAATGAAGCAACCTCTGTAGCCAGAGAAAACTCATTTTTGTCCCAGACCCATTCCTACAGTGGCCAGTGGCCTGTCAACAGCAGAGGATTTCGCTAGCTTCACGGCAACAAGAATGGAGGTTTCCAAATGGAAAAGGAAGGCTAGTACCATTACACGCCCATTTCCATGGGCACACGCAGGATACATCCCTGTGGTTTCTAACGAGTCAAAAGAGACACAGAGTACACACTGGTTCCTTCCCTGAATCAACTTCTTGAGGCAGGGTGTTCTGCATCTAGTGAACTGCCTCAACCGAGGAACGCCCTAGCTAGGCCTCTGAGCCCGTGCCTCTTCAGAAGCCTGCAGTGCTACAGGAAAAACTTTGCTTTCATTGCAAGATGATTGCAAGATGACTTCTCCTGGACGCAGTGTGACTTCAGGTAGGAGGTGGATGGAAGGGGAAGCCAAGTGATTTTCCCAGTGCAGCTCAGACTATGGAATGTGTGCGACTTCCACAGCATGTTGGAACTTGCTAGAACGGTGCTCGTGAACCTCTACGAGTGCTGTGAAATCAAGAAGTCCCAAGAAAGAGTGCAGTGTGTAGCCCATGACTCAGCAGACACATAGGAACTCCGAGGGACCTACGGGCCTCGTTGTTGCTCAGCAGTCCTAGAGGGGTATTAATGTTCTCAATGATCTTGGAACGAAAATGATGCTCACCCGAGAGGCATAGGAGTCCTGAACAGGGTACTTCCGTTAAAATAAAGCCGAACCTCCACTAAGAGCTCATGGAAAGAGCTGCATGACTCCGTTTCTGCATGGCTCCTCAGGGCCTTACCTTGAGGCAAGGACTCACGTTGAGATTCCCTTCAGCTCTAGAGTATGGCAAATTGTGCCCCACCCCGGACAATGAAGCACCCTGTGTAGCCAGAGAACACTCATTTTCTTCCCAGATCCATGCCTACAGTGGCCAGAGACCTGTCAACAGCTAGAATTTCAGGAAGCTTCACGGCCGCATGAATGGAGCTCTGAAAATGGAAAAGCAAGGCTACTACCAACGTGCCCCCTTTTCCATAGGCAGAAACAGCATACATCCCTGTGGTTTCTAACAACTCAGAAGAGACACAGAGTACACACTGGTTCCTTCCGTGAATCAACTTCTCGAGGCAGGGTGTTCTGCATCTAGTGAAATGCCTCAACCAAGGAACGCCCTAACTAGGCCTCTGGGCCCGTGCCTCTTCAAAAGCCTGCAGTGCTACAGGAAAAACTGTGCTTTCGTTGCAATAGGAAAGGAAGCCGACTTCTCCTGGAGGCACGGTGACTTCAGGTAGGAGGTCCTGGATGGAAGGAGAAGCCGAGTGTTTTTCTCAGTGAAGCTCAGACTGGAATGAGTGCGACTTCCACGGCATGTTGGAACTAGCTAGAACGGAGCTCGTGAACCTTTCCGAGTTCTGGGTAAATCAAGAAGTCCCAAAAAAGTCTGCAGTGTGTTGCCCATGGCTAGGCAGAAAGAGAGGGCCGCCGAGGGACCTAAGGGCCTCGTTGTTGCTCAGCAGGCTCACAGGGGTGTGGAGGTACTCAGTGATCTTGGAATGAAAATGATGCTCACCCGAGGTGCCTAGGAGTCCTGAAAAGGGTACTTCCTTTAAAATAAAGCAGAACAGCGAATAAGAGCTCATGGAAACAGCTGCATGCCTCCGTTTCTGCATGGCTACTCTGGGCCTTACTCCGAGGCAAGGACTCACGTTGAGATTCCCTTTAGCTCTAGAACATGGCAAGATGAGCCCCACCCCGGTTAATGAAGCACCCTCTGTAGCCAGAGAAAACTCATTTTCTTCCCAGACCCATGCCTACAGTGGCCAGTGGCCTGTCAACAGCAGAGAATTTCGCTAGCTTCACGGCAACAAGAATGGACGTTTCCAAATGGAAAAGCAAGGCTAGTACCATTACACGCCCATTTCCATGGGCACACGCAGGATAGATCCCTGTGGTTTCTAACGAGTCAAAAGAGACACAGAGTACACACTGGTTCCTTCCCTGAATCAACTTCTTGAGGCAGGGTGTTCTGCATCTAGTGAACTGCCTCAACCGAGAAACGCCCTAGCTAGGCCTCTGGGCCCGTGCCTCTTCAGAAGCCTGCAGTGCTACAGGAAAAACTTTGCTTTCGTTGCAAGAGGATTGCAAGATGACTTCTCCTGGCCGCAGTGTGACTTCAGGTAGGAGGTGGATGGAAGGGGAATCCAAGTGATTTTCCCAGTGTAGCTCAGACTAGGGAATGTGTGCGACTTCCACAGCATGTTGGAACTTGCTAGAACGCTGCTCGTGAACCTGTACGAGTGCTGTGAACTTAGGAGATCCCAAGAAAGAGTGCAGTGTGTAGCCCATGACTCTGCAGACATATAGGGCCTCCGAGGGACCTATGGGGCTCGTTGTTGCTCAGCAGTCCTACAGGGGTTTGGAGGTTCTCGGTGATCTTGGAACGAAAATGATGCTCACCCGAGTGGCCTAGGAGTCCTGAAAAGGGTACTTCCTTTAAAATAAGCAGAACTTTCACTAAGAACTCATGGAAAGAGCTGCATGCCTCCCTTTCTGCATGGCTACTCAGGCCCTTACCTCGAGGCAAGCACTCGCGTTGAGATACCCTTTAGCTCTAGACCATGGCAAATTGTGCCCATCCCGGACAATGAAGCACCCTGTGTAGCCAGAGAAAACTCATTTTCTTCCCAGACTCATGCCTACAGTGGCCAGAGGCCTGTCAACAGCTAGAATTGCAGGGAGCTTCACGGCCGCATGAATGGAGCTCTCAAAATGTTAAAGCACGGCTACTACCAACATGCCCCCATTTCCATAGTCACAAACAGCGTACATCCCTGTGGTTTCTAACACCTCAGAAGAGACACAGAGTACACACTGGTTCCTTCCGTGAATCAACTTCTCGAGGAAGGGTGTTCTGCATCTCGTGATCTGCCTCAACCAAGGAACGCCCTAACTAGGCCTCTGGGCCCGTGCCTCTTCAAAAGCCTGCAGTGCTACAGGAAAAACTGTGCTTTAGTTGCAATAGGAAGGCAAGCCGACTTTCTCCTGGAGCAGGGTGACTTCAGGTACGAGTTACTGGATGGAAGCCGAAACCCAGTGTGTTTCTCTGTGCAGCTCAGACTAGGGAAGGAGTGCGACTTCCACGGCATGTTGGAACTTGCTAGAACGGTGCTCGTGAACCTGTGCGATTGCTGGCTAAATCAAGATGGCCCAAGAAAGAGTGCACTGTGTTGCCCTACACTCGGCATACACACTGTGAGTCCGAAAGCTACGGGCCTGGATATTGCTTAGAAGGGCCAGGGGAGCCTGAGGGTACTCAGTGTTCTTGCAGGGAATAGGGTTTCCAGGCGAGGCACCTAGGTGTCCTGAAAGGCGTACTGGCGTTAAAATGCTGCAGAGCAGAGATTACGGCCTCATGGAAACTGCTACATGCCTCCGCTTCTGCATAGCATTTCAGGGCCTTACCTCGAGGCAAGTTCTCACGTTGCTTGCCCTGTGAGCGACAGAGCATGCTAGGATGCTGTATTTCTCCTTGAATAGAGTGACTTCAGGGACGAGGTCCCAGAAGAATTCTAAGCAGAGTGTTTTCTCATGGCAGCTCAGACGAGGGCAATGTCGAAGACTTCCAGGGCATGTTGGACTGCCTAGAAATGTGGTTCTGATGCTGTTCGAGTGCTCTGGAAATGTAGTTCTCCTGAAGTAACGTACAGTGTGTTGCCTGAGACTCAGCAGACCCAGAGGGCCTCCCAGGGACGTTTGGGACTCAATGTTGCTCAGCAGGTCCACAGGGGTGTAGAGTTAGTCAGTGACCTAGGAACGAAAATGATGCTCACCCGAGGGGCCTAGGAGTCCTGAAAAGGGTACTTCCTTCAAAATAAAGCAGAATAGCGACTAAGAGCGCATGGAAAGAGCTGCATGGCTACTCAGGGCCTTACCTCGAGGCAAGGACGCACGTTGTGATTCCCTTTAGCTCTAGAGCATGGCAAGATGAGCCCCACCCCGGCCAATGAAGCACCCTGTGTAGCCAGAGAAAACATTTTCTTCCCAGACCCATGCCTACAGTGGCCAGAGGCCTGTCCACAGCAGAGAATTTCAGCTAGCTGCACGGCAACAAGAATGGACGTTTCCAAAAGGAAAAGCAAGGCTAGTACCATCACGCCCCCATTTCCATGGGCACACGCAGGGTACATCCCAGTGGTTTCTAACGAGTCAAAAGGGACACAGAGTACACACTGGTTCCTTCCCTGAATCAACTTCTCGAGGCAGGGTGTTCTGCATCTAGTGAACTGCCTCAACCAAGGAACGCCCTAGCTAGGCCTCTGGGCCCGTGCCTCTTCAAAAGCTTGCAGTGCTACAGGAAAAACTGTGCTGTCGTTGCAATAGGAACGCAAGCCGTCTTTCTCCTGGAGGCAGGGTGATTTCAGGTAGGAGGTGGATGGAAGGTGAAGCCGAGTGTTTTTCTCTGTGCAGCTCAGACTAGGGAATTTGTGCGATGTCCACAGCATGTTGGAACTTGCTAGAACGGTGCTCGTGAACCTGTGCGAGTGCTGTGAAATCAAGATATCCCAAGAAAGAGTGCAGTGTGTTGCCCATGACTTGGCAGAAACAGAGGGCCGCTGAGGGACCTATGGGCCTCGTTGTTGCTCAGCAGGCTCACAGGGGTGTGGAGGTACTCAGTGATCTTGGAAGGAAAAGGATGCTCACCCAAGGGGCCTAGGAGTCCTGAAAAGGGTAGTTTCTTTAAAATAAAGCAGAGCAGCGAATAAGAGCTCATAGAAAGAGCTGCATGCCTCCGTTTCTGCATGGCTACTCAGGGCCTTACTCTGAGGCAAGGACTCACGTTGAGATTCCATTTAGCTCTAGAGCATGGCAAGATGAGCCCCACCCCAGTTAATGAAGCAACCTCTGTAGCCAGAGAAAACTCATTTTCGTCCCAGACCCATTCCTACAGTGGCCAGTGGCCTGTCAACAGCAGAGGATTTCGCTAGCTTCACGGCAACAAGAATGGAGGTTTCCAAATGGAAAAGGAAGGCTAGTACCATTACACGCCCATTTCCATGGGCACACGCAGGATACATCCCTGTGGTTTCTAACGAGTCAAAAGAGACAGAGTACACACTGGTTCCTTCCCTGAATCAACTTCTTGAGGCAGGGTGTTCTGCATCTAGTGAACTGCCTCAACCGAGAAATGCCCTAGCTAGGCCTCTGGGCCCGTGCCTCTTCAGAAGCCTGCAGTGCTACAGGAAAAACTTTGCTTTCGTTGCAAGAGGATTGCAAGACGAGTTCTCCTGGAGGCAGGGTGACTTCAGGTAGGAGGTGGATGGAAGGCGAAGTCGAGTGTTTTTCTCAGTGCAGCTCAGACTAGGGAATGTGTGCGACTTCCACAGCATGTTGGAACTTGCTAGAACGCTGCTCGTGAACCTGTACGAGTGCTGTGAACTTAGGAGATCCCAAGAAAGAGTGCAGTGTGTAGCCCATGACTCTGCAGACATATAGGACCTCCGAGGGACCTATGGGGCTCGTTGTTGCTCAGCAGTCCTACAGGGGTTTGGAGGTTCTCGGTGATCTTGGAACGAAAATGATGCTCACCCGAGTGGCCTAGGAGTCCTGAAAAGGGTACTTCCTTTAAAATAAGCAGAACTTTCACTAAGAACTCATGGAAAGAGCTGCATGCCTCCCTTTCTGCATGGCTACTCAGGCCCTTACCTCGAGGCAAGCACTCGCGTTGAGATACCCTTTAGCTCTAGACCATGGCAAATTGTGCCCATCCCGGACAATGAAGCACCCTGTGTAGCCAGAGAAAACTCATTTTCTTCCCAGACTCATGCCTACAGTGGCCAGAGGCCTGTCAACAGCTAGAATTGCAGGGAGCTTCACGGCCGCATGAATGGAGCTCTCAAAATGTTAAAGCACGGCTACTACCAACATGCCCCCATTTCCATAGTCACAAACAGCGTACATCCCTGTGGTTTCTAACACCTCAGAAGAGACACAGAGTACACACTGGTTCCTTCCGTGAATCAACTTCTCGAGGAAGGGTGTTCTGCATCTCGTGATCTGCCTCAACCAAGGAACGCCCTAACTAGGCCTCTGGGCCCGTGCCTCTTCAAAAGCCTGCAGTGCTACAGGAAAAACTGTGCTTTAGTTGCAATAGGAAGGCAAGCCGACTTTCTCCTGGAGCAGGGTGACTTCAGGTACGAGTTACTGGATGGAAGCCGAAACCCAGTGTGTTTCTCTGTGCAGCTCAGACTAGGGAAGGAGTGCGACTTCCACGGCATGTTGGAACTTGCTAGAACGGTGCTCGTGAACCTGTGCGATTGCTGGCTAAATCAAGATGGCCCAAGAAAGAGTGCACTGTGTTGCCCTACACTCGGCATACACACTGTGAGTCCGAAAGCTACGGGCCTGGATATTGCTTAGAAGGGCCAGGGGAGCCTGAGGGTACTCAGTGTTCTTGCAGGGAATAGGGTTTCCAGGCGAGGCACCTAGGTGTCCTGAAAGGCGTACTGGCGTTAAAATGCTGCAGAGCAGAGATTACGGCCTCATGGAAACTGCTACATGCCTCCGCTTCTGCATAGCATTTCAGGGCCTTACCTCGAGGCAAGTTCTCACGTTGCTTGCCCTGTGAGCGACAGAGCATGCTAGGATGCTGTATTTCTCCTTGAATAGAGTGACTTCAGGGACGAGGTCCCAGAAGAATTCTAAGCAGAGTGTTTTCTCATGGCAGCTCAGACGAGGGCAATGTCGAAGACTTCCAGGGCATGTTGGACTGCCTAGAAATGTGGTTCTGATGCTGTTCGAGTGCTCTGGAAATGTAGTTCTCCTGAAGTAACGTACAGTGTGTTGCCTGAGACTCGGCAGACCCAGAGGGCCTCCGAGGGACGTTTGGGACTCAATGTTGCTCAGCAGGTCCACAGGGGTGTGGAGTTAGTCAGTGACCTAGGAACGAAAATGATGCTCACCCGAGGGGCCTAGGAGTCCTGAAAAGGGTACTTCCTTCAAAATAAAGCAGAATAGCGACTAAGAGCGCATGGAAAGAGCTGCATGCCTCCCTTTCTGCATGGCTACTCAGGGCCTTACCTCGAGGCAAGGACGCACGTTGTGATTCCCTTTAGCTCTAGAGCATGGCAAGATGAGCCCCACCCCGGCCAATGAAGCACCCTGTGTAGCCAGAGAAAACATTTTCTTCCCAGACCCATGCCTACAGTGGCCAGAGGCCTGTCCACAGCAGAGAATTTCAGCTAGCTGCACGGCAACAAGAATGGACGTTTCCAAAAGGAAAAGCAAGGCTAGTACCATCACGCCCCCATTTCCATGGGCACACGCAGGGTACATCCCAGTGGTTTCTAACGAGTCAAAAGGGACACAGAGTACACACTGGTTCCTTCCCTGAATCAACTTCTCGAGGCAGGGTGTTCTGCATCTAGTGAACTGCCTCAACCAAGGAACGCCCTAGCTAGGCCTCTGGGCCCGTGCCTCTTCAAAAGCTTGCAGTGCTACAGGAAAAACTGTGCTGTCGTTGCAATAGGAACGCAAGCCGTCTTTCTCCTGGAGGCAGGGTGATTTCAGGTAGGAGGTGGATGGAAGGTGAAGCCGAGTGTTTTTCTCTGTGCAGCTCAGACTAGGGAATTTGTGCGATGTCCACAGCATGTTGGAACTTGCTAGAACGGTGCTCGTGAACCTGTGCGAGTGCTGTGAAATCAAGATATCCCAAGAAAGAGTGCAGTGTGTTGCCCATGACTTGGCAGAAACAGAGGGCCGCTGAGGGACCTATGGGCCTCGTTGTTGCTCAGCAGGCTCACAGGGGTGTGGAGGTACTCAGTGATCTTGGAAGGAAAATGATGCTCACCCGAGGTGCCTAGGAGTCCTGAAAAGGGTACTTCCTTTAAAATAAAGCAGAACAGCGAATAAGAGCTCATGGAAACAGCTGCATGCCTCCGTTTCTGCATGGCTACTCAGGGCCTTACTCTGAGGCAAGGACTCACGTTGAGATTCCATTTAGCTCTAGAGCATGGCAAGATGAGCCCCACCCCAGTTAATGAAGCAACCTCTGTAGCCAGAGAAAACTCATTTTTGTCCCAGACCCATTCCTACAGTGGCCAGTGGCCTGTCAACAGCAGAGGATTTCGCTAGCTTCACGGCAACAAGAATGGAGGTTTCCAAATGGAAAAGGAAGGCTAGTACCATTACACGCCCATTTCCATGGGCACACGCAGGATACATCCCTGTGGTTTCTAACGAGTCAAAAGAGACACAGAGTACACACTGGTTCCTTCCCTGAATCAACTTCTTGAGGCAGGGTGTTCTGCATCTAGTGAACTGCCTCAACCGAGGAACGCCCTAGCTAGGCCTCTGAGCCCGTGCCTCTTCAGAAGCCTGCAGTGCTACAGGAAAAACTTTGCTTTCATTGCAAGATGATTGCAAGATGACTTCTCCTGGACGCAGTGTGACTTCAGGTAGGAGGTGGATGGAAGGGGAAGCCAAGTGATTTTCCCAGTGCAGCTCAGACTATGGAATGTGTGCGACTTCCACAGCATGTTGGAACTTGCTAGAACGGTGCTCGTGAACCTCTACGAGTGCTGTGAAATCAAGAAGTCCCAAGAAAGAGTGCAGTGTGTAGCCCATGACTCAGCAGACACATAGGAACTCCGAGGGACCTACGGGCCTCGTTGTTGCTCAGCAGTCCTAGAGGGGTATTAATGTTCTCAATGATCTTGGAACGAAAATGATGCTCACCCGAGAGGCATAGGAGTCCTGAACAGGGTACTTCCTTTAAAATAAAGCCGAACCTCCACTAAGAGCTCATGGAAAGAGCTGCATGACTCCGTTTCTGCATGGCTCCTCAGGGCCTTACCTTGAGGCAAGGACTCACGTTGAGATTCCCTTCAGCTCTAGAGTATGGCAAATTGTGCCCCACCCCGGACAATGAAGCACCCTGTGTAGCCAGAGAACACTCATTTTCTTCCCAGATCCATGCCTACAGTGGCCAGAGACCTGTCAACAGCTAGAATTTCAGGAAGCTTCACGGCCGCATGAATGGAGCTCTGAAAATGGAAAAGCAAGGCTACTACCAACGTGCCCCCTTTTCCATAGGCAGAAACAGCATACATCCCTGTGGTTTCTAACAACTCAGAAGAGACACAGAGTACACACTGGTTCCTTCCGTGAATCAACTTCTCGAGGCAGGGTGTTCTGCATCTAGTGAAATGCCTCAACCAAGGAACGCCCTAACTAGGCCTCTGGGCCCGTGCCTCTTCAAAAGCCTGCAGTGCTACAGGAAAAACTGTGCTTTCGTTGCAATAGGAAAGGAAGCCGACTTCTCCTGGAGGCACGGTGACTTCAGGTAGGAGGTCCTGGATGGAAGGAGAAGCCGAGTGTTTTTCTCAGTGAAGCTCAGACTGGAATGAGTGCGACTTCCACGGCATGTTGGAACTAGCTAGAACGGAGCTCGTGAACCTTTCCGAGTTCTGGGTAAATCAAGAAGTCCCAAAAAAGTCTGCAGTGTGTTGCCCATGGCTAGGCAGAAAGAGAGGGCCGCCGAGGGACCTAAGGGCCTCGTTGTTGCTCAGCAGGCTCACAGGGGTGTGGAGGTACTCAGTGATCTTGGAATGAAAATGATGCTCACCCGAGGTGCCTAGGAGTCCTGAAAAGGGTACTTCCTTTAAAATAAAGCAGAACAGCGAATAAGAGCTCATGGAAACAGCTGCATGCCTCCGTTTCTGCATGGCTACTCTGGGCCTTACTCCGAGGCAAGGACTCACGTTGAGATTCCCTTTAGCTCTAGAACATGGCAAGATGAGCCCCACCCCGGTTAATGAAGCACCCTCTGTAGCCAGAGAAAACTCATTTTCTTCCCAGACCCATGCCTACAGTGGCCAGTGGCCTGTCAACAGCAGAGAATTTCGCTAGCTTCACGGCAACAAGAATGGACGTTTCCAAATGGAAAAGCAAGGCTAGTACCATTACACGCCCATTTCCATGGGCACACGCAGGATACATCCCTGTGGTTTCTAACGAGTCAAAAGAGACACAGAGTACACACTGGTTCCTTCCCTGAATCAACTTCTTGAGGCAGGGTGTTCTGCATCTAGTGAACTGCCTCAACCGAGAAACGCCCTAGCTAGGCCTCTGGGCCCGTGCCTCTTCAGAAGCCTGCAGTGCTACAGGAAAAACTTTGCTTTCGTTGCAAGAGGATTGCAAGATGACTTCTCCTGGCCGCAGTGTGACTTCAGGTAGGAGGTGGATGGAAGGGGAATCCAAGTGATTTTCCCAGTGTAGCTCAGACTAGGGAATGTGTGCGACTTCCACAGCATGTTGGAACTTGCTAGAACGCTGCTCGTGAACCTGTACGAGTGCTGTGAACTTAGGAGATCCCAAGAAAGAGTGCAGTGTGTAGCCCATGACTCTGCAGACATATAGGGCCTCCGAGGGACCTATGGGGCTCGTTGTTGCTCAGCAGTCCTACAGGGGTTTGGAGGTTCTCGGTGATCTTGGAACGAAAATGATGCTCACCCGAGTGGCCTAGGAGTCCTGAAAAGGGTACTTCCTTTAAAATAAGCAGAACTTTCACTAAGAACTCATGGAAAGAGCTGCATGCCTCCCTTTCTGCATGGCTACTCAGGCCCTTACCTCGAGGCAAGCACTCGCGTTGAGATACCCTTTAGCTCTAGACCATGGCAAATTGTGCCCATCCCGGACAATGAAGCACCCTGTGTAGCCAGAGAAAACTCATTTTCTTCCCAGACTCATGCCTACAGTGGCCAGAGGCCTGTCAACAGCTAGAATTGCAGGGAGCTTCACGGCCGCATGAATGGAGCTCTCAAAATGTTAAAGCACGGCTACTACCAACATGCCCCCATTTCCATAGTCACAAACAGCGTACATCCCTGTGGTTTCTAACACCTCAGAAGAGACACAGAGTACACACTGGTTCCTTCCGTGAATCAACTTCTCGAGGAAGGGTGTTCTGCATCTCGTGATCTGCCTCAACCAAGGAACGCCCTAACTAGGCCTCTGGGCCCGTGCCTCTTCAAAAGCCTGCAGTGCTACAGGAAAAACTGTGCTTTAGTTGCAATAGGAAGGCAAGCCGACTTTCTCCTGGAGCAGGGTGACTTCAGGTACGAGTTACTGGATGGAAGCCGAAACCCAGTGTGTTTCTCTGTGCAGCTCAGACTAGGGAAGGAGTGCGACTTCCACGGCATGTTGGAACTTGCTAGAACGGTGCTCGTGAACCTGTGCGATTGCTGGCTAAATCAAGATGGCCCAAGAAAGAGTGCACTGTGTTGCCCTACACTCGGCATACACACTGTGAGTCCGAAAGCTACGGGCCTGGATATTGCTTAGAAGGGCCAGGGGAGCCTGAGGGTACTCAGTGTTCTTGCAGGGAATAGGGTTTCCAGGCGAGGCACCTAGGTGTCCTGAAAGGCGTACTGGCGTTAAAATGCTGCAGAGCAGAGATTACGGCCTCATGGAAACTGCTACATGCCTCCGCTTCTGCATAGCATTTCAGGGCCTTACCTCGAGGCAAGTTCTCACGTTGCTTGCCCTGTGAGCGACAGAGCATGCTAGGATGCTGTATTTCTCCTTGAATAGAGTGACTTCAGGGACGAGGTCCCAGAAGAATTCTAAGCAGAGTGTTTTCTCATGGCAGCTCAGACGAGGGCAATGTCGAAGACTTCCAGGGCATGTTGGACTGCCTAGAAATGTGGTTCTGATGCTGTTCGAGTGCTCTGGAAATGTAGTTCTCCTGAAGTAACGTACAGTGTGTTGCCTGAGACTCGGCAGACCCAGAGGGCCTCCGAGGGACGTTTGGGACTCAATGTTGCTCAGCAGGTCCACAGGGGTGTGGAGTTAGTCAGTGACCTAGGAACGAAAATGATGCTCACCCGAGGGGCCTAGGAGTCCTGAAAAGGGTACTTCCTTCAAAATAAAGCAGAATAGCGACTAAGAGCGCATGGAAAGAGCTGCATGCCTCCCTTTCTGCATGGCTACTCAGGGCCTTACCTCGAGGCAAGGACGCACGTTGTGATTCCCTTTAGCTCTAGAGCATGGCAAGATGAGCCCCACCCCGGCCAATGAAGCACCCTGTGTAGCCAGAGAAAACATTTTCTTCCCAGACCCATGCCTACAGTGGCCAGAGGCCTGTCCACAGCAGAGAATTTCAGCTAGCTGCACGGCAACAAGAATGGACGTTTCCAAAAGGAAAAGCAAGGCTAGTACCATCACGCCCCCATTTCCATGGGCACACGCAGGGTACATCCCAGTGGTTTCTAACGAGTCAAAAGGGACACAGAGTACACACTGGTTCCTTCCCTGAATCAACTTCTCGAGGCAGGGTGTTCTGCATCTAGTGAACTGCCTCAACCAAGGAACGCCCTAGCTAGGCCTCTGGGCCCGTGCCTCTTCAAAAGCTTGCAGTGCTACAGGAAAAACTGTGCTGTCGTTGCAATAGGAACGCAAGCCGTCTTTCTCCTGGAGGCAGGGTGATTTCAGGTAGGAGGTGGATGGAAGGTGAAGCCGAGTGTTTTTCTCTGTGCAGCTCAGACTAGGGAATTTGTGCGATGTCCACAGCATGTTGGAACTTGCTAGAACGGTGCTCGTGAACCTGTGCGAGTGCTGTGAAATCAAGATATCCCAAGAAAGAGTGCAGTGTGTTGCCCATGACTTGGCAGAAACAGAGGGCCGCTGAGGGACCTATGGGCCTCGTTGTTGCTCAGCAGGCTCACAGGGGTGTGGAGGTACTCAGTGATCTTGGAAGGAAAATGATGCTCACCCGAGGTGCCTAGGAGTCCTGAAAAGGGTACTTCCTTTAAAATAAAGCAGAACAGCGAATAAGAGCTCATGGAAACAGCTGCATGCCTCCGTTTCTGCATGGCTACTCTGGGCCTTACTCCGAGGCAAGGACTCACGTTGAGATTCCCTTTAGCTCTAGAACATGGCAAGATGAGCCCCACCCCGGTTAATGAAGCACCCTCTGTAGCCAGAGAAAACTCATTTTCTTCCCAGACCCATGCCTACAGTGGCCAGTGGCCTGTCAACAGCAGAGAATTTCGCTAGCTTCACGGCAACAAGAATGGACGTTTCCAAATGGAAAAGCAAGGCTAGTACCATTACACGCCCATTTCCATGGGCACACGCAGGATAGATCCCTGTGGTTTCTAACGAGTCAAAAGAGACACAGAGTACACACTGGTTCCTTCCCTGAATCAACTTCTTGAGGCAGGGTGTTCTGCATCTAGTGAACTGCCTCAACCGAGAAACGCCCTAGCTAGGCCTCTGGGCCCGTGCCTCTTCAGAAGCCTGCAGTGCTACAGGAAAAACTTTGCTTTCGTTGCAAGAGGATTGCAAGATGACTTCTCCTGGCCGCAGTGTGACTTCAGGTAGGAGGTGGATGGAAGGGGAATCCAAGTGATTTTCCCAGTGTAGCTCAGACTAGGGAATGTGTGCGACTTCCACAGCATGTTGGAACTTGCTAGAACGCTGCTCGTGAACCTGTACGAGTGCTGTGAACTTAGGAGATCCCAAGAAAGAGTGCAGTGTGTAGCCCATGACTCTGCAGACATATAGGGCCTCCGAGGGACCTATGGGGCTCATTGTTGCTCAGCAGTCCTACAGGGGTTTGGAGGTTCTCGGTGATCTTGGAACGAAAATGATGCTCACCCGAGTGGCCTAGGAGTCCTGAAAAGGGTACTTCCTTTAAAATAAGCAGAACTTTCACTAAGAACTCATGGAAAGAGCTGCATGCCTCCCTTTCTGCATGGCTACTCAGGCCCTTACCTCGAGGCAAGCACTCGCGTTGAGATACCCTTTAGCTCTAGACCATGGCAAATTGTGCCCACCCCGGACAATGAAGCACCCTGTGTAGCCAGAGAAAACTCATTTTCTTCCCAGACTCATGCCTACAGTGGCCAGAGGCCTGTCAACAGCTAGAATTGCAGGGAGCTTCACGGCCGCATGAATGGAGCTCTCAAAATGTTAAAGCACGGCTACTACCAACATGCCCCCATTTCCATAGTCACAAACAGCGTACATCCCTGTGGTTTCTAACACCTCAGAAGAGACACAGAGTACACACTGGTTCCTTCCGTGAATCAACTTCTCGAGGAAGGGTGTTCTGCATCTCGTGATCTGCCTCAACCAAGGAACGCCCTAACTAGGCCTCTGGGCCCGTGCCTCTTCAAAAGCCTGCAGTGCTACAGGAAAAACTGTGCTTTAGTTGCAATAGGAAGGCAAGCCGACTTTCTCCTGGAGCAGGGTGACTTCAGGTACGAGTTACTGGATGGAAGCCGAAACCCAGTGTGTTTCTCTGTGCAGCTCAGACTAGGGAAGGAGTGCGACTTCCACGGCATGTTGGAACTTGCTAGAACGGTGCTCGTGAACCTGTGCGATTGCTGGCTAAATCAAGATGGCCCAAGAAAGAGTGCACTGTGTTGCCCTACACTCGGCATACACACTGTGAGTCCGAAAGCTACGGGCCTGGATATTGCTTAGAAGGGCCAGGGGAGCCTGAGGGTACTCAGTGTTCTTGCAGGGAATAGGGTTTCCAGGCGAGGCACCTAGGTGTCCTGAAAGGCGTACTGGCGTTAAAATGCTGCAGAGCAGAGATTACGGCCTCATGGAAACTGCTACATGCCTCCGCTTCTGCATAGCATTTCAGGGCCTTACCTCGAGGCAAGTTCTCACGTTGCTTGCCCTGTGAGCGACAGAGCATGCTAGGATGCTGTATTTCTCCTTGAATAGAGTGACTTCAGGGACGAGGTCCCAGAAGAATTCTAAGCAGAGTGTTTTCTCATGGCAGCTCAGACGAGGGCAATGTCGAAGACTTCCAGGGCATGTTGGACTGCCTAGAAATGTGGTTCTGATGCTGTTCGAGTGCTCTGGAAATGTAGTTCTCCTGAAGTAACGTACAGTGTGTTGCCTGAGACTCGGCAGACCCAGAGGGCCTCCGAGGGACGTTTGGGACTCAATGTTGCTCAGCAGGTCCACAGGGGTGTGGAGTTAGTCAGTGACCTAGGAACGAAAATGATGCTCACCCGAGGGGCCTAGGAGTCCTGAAAAGGGTACTTCCTTCAAAATAAAGCAGAATAGCGACTAAGAGCGCATGGAAAGAGCTGCATGCCTCCCTTTCTGCATGGCTACTCAGGGCCTTACCTCGAGGCAAGGACGCACGTTGTGATTCCCTTTAGCTCTAGAGCATGGCAAGATGAGCCCCACCCCGGCCAATGAAGCACCCTGTGTAGCCAGAGAAAACATTTTCTTCCCAGACCCATGCCTACAGTGGCCAGAGGCCTGTCCACAGCAGAGAATTTCAGCTAGCTGCACGGCAACAAGAATGGACGTTTCCAAAAGGAAAAGCAAGGCTAGTACCATCACGCCCCCATTTCCATGGGCACACGCAGGGTACATCCCAGTGGTTTCTAACGAGTCAAAAGGGACACAGAGTACACACTGGTTCCTTCCCTGAATCAACTTCTCGAGGCAGGGTGTTCTGCATCTAGTGAACTGCCTCAACCAAGGAACGCCCTAGCTAGGCCTCTGGGCCCGTGCCTCTTCAAAAGCTTGCAGTGCTACAGGAAAAACTGTGCTGTCGTTGCAATAGGAACGCAAGCCGTCTTTCTCCTGGAGGCAGGGTGATTTCAGGTAGGAGGTGGATGGAAGGTGAAGCCGAGTGTTTTTCTCTGTGCAGCTCAGACTAGGGAATTTGTGCGATGTCCACAGCATGTTGGAACTTGCTAGAACGGTGCTCGTGAACCTGTGCGAGTGCTGTGAAATCAAGATATCCCAAGAAAGAGTGCAGTGTGTTGCCCATGACTTGGCAGAAACAGAGGGCCGCTGAGGGACCTATGGGCCTCGTTGTTGCTCAGCAGGCTCACAGGGGTGTGGAGGTACTCAGTGATCTTGGAAGGAAAAGGATGCTTACCCAAGGGGCCTAGGAGTCCTGAAAAGGGTAGTTTCTTTAAAATAAAGCAGAGCAGCGAATAAGAGCTCATAGAAAGAGCTGCATGCCTCCGTTTCTGCATGGCTACTCAGGGCCTTACTCTGAGGCAAGGACTCACGTTGAGATTCCATTTAGCTCTAGAGCATGGCAAGATGAGCCCCACCCCAGTTAATGAAGCAACCTCTGTAGCCAGAGAAAACTCATTTTTGTCCCAGACTCATTCCTACAGTGGCCAGTGGCCTGTCAACAGCAGAGGATTTCGCTAGCTTCACGGCAACAAGAATGGAGGTTTCCAAATGGAAAAGGAAGGCTAGTACCATTACACGCCCATTTCCATGGGCACACGCAGGATACATCCCTGTGGTTTCTAACGAGTCAAAAGAGACACAGAGTACACACTGGTTCCTTCCCTGAATCAACTTCTTGAGGCAGGGTGTTCTGCATCTAGTGAACTGCCTCAACCGAGGAACGCCCTAGCTAGGCCTCTGAGCCCGTGCCTCTTCAGAAGCCTGCAGTGCTACAGGAAAAACTTTGCTTTCATTGCAAGATGATTGCAAGATGACTTCTCCTGGACGCAGTGTGACTTCAGGTAGGAGGTGGATGGAAGGGGAAGCCAAGTGATTTTCCCAGTGCAGCTCAGACTATGGAATGTGTGCGACTTCCACAGCATGTTGGAACTTGCTAGAACGGTGCTCGTGAACCTCTACGAGTGCTGTGAAATCAAGAAGTCCCAAGAAAGAGTGCAGTGTGTAGCCCATGACTCAGCAGACACATAGGAACTCCGAGGGACCTACGGGCCTCGTTGTTGCTCAGCAGTCCTAGAGGGGTATTAATGTTCTCAATGATCTTGGAACGAAAATGATGCTCACCCGAGAGGCATAGGAGTCCTGAACAGGGTACTTCCTTTAAAATAAAGCCGAACCTCCACTAAGAGCTCATGGAAAGAGCTGCATGACTCCGTTTCTGCATGGCTCCTCAGGGCCTTACCTTGAGGCAAGGACTCACGTTGAGATTCCCTTCAGCTCTAGAGTATGGCAAATTGTGCCCCACCCCGGACAATGAAGCACCCTGTGTAGCCAGAGAACACTCATTTTCTTCCCAGATCCATGCCTACAGTGGCCAGAGACCTGTCAACAGCTAGAATTTCAGGAAGCTTCACGGCCGCATGAATGGAGCTCTGAAAATGGAAAAGCAAGGCTACTACCAACGTGCCCCCTTTTCCATAGGCAGAAACAGCATACATCCCTGTGGTTTCTAACAACTCAGAAGAGACACAGAGTACACACTGGTTCCTTCCGTGAATCAACTTCTCGAGGCAGGGTGTTCTGCATCTAGTGAAATGCCTCAACCAAGGAACGCCCTAACTAGGCCTCTGGGCCCGTGCCTCTTCAAAAGCCTGCAGTGCTACAGGAAAAACTGTGCTTTCGTTGCAATAGGAAAGGAAGCCGACTTCTCCTGGAGGCACGGTGACTTCAGGTAGGAGGTCCTGGATGGAAGGAGAAGCCGAGTGTTTTTCTCAGTGAAGCTCAGACTGGAATGAGTGCGACTTCCACGGCATGTTGGAACTAGCTAGAACGGAGCTCGTGAACCTTTCCGAGTTCTGGGTAAATCAAGAAGTCCCAAAAAAGTCTGCAGTGTGTTGCCCATGGCTAGGCAGAAAGAGAGGGCCGCCGAGGGACCTAAGGGCCTCGTTGTTGCTCAGCAGGCTCACAGGGGTGTGGAGGTACTCAGTGATCTTGGAATGAAAATGATGCTCACCCGAGGTGCCTAGGAGTCCTGAAAAGGGTACTTCCTTTAAAATAAAGCAGAACAGCGAATAAGAGCTCATGGAAACAGCTGCATGCCTCCGTTTCTGCATGGCTACTCTGGGCCTTACTCCGAGGCAAGGACTCACGTTGAGATTCCCTTTAGCTCTAGAACATGGCAAGATGAGCCCCACCCCGGTTAATGAAGCACCCTCTGTAGCCAGAGAAAACTCATTTTCTTCCCAGACCCATGCCTACAGTGGCCAGTGGCCTGTCAACAGCAGAGAATTTCGCTAGCTTCACGGCAACAAGAATGGACGTTTCCAAATGGAAAAGCAAGGCTAGTACCATTACACGCCCATTTCCATGGGCACACGCAGGATAGATCCCTGTGGTTTCTAACGAGTCAAAAGAGACACAGAGTACACACTGGTTCCTTCCCTGAATCAACTTCTTGAGGCAGGGTGTTCTGCATCTAGTGAACTGCCTCAACCGAGAAACGCCCTAGCTAGGCCTCTGGGCCCGTGCCTCTTCAGAAGCCTGCAGTGCTACAGGAAAAACTTTGCTTTCGTTGCAAGAGGATTGCAAGATGACTTCTCCTGGCCGCAGTGTGACTTCAGGTAGGAGGTGGATGGAAGGGGAATCCAAGTGATTTTCCCAGTGTAGCTCAGACTAGGGAATGTGTGCGACTTCCACAGCATGTTGGAACTTGCTAGAACGCTGCTCGTGAACCTGTACGAGTGCTGTGAACTTAGGAGATCCCAAGAAAGAGTGCAGTGTGTAGCCCATGACTCTGCAGACATATAGGGCCTCCGAGGGACCTATGGGGCTCGTTGTTGCTCAGCAGTCCTACAGGGGTTTGGAGGTTCTCGGTGATCTTGTAACGAAAATGATGCTCACCCGAGTGGCCTAGGAGTCCTGAAAAGGGTACTTCCTTTAAAATAAGCAGAACTTTCACTAAGAACTCATGGAAAGAGCTGCATGCCTCCCTTTCTGCATGGCTACTCAGGCCCTTACCTCGAGGCAAGCACTCGCGTTGAGATACCCTTTAGCTCTAGACCATGGCAAATTGTGCCCATCCCGGACAATGAAGCACCCTGTGTAGCCAGAGAAAACTCATTTTCTTCCCAGACTCATGCCTACAGTGGCCAGAGGCCTGTCAACAGCTAGAATTGCAGGGAGCTTCACGGCCGCATGAATGGAGCTCTCAAAATGTTAAAGCACGGCTACTACCAACATGCCCCCATTTCCATAGTCACAAACAGCGTACATCCCTGTGGTTTCTAACACCTCAGAAGAGACACAGAGTACACACTGGTTCCTTCCGTGAATCAACTTCTCGAGGAAGGGTGTTCTGCATCTCGTGATCTGCCTCAACCAAGGAACGCCCTAACTAGGCCTCTGGGCCCGTGCCTCTTCAAAAGCCTGCAGTGCTACAGGAAAAACTGTGCTTTAGTTGCAATAGGAAGGCAAGCCGACTTTCTCCTGGAGCAGGGTGACTTCAGGTACGAGTTACTGGATGGAAGCCGAAACCCAGTGTGTTTCTCTGTGCAGCTCAGACTAGGGAAGGAGTGCGACTTCCACGGCATGTTGGAACTTGCTAGAACGGTGCTCGTGAACCTGTGCGATTGCTGGCTAAATCAAGATGGCCCAAGAAAGAGTGCACTGTGTTGCCCTACACTCGGCATACACACTGTGAGTCCGAAAGCTACGGGCCTGGATATTGCTTAGAAGGGCCAGGGGAGCCTGAGGGTACTCAGTGTTCTTGCAGGGAATAGGGTTTCCAGGCGAGGCACCTAGGTGTCCTGAAAGGCGTACTTGCGTTAAAATGCTGCAGAGCAGAGATTACGGCCTCATGGAAACTGCTACATGCCTCCGCTTCTGCATAGCATTTCAGGGCCTTACCTCGAGGCAAGTTCTCACGTTGCTTGCCCTGTGAGCGACAGAGCATGCTAGGATGCTGTATTTCTCCTTGAATAGAGTGACTTCAGGGACGAGGTCCCAGAAGAATTCTAAGCAGAGTGTTTTCTCATGGCAGCTCAGACGAGGGCAATGTCGAAGACTTCCAGGGCATGTTGGACTGCCTAGAAATGTGGTTCTGATGCTGTTCGAGTGCTCTGGAAATGTAGTTCTCCTGAAGTAACGTACAGTGTGTTGCCTGAGACTCGGCAGACCCAGAGGGCCTCCGAGGGACGTTTGGGACTCAATGTTGCTCAGCAGGTCCACAGGGGTGTGGAGTTAGTCAGTGACCTAGGAACGAAAATGATGCTCACCCGAGGGGCCTAGGAGTCCTGAAAAGGGTACTTCCTTCAAAATAAAGCAGAATAGCGACTAAGAGCGCATGGAAAGAGCTGCATGCCTCCCTTTCTGCATGGCTACTCAGGGCCTTACCTCGAGGCAAGGACGCACGTTGTGATTCCCTTTAGCTCTAGAGCATGGCAAGATGAGCCCCACCCCGGCCAATGAAGCACCCTGTGTAGCCAGAGAAAACATTTTCTTCCCAGACCCATGCCTACAGTGGCCAGAGGCCTGTCCACAGCAGAGAATTTCAGCTAGCTGCACGGCAACAAGAATGGACGTTTCCAAAAGGAAAAGCAAGGCTAGTACCATCACGCCCCCATTTCCATGGGCACACGCAGGGTACATCCCAGTGGTTTCTAACGAGTCAAAAGGGACACAGAGTACACACTGGTTCCTTCCCTGAATCAGCTTCTCGAGGCAGGGTGTTCTGCATCTAGTGAACTGCCTCAACCAAGGAACGCCCTAGCTAGGCCTCTGGGCCCGTGCCTCTTCAAAAGCTTGCAGTGCTACAGGAAAAACTGTGCTGTCGTTGCAATAGGAACGCAAGCCGTCTTTCTCCTGGAGGCAGGGTGATTTCAGGTAGGAGGTGGATGGAAGGTGAAGCCGAGTGTTTTTCTCTGTGCAGCTCAGACTAGGGAATTTGTGCGATGTCCACAGCATGTTGGAACTTGCTAGAACGGTGCTCGTGAACCTGTGCGAGTGCTGTGAAATCAAGATATCCCAAGAAAGAGTGCAGTGTGTTGCCCATGACTTGGCAGAAACAGAGGGCCGCTGAGGGACCTATGGGCCTCGTTGTTGCTCAGCAGGCTCACAGGGGTGTGGAGGTACTCAGTGATCTTGGAAGGAAAATGATGCTCACCCGAGGTGCCTAGGAGTCCTGAAAAGGGTACTTCCTTTAAAATAAAGCAGAACAGCGAATAAGAGCTCATGGAAACAGCTGCATGCCTCCGTTTCTGCATGGCTACTCTGGGCCTTACTCCGAGGCAAGGACTCACGTTGAGATTCCCTTTAGCTCTAGAACATGGCAAGATGAGCCCCACCCCGGTTAATGAAGCACCCTCTGTAGCCAGAGAAAACTCATTTTCTTCCCAGACCCATGCCTACAGTGGCCAGTGGCCTGTCAACAGCAGAGAATTTCGCTAGCTTCACGGCAACAAGAATGGACGTTTCCAAATGGAAAAGCAAGGCTAGTACCATTACACGCCCATTTCCATGGGCACACGCAGGATAGATCCCTGTGGTTTCTAACGAGTCAAAAGAGACACAGAGTACACACTGGTTCCTTCCCTGAATCAACTTCTTGAGGCAGGGTGTTCTGCATCTAGTGAACTGCCTCTACCGAGAAACGCCCTAGCTAGGCCTCTGGGCCCGTGCCTCTTCAGAAGCCTGCAGTGCTACAGGAAAAACTTTGCTTTCGTTGCAAGAGGATTGCAAGATGACTTCTCCTGGCCGCAGTGTGACTTCAGGTAGGAGGTGGATGGAAGGGGAATCCAAGTGATTTTCCCAGTGTAGCTCAGACTAGGGAATGTGTGCGACTTCCACAGCATGTTGGAACTTGCTAGAACGCTGCTCGTGAACCTGTACGAGTGCTGTGAACTTAGGAGATCCCAAGAAAGAGTGCAGTGTGTAGCCCATGACTCTGCAGACATATAGGGCCTCCGAGGGACCTATGGGGCTCGTTGTTGCTCAGCAGTCCTACAGGGGTTTGGAGGTTCTCGGTGATCTTGGAACGAAAATGATGCTCACCCGAGTGGCCTAGGAGTCCTGAAAAGGGTACTTCCTTTAAAATAAGCAGAACTTTCACTAAGAACTCATGGAAAGAGCTGCATGCCTCCCTTTCTGCATGGCTACTCAGGCCCTTACCTCGAGGCAAGCACTCGCGTTGAGATACCCTTTAGCTCTAGACCATGGCAAATTGTGCCCATCCCGGACAATGAAGCACCCTGTGTAGCCAGAGAAAACTCATTTTCTTCCCAGACTCATGCCTACAGTGGCCAGAGGCCTGTCAACAGCTAGAATTGCAGGGAGCTTCACGGCCGCATGAATGGAGCTCTCAAAATGTTAAAGCACGGCTACTACCAACATGCCCCCATTTCCATAGTCACAAACAGCGTACATCCCTGTGGTTTCTAACACCTCAGAAGAGACACAGAGTACACACTGGTTCCTTCCGTGAATCAACTTCTCGAGGAAGGGTGTTCTGCATCTCGTGATCTGCCTCAACCAAGGAACGCCCTAACTAGGCCTCTGGGCCCGTGCCTCTTCAAAAGCCTGCAGTGCTACAGGAAAAACTGTGCTTTAGTTGCAATAGGAAGGCAAGCCGACTTTCTCCTGGAGCAGGGTGACTTCAGGTACGAGTTACTGGATGGAAGCCGAAACCCAGTGTGTTTCTCTGTGCAGCTCAGACTAGGGAAGGAGTGCGACTTCCACGGCATGTTGGAACTTGCTAGAACGGTGCTCGTGAACCTGTGCGATTGCTGGCTAAATCAAGATGGCCCAAGAAAGAGTGCACTGTGTTGCCCTACACTCGGCATACACACTGTGAGTCCGAAAGCTACGGGCCTGGATATTGCTTAGAAGGGCCAGGGGAGCCTGAGGGTACTCAGTGTTCTTGCAGGGAATAGGGTTTCCAGGCGAGGCACCTAGGTGTCCTGAAAGGCGTACTGGCGTTAAAATGCTGCAGAGCAGAGATTACGGCCTCATGGAAACTGCTACATGCCTCCGCTTCTGCATAGCATTTCAGGGCCTTACCTCGAGGCAAGTTCTCACGTTGCTTGCCCTGTGAGCGACAGAGCATGCTAGGATGCTGTATTTCTCCTTGAATAGAGTGACTTCAGGGACGAGGTCCCAGAAGAATTCTAAGCAGAGTGTTTTCTCACGGCAGCTCAGACGAGGGCAATGTCGAAGACTTCCAGGGCATGTTGGACTGCCTAGAAATGTGGTTCTGATGCTGTTCGAGTGCTCTGGAAATGTAGTTCTCCTGAAGTAACGTACAGTGTGTTGCCTGAGACTCGGCAGACCCAGAGGGCCTCCGAGGGACGTTTGGGACTCAATGTTGCTCAGCAGGTCCACAGGGGTGTGGAGTTAGTCAGTGACCTAGGAACGAAAATGATGCTCACCCGAGGGGCCTAGGAGTCCTGAAAAGGGTACTTCCTTCAAAATAAAGCAGAATAGCGACTAAGAGCGCATGGAAAGAGCTGCATGCCTCCCTTTCTGCATGGCTACTCAGGGCCTTACCTCGAGGCAAGGACGCACGTTGTGATTCCCTTTAGCTCTAGAGCATGGCAAGATGAGCCCCACCCCGGCCAATGAAGCACCCTGTGTAGCCAGAGAAAACATTTTCTTCCCAGACCCATGCCTACAGTGGCCAGAGGCCTGTCCACAGCAGAGAATTTCAGCTAGCTGCACGGCAACAAGAATGGACGTTTCCAAAAGGAAAAGCAAGGCTAGTACCATCACGCCCCCATTTCCATGGGCACACGCAGGGTACATCCCAGTGGTTTCTAACGAGTCAAAAGGGACACAGAGTACACACTGGTTCCTTCCCTGAATCAACTTCTCGAGGCAGGGTGTTCTGCATCTAGTGAACTGCCTCAACCAAGGAACGCCCTAGCTAGGCCTCTGGGCCCGTGCCTCTTCAAAAGCTTGCAGTGCTACAGGAAAAACTGTGCTGTCGTTGCAATAGGAACGCAAGCCGTCTTTCTCCTGGAGGCAGGGTGATTTCAGGTAGGAGGTGGATGGAAGATGAAGCCGAGTGTTTTTCTCTGTGCAGCTCAGACTAGGGAATTTGTGCGATGTCCACAGCATGTTGGAACTTGCTAGAACGGTGCTCGTGAACCTGTGCGAGTGCTGTGAAATCAAGATATCCCAAGAAAGAGTGCAGTGTGTTGCCCAAGACTTGGCAGAAACAGAGGGCCGCTGAGGGACCTATGGGCCTCGTTGTTGCTCAGCAGGCTCACAGGGGTGTGGAGGTACTCAGTGATCTTGGAAGGAAAAGGATGCTTACCCAAGGGGCCTAGGAGTCCTGAAAAGGGTAGTTTCTTTAAAATAAAGCAGAGCAGCGAATAAGAGCTCATAGAAAGAGCTGCATGCCTCCGTTTCTGCATGGCTACTCAGGGCCTTACTCTGAGGCAAGGACTCACGTTGAGATTCCATTTAGCTCTAGAGCATGGCAAGATGAGCCCCACCCCAGTTAATGAAGCAACCTCTGTAGCCAGAGAAAACTCATTTTCGTCCCAGACCCATTCCTACAGTGGCCAGTGGCCTGTCAACAGCAGAGGATTTCGCTAGCTTCACGGCAACAAGAATGGAGGTTTCCAAATGGAAAAGGAAGGCTAGTACCATTACACGCCCATTTCCATGGGCACACGCAGGATACATCCCTGTGGTTTCTAACGAGTCAAAAGAGACACAGAGTACACACTGGTTCCTTCCCTGAATCAACTTCTTGAGGCAGGGTGTTCTGCATTTAGTGAACTGCCTCAACCGAGGAACGCCCTAGCTAGGCCTCTGAGCCCGTGCCTCTTCAGAAGCCTGCAGTGCTACAGGAAAAACTTTGCTTTCGTTGCAAGAGGATTGCAAGATGACTTCTCCTGGACGCAGTGTGACTTCAGGTAGGAGGTGGATGGAAGGGGAATCCAAGTGATTTTCCCAGTGTAGCTCAGACTAGGGAATGTGTGCGACTTCCACAGCATGTTGGAACTTGCTAGAACGCTGCTCGTGAACCTGTACGAGTGCTGTGAACTTAGGAGATCCCAAGAAAGAGTGCAGTGTGTAGCCCATGACTCTGCAGACATATAGGGCCTCCGAGGGACCTATGGGGCTCGTTGTTGCTCAGCAGTCCTACAGGGGTTTGGAGGTTCTCGGTGATCTTGGAACGAAAATGATGCTCACCCGAGTGGCCTAGGAGTCCTGAAAAGGGTACTTCCTTTAAAATAAGCAGAACTTTCACTAAGAACTCATGGAAAGAGCTGTATGCCTCCCTTTCTGCATGGCTACTCAGGCCCTTACCTCGAGGCAAGCACTCGCGTTGAGATACCCTTTAGCTCTAGACCATGGCAAATTGTGCCCATCCCGGACAATGAAGCACCCTGTGTAGCCAGAGAAAACTCATTTTCTTCCCAGACTCATGCCTACAGTGGCCAGAGGCCTGTCAACAGCTAGAATTGCAGGGAGCTTCACGGCCGCATGAATGGAGCTCTCAAAATGTTAAAGCACGGCTACTACCAACATGCCCCCATTTCCATAGTCACAAACAGCGTACATCCCTGTGGTTTCTAACACCTCAGAAGAGACACAGAGTACACACTGGTTCCTTCCGTGAATCAACTTCTCGAGGAAGGGTGTTCTGCATCTCGTGATCTGCCTCAACCAAGGAACGCCCTAACTAGGCCTCTGGGCCCGTGCCTCTTCAAAAGCCTGCAGTGCTACAGGAAAAACTGTGCTTTAGTTGCAATAGGAAGGCAAGCCGACTTTCTCCTGGAGCAGGGTGACTTCAGGTACGAGTTACTGGATGGAAGCCGAAACCCAGTGTGTTTCTCTGTGCAGCTCAGACTAGGGAAGGAGTGCGACTTCCACGGCATGTTGGAACTTGCTAGAACGGTGCTCGTGAACCTGTGCGATTGCTGGCTAAATCAAGATGGCCCAAGAAAGAGTGCACTGTGTTGCCCTACACTCGGCATACACACTGTGAGTCCGAAAGCTACGGGCCTGGATATTGCTTAGAAGGGCCAGGGGAGCCTGAGGGTACTCAGTGTTCTTGCAGGGAATAGGGTTTCCAGGCGAGGCACCTAGGTGTCCTGAAAGGCGTACTGGCGTTAAAATGCTGCAGAGCAGAGATTACGGCCTCATGGAAACTGCTACATGCCTCCGCTTCTGCATAGCATTTCAGGGCCTTACCTCGAGGCAAGTTCTCACGTTGCTTGCCCTGTGAGCGACAGAGCATGCTAGGATGCTGTATTTCTCCTTGAATAGAGTGACTTCAGGGACGAGGTCCCAGAAGAATTCTAAGCAGAGTGTTTTCTCATGGCAGCTCAGACGAGGGCAATGTCGAAGACTTCCAGGGCATGTTGGACTGCCTAGAAATGTGGTTCTGATGCTGTTCGAGTGCTCTGGAAATGTAGTTCTCCTGAAGTAACGTACAGTGTGTTGCCTGAGACTCAGCAGACCCAGAGGGCCTCCGAGGGACGTTTGGGACTCAATGTTGCTCAGCAGGTCCACAGGGGTGTGGAGTTAGTCAGTGACCTAGGAACGAAAATGATGCTCACCCGAGGGGCCTAGGAGTCCTGAAAAGGGTACTTCCTTCAAAATAAAGCAGAATAGCGACTAAGAGCGCATGGAAAGAGCTGCATGCCTCCCTTTCTGCATGGCTACTCAGGGCCTTACCTCGAGGCAAGGACGCACGTTGTGATTCCCTTTAGCTCTAGAGCATGGCAAGATGAGCCCCACCCCGGCCAATGAAGCACCCTGTGTAGCCAGAGAAAACATTTTCTTCCCAGACCCATGCCTACAGTGGCCAGAGGCCTGTCCACAGCAGAGAATTTCAGCTAGCTGCACGGCAACAAGAATGGACGTTTCCAAAAGGAAAAGCAAGGCTAGTACCATCACGCCCCCATTTCCATGGGCACACGCAGGGTACATCCCAGTGGTTTCTAACGAGTCAAAAGGGACACAGAGTACACACTGGTTCCTTCCCTGAATCAACTTCTCGAGGCAGGGTGTTCTGCATCTAGTGAACTGCCTCAACCAAGGAACGCCCTAGCTAGGCCTCTGGGCCCGTGCCTCTTCAAAAGCTTGCAGTGCTACAGGAAAAACTGTGCTGTCGTTGCAATAGGAACGCAAGCCGTCTTTCTCCTGGAGGCAGGGTGATTTCAGGTAGGAGGTGGATGGAAGGTGAAGCCGAGTGTTTTTCTCTGTGCAGCTCAGACTAGGGAATTTGTGCGATGTCCACAGCATGTTGGAACTTGCTAGAACGGTGCTCGTGAACCTGTGCGAGTGCTGTGAAATCAAGATATCCCAAGAAAGAGTGCAGTGTGTTGCCCATGACTTGGCAGAAACAGAGGGCCGCTGAGGGACCTATGGGCCTCGTTGTTGCTCAGCAGGCTCACAGGGGTGTGGAGGTACTCAGTGATCTTGGAAGGAAAAGGATGCTCACCCAAGGGGCCTAGGAGTCCTGAAAAGGGTAGTTTCTTTAAAATAAAGCAGAGCAGCGAATAAGAGCTCATAGAAAGAGCTGCATGCCTCCGTTTCTGCATGGCTACTCAGGGCCTTACTCTGAGGCAAGGACTCACGTTGAGATTCCATTTAGCTCTAGAGCATGGCAAGATGAGCCCCACCCCAGTTAATGAAGCAACCTCTGTAGCCAGAGAAAACTCATTTTCGTCCCAGACCCATTCCTACAGTGGCCAGTGGCCTGTCAACAGCAGAGGATTTCGCTAGCTTCACGGCAACAAGAATGGAGGTTTCCAAATGGAAAAGGAAGGCTAGTACCATTACACGCCCATTTCCATGGGCACACGCAGGATACATCCCTGTGGTTTCTAACGAGTCAAAAGAGACACAGAGTACACACTGGTTCCTTCCCTGAATCAACTTCTTGAGGCAGGGTGTTCTGCATCTAGTGAACTGCCTCAACCGAGAAATGCCCTAGCTAGGCCTCTGGGCCCGTGCCTCTTCAGAAGCCTGCAGTGCTACAGGAAAAACTTTGCTTTCGTTGCAAGAGGATTGCAAGACGAGTTCTCCTGGAGGCAGGGTGACTTCAGGTAGGAGGTGGATGGAAGGCGAAGTCGAGTGTTTTTCTCAGTGCAGCTCAGACTAGGGAATGTGTGCGACTTCCACAACATGTTGGAACTTGCTAGAACGCTGCTCGTGAACCTGTACGAGTGCTGTGAACTTAGGAGATCCCAAGAAAGAGTGCAGTGTGTAGCCCATGACTCTGCAGACATATAGGACCTCCGAGGGACCTATGGGGCTCGTTGTTGCTCAGCAGTCCTACAGGGGTTTGGAGGTTCTCGGTGATCTTGGAACGAAAATGATGCTCACCCGAGTGGCCTAGGAGTCCTGAAAAGGGTACTTCCTTTAAAATAAGCAGAACTTTCACTAAGAACTCATGGAAAGAGCTGCATGCCTCCCTTTCTGCATGGCTACTCAGGCCCTTACCTCGAGGCAAGCACTCGCGTTGAGATACCCTTTAGCTCTAGACCATGGCAAATTGTGCCCATCCCGGACAATGAAGCACCCTGTGTAGCCAGAGAAAACTCATTTTCTTCCCAGACTCATGCCTACAGTGGCCAGAGGCCTGTCAACAGCTAGAATTGCAGGGAGCTTCACGGCCGCATGAATGGAGCTCTCAAAATGTTAAAGCACGGCTACTACCAACATGCCCCCATTTCCATAGTCACAAACAGCGTACATCCCTGTGGTTTCTAACACCTTAGAAGAGACACAGAGTACACACTGGTTCCTTCCGTGAATCAACTTCTCGAGGAAGGGTGTTCTGCATCTCGTGATCTGCCTCAACCAAGGAACGCCCTAACTAGGCCTCTGGGCCCGTGCCTCTTCAAAAGCCTGCAGTGCTACAGGAAAAACTGTGCTTTAGTTGCAATAGGAAGGCAAGCCGACTTTCTCCTGGAGCAGGGTGACTTCAGGTACGAGTTACTGGATGGAAGCCGAAACCCAGTGTGTTTCTCTGTGCAGCTCAGACTAGGGAAGGAGTGCGACTTCCACGGCATGTTGGAACTTGCTAGAACGGTGCTCGTGAACCTGTGCGATTGCTGGCTAAATCAAGATGGCCCAAGAAAGAGTGCACTGTGTTGCCCTACACTCGGCATACACACTGTGAGTCCGAAAGCTACGGGCCTGGATATTGCTTAGAAGGGCCAGGGGAGCCTGAGGGTACTCAGTGTTCTTGCAGGGAATAGGGTTTCCAGGCGAGGCACCTAGGTGTCCTGAAAGGCGTACTGGCGTTAAAATGCTGCAGAGCAGAGATTACGGCCTCATGGAAACTGCTACATGCCTCCGCTTCTGCATAGCATTTCAGGGCCTTACCTCGAGGCAAGTTCTCACGTTGCTTGCCCTGTGAGCGACAGAGCATGCTAGGATGCTGTATTTCTCCTTGAATAGAGTGACTTCAGGGACGAGGTCCCAGAAGAATTCTAAGCAGAGTGTTTTCTCATGGCAGCTCAGACGAGGGCAATGTCGAAGACTTCCAGGGCATGTTGGACTGCCTAGAAATGTGGTTCTGATGCTGTTCGAGTGCTCTGGAAATGTAGTTCTCCTGAAGTAACGTACAGTGTGTTGCCTGAGACTCAGCAGACCCAGAGGGCCTCCGAGGGACGTTTGGGACTCAATGTTGCTCAGCAGGTCCACAGGGGTGTGGAGTTAGTCAGTGACCTAGGAACGAAAATGATGCTCACCCGAGGGGCCTAGGAGTCCTGAAAAGGGTACTTCCTTCAAAATAAAGCAGAATAGCGACTAAGAGCGCATGGAAAGAGCTGCATGCCTCCCTTTCTGCATGGCTACTCAGGGCCTTACCTCGAGGCAAGGACGCACGTTGTGATTCCCTTTAGCTCTAGAGCATGGCAAGATGAGCCCCACCCCGGCCAATGAAGCACCCTGTGTAGCCAGAGAAAACATTTTCTTCCCAGACCCATGCCTACAGTGGCCAGAGGCCTGTCCACAGCAGAGAATTTCAGCTAGCTGCACGGCAACAAGAATGGACGTTTCCAAAAGGAAAAGCAAGGCTAGTACCATCACGCCCCCATTTCCATGGGCACACGCAGGGTACATCCCAGTGGTTTCTAACGAGTCAAAAGGGACACAGAGTACACACTGGTTCCTTCCCTGAATCAACTTCTCGAGGCAGGGTGTTCTGCATCTAGTGAACTGCCTCAACCAAGGAACGCCCTAGCTAGGCCTCTGGGCCCGTGCCTCTTCAAAAGCTTGCAGTGCTACAGGAAAAACTGTGCTGTCGTTGCAATAGGAATGCAAGCCGTCTTTCTCCTGGAGGCAGGGTGATTTCAGGTAGGAGGTGGATGGAAGGTGAAGCCGAGTGTTTTTCTCTGTGCAGCTCAGACTAGGGAATTTGTGCGATGTCCACAGCATGTTGGAACTTGCTAGAACGGTGCTCGTGAACCTGTGCGAGTGCTGTGAAATCAAGATATCCCAAGAAAGAGTGCAGTGTGTTGCCCATGACTTGGCAGAAACAGAGGGCCGCTGAGGGACCTATGGGCCTCGTTGTTGCTCAGCAGGCTCACAGGGGTGTGGAGGTACTCAGTGATCTTGGAAGGAAAAGGATGCTCACCCAAGGGGCCTAGGAGTCCTGAAAAGGGTAGTTTCTTTAAAATAAAGCAGAGCAGCGAATAAGAGCTCATAGAAAGAGCTGCATGCCTCCGTTTCTGCATGGCTACTCAGGGCCTTACTCTGAGGCAAGGACTCACGTTGAGATTCCATTTAGCTCTAGAGCATGGCAAGATGAGCCCCACCCCAGTTAATGAAGCAACCTCTGTAGCCAGAGAAAACTCATTTTCGTCCCAGACCCATTCCTACAGTGGCCAGTGGCCTGTCAACAGCAGAGGATTTCGCTAGCTTCACGGCAACAAGAATGGAGGTTTCCAAATGGAAAAGGAAGGCTAGTACCATTACACGCCCATTTCCATGGGCACACGCAGGATACATCCCTGTGGTTTCTAACGAGTCAAAAGAGACACAGAGTACACACTGGTTCCTTCCCTGAATCAACTTCTTGAGGCAGGGTGTTCTGCATCTAGTGAACTGCCTCAACCGAGAAATGCCCTAGCTAGGCCTCTGGGCCCGTGCCTCTTCAGAAGCCTGCAGTGCTACAGGAAAAACTTTGCTTTCGTTGCAAGAGGATTGCAAGACGAGTTCTCCTGGAGGCAGGGTGACTTCAGGTAGGAGGTGGATGGAAGGCGAAGTCGAGTGTTTTTCTCAGTGCAGCTCAGACTAGGGAATGTGTGCGACTTCCACAACATGTTGGAACTTGCTAGAACGCTGCTCGTGAACCTGTACGAGTGCTGTGAACTTAGGAGATCCCAAGAAAGAGTGCAGTGTGTAGCCCATGACTCTGCAGACATATAGGACCTCCGAGGGACCTATGGGGCTCGTTGTTGCTCAGCAGTCCTACAGGGGTTTGGAGGTTCTCGGTGATCTTGGAACGAAAATGATGCTCACCCGAGTGGCCTAGGAGTCCTGAAAAGGGTACTTCCTTTAAAATAAGCAGAACTTTCACTAAGAACTCATGGAAAGAGCTGCATGCCTCCCTTTCTGCATGGCTACTCAGGCCCTTACCTCGAGGCAAGCACTCGCGTTGAGATACCCTTTAGCTCTAGACCATGGCAAATTGTGCCCATCCCGGACAATGAAGCACCCTGTGTAGCCAGAGAAAACTCATTTTCTTCCCAGACTCATGCCTACAGTGGCCAGAGGCCTGTCAACAGCTAGAATTGCAGGGAGCTTCACGGCCGCATGAATGGAGCTCTCAAAATGTTAAAGCACGGCTACTACCAACATGCCCCCATTTCCATAGTCACAAACAGCGTACATCCCTGTGGTTTCTAACACCTCAGAAGAGACACAGAGTACACACTGGTTCCTTCCGTGAATCAACTTCTCGAGGAAGGGTGTTCTGCATCTCGTGATCTGCCTCAACCAAGGAACGCCCTAACTAGGCCTCTGGGCCCGTGCCTCTTCAAAAGCCTGCAGTGCTACAGGAAAAACTGTGCTTTAGTTGCAATAGGAAGGCAAGCCGACTTTCTCCTGGAGCAGGGTGACTTCAGGTACGAGTTACTGGATGGAAGCCGAAACCCAGTGTGTTTCTCTGTGCAGCTCAGACTAGGGAAGGAGTGCGACTTCCACGGCATGTTGGAACTTGCTAGAACGGTGCTCGTGAACCTGTGCGATTGCTGGCTAAATCAAGATGGCCCAAGAAAGAGTGCACTGTGTTGCCCTACACTCGGCATACACACTGTGAGTCCGAAAGCTACGGGCCTGGATATTGCTTAGAAGGGCCAGGGGAGCCTGAGGGTACTCAGTGTTCTTGCAGGGAATAGGGTTTCCAGGCGAGGCACCTAGGTGTCCTGAAAGGCGTACTGGCGTTAAAATGCTGCAGAGCAGAGATTACGGCCTCATGGAAACTGCTACATGCCTCCGCTTCTGCATAGCATTTCAGGGCCTTACCTCGAGGCAAGTTCTCACGTTGCTTGCCCTGTGAGCGACAGAGCATGCTAGGATGCTGTATTTCTCCTTGAATAGAGTGACTTCAGGGACGAGGTCCCAGAAGAATTCTAAGCAGAGTGTTTTCTCATGGCAGCTCAGACGAGGGCAATGTCGAAGACTTCCAGGGCATGTTGGACTGCCTAGAAATGTGGTTCTGATGCTGTTCGAGTGCTCTGGAAATGTAGTTCTCCTGAAGTAACGTACAGTGTGTTGCCTGAGACTCGGCAGACCCAGAGGGCCTCCGAGGGACGTTTGGGACTCAATGTTGCTCAGCAGGTCCACAGGGGTGTGGAGTTAGTCAGTGACCTAGGAACGAAAATGATGCTCACCCGAGGGGCCTAGGAGTCCTGAAAAGGGTACTTCCTTCAAAATAAAGCAGAATAGCGACTAAGAGCGCATGGAAAGAGCTGCATGCCTCCCTTTCTGCATGGCTACTCAGGGCCTTACCTCGAGGCAAGGACGCACGTTGTGATTCCCTTTAGCTCTAGAGCATGGCAAGATGAGCCCCACCCCGGCCAATGAAGCACCCTGTGTAGCCAGAGAAAACATTTTCTTCCCAGACCCATGCCTACAGTGGCCAGAGGCCTGTCCACAGCAGAGAATTTCAGCTAGCTGCACGGCAACAAGAATGGACGTTTCCAAAAGGAAAAGCAAGGCTAGTACCATCACGCCCCCATTTCCATGGGCACACGCAGGGTACATCCCAGTGGTTTCTAACGAGTCAAAAGGGACACAGAGTACACACTGGTTCCTTCCCTGAATCAACTTCTCGAGGCAGGGTGTTCTGCATCTAGTGAACTGCCTCAACCAAGGAACGCCCTAGCTAGGCCTCTGGGCCCGTGCCTCTTCAAAAGCTTGCAGTGCTACAGGAAAAACTGTGCTGTCGTTGCAATAGGAATGCAAGCCGTCTTTCTCCTGGAGGCAGGGTGATTTCAGGTAGGAGGTGGATGGAAGGTGAAGCCGAGTGTTTTTCTCTGTGCAGCTCAGACTAGGGAATTTGTGCGATGTCCACAGCATGTTGGAACTTGCTAGAACGGTGCTCGTGAACCTGTGCGAGTGCTGTGAAATCAAGATATCCCAAGAAAGAGTGCAGTGTGTTGCCCATGACTTGGCAGAAACAGAGGGCCGCTGAGGGACCTATGGGCCTCGTTGTTGCTCAGCAGGCTCACAGGGGTGTGGAGGTACTCAGTGATCTTGGAAGGAAAAGGATGCTCACCCAAGGGGCCTAGGAGTCCTGAAAAGGGTAGTTTCTTTAAAATAAAGCAGAGCAGCGAATAAGAGCTCATAGAAAGAGCTGCATGCCTCCGTTTCTGCATGGCTACTCAGGGCCTTACTCTGAGGCAAGGACTCACGTTGAGATTCCATTTAGCTCTAGAGCATGGCAAGATGAGCCCCACCCCAGTTAATGAAGCAACCTCTGTAGCCAGAGAAAACTCATTTTCGTCCCAGACCCATTCCTACAGTGGCCAGTGGCCTGTCAACAGCAGAGGATTTCGCTAGCTTCACGGCAACAAGAATGGAGGTTTCCAAATGGAAAAGGAAGGCTAGTACCATTACACGCCCATTTCCATGGGCACACGCAGGATACATCCCTGTGGTTTCTAACGAGTCAAAAGAGACACAGAGTACACACTGGTTCCTTCCCTGAATCAACTTCTTGAGGCAGGGTGTTCTGCATCTAGTGAACTGCCTCAACCGAGGAACGCCCTAGCTAGGCCTCTGAGCCCGTGCCTCTTCAGAAGCCTGCAGTGCTACAGGAAAAACTTTGCTTTCGTTGCAAGATGATTGCAAGATGACTTCTCCTGGACGCAGTGTGACTTCAGGTAGGAGGTGGATGGAAGGGGAAGCCAAGTGATTTTCCCAGTGCAGCTCAGACTATGGAATGTGTGCGACTTCCACAGCATGTTGGAACTTGCTAGAACGGTGCTCGTGAACCTCTACGAGTGCTGTGAAATCAAGAAGTCCCAAGAAAGAGTGCAGTGTGTAGCCCATGACTCAGCAGACACATAGGACCTCCGAGGGACCTACGGGCCTCGTTGTTGCTCAGCAGTCCTAGAGGGGTGTTAATGTTCTCAGTGATCTTGGAACGAAAATGATGCTCACCCGAGAGGCATAGGAGTCCTGAACAGGGTACTTCCTTTAAAATAAAGCCGAACCTCCACTAAGAGCTCATGGAAAGAGCTGCATGACTCCGTTTCTGCATGGCTCCTCACGGCCTTACCTTGAGGCAAGGAGTCACGTTGAGATTCCCTTCAGCTCTAGAGTATGGCAAATTGTGCCCCACCCCGGACAATGAAGCACCCTGTGTAGCCAGAGAACACTCATTTTCTTCCCAGATCCATGCCTACAGTGGCCAGAGACCTGTCAACAGCTAGAATTTCAGGGAGCTTCACGGCCGCATGAATGGAGCTCTGAAAATGGAAAAGCAAGGCTACTACCAACGTGCCCCCTTTTCCATAGGCAGAAACAGCATACATGCCTGTGGTTTCTAACAACTCAGAAGAGACACAGAGTACACACTGGTTCCTTCCGTGAATCAACTTCTCGAGGCAGGGTGTTCTGCATCTCGTGAAATGCCTCAACCAAGGAACGCCCTAACTAGGCCTCTGGGCCCGTGCCTCTTCAAAAGCCTGCAGTGCTACAGGAAAAACTGTGCTTTCGTTGCAATAGGAAAGCAAGCCGACTTCTCCTGGAGGCACGGTGACTTCAGGTAGGAGGTCCTGGATGGAAGGAGAAGCCGAGTGTTTTTCTCAGTGAAGCTCAGACTGGAATGAGTGCGACTTCCACGGCATGTTGGATCTTGCTAGAACGGAGCTCGTGAACCTTTCCGAGTTCTGGGTAAATCAAGAAGTCCCAAAAAAGTCTGCAGTGTGTTGCCCATGGCTAGGCAGAAAGAGAGGGCCGCCGAGGGACCTAAGGGCCTCGTTGTTGCTCAGCAGGCTCACAGGGGTGTGGAGGTACTCAGTGATCTTGGAATGAAAATGATGCTCACCCGAGGGGCCTAGGAGTCCTGAAAAGGGTACTTCCTTTAAAATAAAGCAGAACAGCGAATAAGAGCTCATGGAAACAGCTGCATGCCTCCGTTTCTGCATGGCTACTCTGGGCCTTACTCCGAGGCAAGGACTCACGTTGAGATTCCCTTTAGCTCTAGAACATGGCAAGATGAGCCCCACCCCGGTTAATGAAGCACCCTCTGTAGCCAGAGAAAACTCATTTTCTTCCCAGACCCATGCCTACAGTGGCCAGTGGCCTGTCAACAGCAGAGAATTTCGCTAGCTTCACGGCAACAAGAATGGACGTTTCCAAATGGAAAAGCAAGGCTAGTACCATTACACGCCCATTTCCATGGGCACACGCAGGATACATCCCTGTGGTTTCTAACGAGTCAAAAGAGACACAGAGTACACACTGGTTCCTTCCCTGAATCAACTTCTTGAGGCAGGGTGTTCTGCATCTAGTGAACTGCCTCAACCGAGAAACGCCCTAGCTAGGCCTCTGGGCCCGTGCCTCTTCAGAAGCCTGCAGTGCTACAGGAAAAACTTTGCTTTCGTTGCAAGAGGATTGCAAGATGACTTCTCCTGGCCGCAGTGTGACTTCAGGTAGGAGGTGGATGGAAGGGGAATCCAAGTGATTTTCCCAGTGTAGCTCAGACTAGGGAATGTGTGCGACTTCCACAGCATGTTGGAACTTGCTAGAACGCTGCTCGTGAACCTGTACGAGTGCTGTGAACTTAGGAGATCCCAAGAAAGAGTGCAGTGTGTAGCCCATGACTCTGCAGACATATAGGACCTCCGAGGGACCTATGGGGCTCGTTGTTGCTCAGCAGTCCTACAGGGGTTTGGAGGTTCTCGGTGATCTTGGAACGAAAATGATGCTCACCCGAGTGGCCTAGGAGTCCTGAAAAGGGTACTTCCTTTAAAATAAGCAGAACTTTCACTAAGAACTCATGGAAAGAGCTGCATGCCTCCCTTTCTGCATGGCTACTCAGGCCCTTACCTCGAGGCAAGCACTCGCGTTGAGATACCCTTTAGCTCTAGACCATGGCAAATTGTGCCCATCCCGGACAATGAAGCACCCTGTGTAGCCAGAGAAAACTCATTTTCTTCCCAGACTCATGCCTACAGTGGCCAGAGGCCTGTCAACAGCTAGAATTGCAGGGAGCTTCACGGCCGCATGAATGGAGCTCTCAAAATGTTAAAGCACGGCTACTACCAACATGCCCCCATTTCCATAGTCACAAACAGCGTACATCCCTGTGGTTTCTAACACCTCAGAAGAGACACAGAGTACACACTGGTTCCTTCCGTGAATCAACTTCTCGAGGAAGGGTGTTCTGCATCTCGTGATCTGCCTCAACCAAGGAACGCCCTAACTAGGCCTCTGGGCCCGTGCCTCTTCAAAAGCCTGCAGTGCTACAGGAAAAACTGTGCTTTAGTTGCAATAGGAAGGCAAGCCGACTTTCTCCTGGAGCAGGGTGACTTCAGGTACGAGTTACTGGATGGAAGCCGAAACCCAGTGTGTTTCTCTGTGCAGCTCAGACTAGGGAAGGAGTGCGACTTCCACGGCATGTTGGAACTTGCTAGAACGGTGCTCGTGAACCTGTGCGATTGCTGGCTAAATCAAGATGGCCCAAGAAAGAGTGCACTGTGTTGCCCTACACTCGGCATACACACTGTGAGTCCGAAAGCTACGGGCCTGGATATTGCTTAGAAGGGCCAGGGGAGCCTGAGGGTACTCAGTGTTCTTGCAGGGAATAGGGTTTCCAGGCGAGGCACCTAGGTGTCCTGAAAGGCGTACTGGCGTTAAAATGCTGCAGAGCAGAGATTACGGCCTCATGGAAACTGCTACATGCCTCCGCTTCTGCATAGCATTTCAGGGCCTTACCTCGAGGCAAGTTCTCACGTTGCTTGCCCTGTGAGCGACAGAGCATGCTAGGATGCTGTATTTCTCCTTGAATAGAGTGACTTCAGGGACGAGGTCCCAGAAGAATTCTAAGCAGAGTGTTTTCTCATGGCAGCTCAGACGAGGGCAATGTCGAAGACTTCCAGGGCATGTTGGACTGCCTAGAAATGTGGTTCTGATGCTGTTCGAGTGCTCTGGAAATGTAGTTCTCCTGAAGTAACGTACAGTGTGTTGCCTGAGACTCGGCAGACCCAGAGGGCCTCCGAGGGACGTTTGGGACTCAATGTTGCTCAGCAGGTCCACAGGGGTGTGGAGTTAGTCAGTGACCTAGGAACGAAAATGATGCTCACCCGAGGGGCCTAGGAGTCCTGAAAAGGGTACTTCCTTCAAAATAAAGCAGAATAGCGACTAAGAGCGCATGGAAAGAGCTGCATGCCTCCCTTTCTGCATGGCTACTCAGGGCCTTACCTCGAGGCAAGGACGCACGTTGTGATTCCCTTTAGCTCTAGAGCATGGCAAGATGAGCCCCACCCCGGCCAATGAAGCACCCTGTGTAGCCAGAGAAAACATTTTCTTCCCAGACCCATGCCTACAGTGGCCAGAGGCCTGTCCACAGCAGAGAATTTCAGCTAGCTGCACGGCAACAAGAATGGACGTTTCCAAAAGGAAAAGCAAGGCTAGTACCATCACGCCCCCATTTCCATGGGCACACGCAGGGTACATCCCAGTGGTTTCTAACGAGTCAAAAGGGACACAGAGTACACACTGGTTCCTTCCCTGAATCAACTTCTCGAGGCAGGGTGTTCTGCATCTAGTGAACTGCCTCAACCAAGGAACGCCCTAGCTAGGCCTCTGGGCCCGTGCCTCTTCAAAAGCTTGCAGTGCTACAGGAAAAACTGTGCTGTCGTTGCAATAGGAATGCAAGCCGTCTTTCTCCTGGAGGCAGGGTGATTTCAGGTAGGAGGTGGATGGAAGGTGAAGCCGAGTGTTTTTCTCTGTGCAGCTCAGACTAGGGAATTTGTGCGATGTCCACAGCATGTTGGAACTTGCTAGAACGGTGCTCGTGAACCTGTGCGAGTGCTGTGAAATCAAGATATCCCAAGAAAGAGTGCAGTGTGTTGCCCATGACTTGGCAGAAACAGAGGGCCGCTGAGGGACCTATGGGCCTCGTTGTTGCTCAGCAGGCTCACAGGGGTGTGGAGGTACTCAGTGATCTTGGAAGGAAAAGGATGCTCACCCAAGGGGCCTAGGAGTCCTGAAAAGGGTAGTTTCTTTAAAATAAAGCAGAGCAGCGAATAAGAGCTCATAGAAAGAGCTGCATGCCTCCGTTTCTGCATGGCTACTCAGGGCCTTACTCTGAGGCAAGGACTCACGTTGAGATTCCATTTAGCTCTAGAGCATGGCAAGATGAGCCCCACCCCAGTTAATGAAGCAACCTCTGTAGCCAGAGAAAACTCATTTTCGTCCCAGACCCATTCCTACAGTGGCCAGTGGCCTGTCAACAGCAGAGGATTTCGCTAGCTTCACGGCAACAAGAATGGAGGTTTCCAAATGGAAAAGGAAGGCTAGTACCATTACACGCCCATTTCCATGGGCACACGCAGGATACATCCCTGTGGTTTCTAACGAGTCAAAAGAGACACAGAGTACACACTGGTTCCTTCCCTGAATCAACTTCTTGAGGCAGGGTGTTCTGCATCTAGTGAACTGCCTCAACCGAGGAACGCCCTAGCTAGGCCTCTGAGCCCGTGCCTCTTCAGAAGCCTGCAGTGCTACAGGAAAAACTTTGCTTTCGTTGCAAGATGATTGCAAGATGACTTCTCCTGGACGCAGTGTGACTTCAGGTAGGAGGTGGATGGAAGGGGAAGCCAAGTGATTTTCCCAGTGCAGCTCAGACTATGGAATGTGTGCGACTTCCACAGCATGTTGGAACTTGCTAGAACGGTGCTCGTGAACCTCTACGAGTGCTGTGAAATCAAGAAGTCCCAAGAAAGAGTGCAGTGTGTAGCCCATGACTCAGCAGACACATAGGACCTCCGAGGGACCTACGGGCCTCGTTGTTGCTCAGCAGTCCTAGAGGGGTGTTAATGTTCTCAGTGATCTTGGAACGAAAATGATGCTCACCCGAGAGGCATAGGAGTCCTGAACAGGGTACTTCCTTTAAAATAAAGCCGAACCTCCACTAAGAGCTCATGGAAAGAGCTGCATGACTCCGTTTCTGCATGGCTCCTCACGGCCTTACCTTGAGGCAAGGACTCACGTTGAGATTCCCTTCAGCTCTAGAGTATGGCAAATTGTGCCCCACCCCGGACAATGAAGCACCCTGTGTAGCCAGAGAACACTCATTTTCTTCCCAGATCCATGCCTACAGTGGCCAGAGACCTGTCAACAGCTAGAATTTCAGGGAGCTTCACGGCCGCATGAATGGAGCTCTGAAAATGGAAAAGCAAGGCTACTACCAACGTGCCCCCTTTTCCATAGGCAGAAACAGCATACATGCCTGTGGTTTCTAACAACTCAGAAGAGACACAGAGTACACACTGGTTCCTTCCGTGAATCAACTTCTCGAGGCAGGGTGTTCTGCATCTCGTGAAATGCCTCAACCAAGGAACGCCCTAACTAGGCCTCTGGGCCCGTGCCTCTTCAAAAGCCTGCAGTGCTACAGGAAAAACTGTGCTTTCGTTGCAATAGGAAAGCAAGCCGACTTCTCCTGGAGGCACGGTGACTTCAGGTAGGAGGTCCTGGATGGAAGGAGAAGCCGAGTGTTTTTCTCAGTGAAGCTCAGACTGGAATGAGTGCGACTTCCACGGCATGTTGGATCTTGCTAGAACGGAGCTCGTGAACCTTTCCGAGTTCTGGGTAAATCAAGAAGTCCCAAAAAAGTCTGCAGTGTGTTGCCCATGGCTAGGCAGAAAGAGAGGGCCGCCGAGGGACCTAAGGGCCTCGTTGTTGCTCAGCAGGCTCACAGGGGTGTGGAGGTACTCAGTGATCTTGGAATGAAAATGATGCTCACCCGAGGGGCCTAGGAGTCCTGAAAAGGGTACTTCCTTTAAAATAAAGCAGAACAGCGAATAAGAGCTCATGGAAACAGCTGCATGCCTCCGTTTCTGCATGGCTACTCTGGGCCTTACTCCGAGGCAAGGACTCACGTTGAGATTCCCTTTAGCTCTAGAACATGGCAAGATGAGCCCCACCCCGGTTAATGAAGCACCCTCTGTAGCCAGAGAAAACTCATTTTCTTCCCAGACCCATGCCTACAGTGGCCAGTGGCCTGTCAACAGCAGAGAATTTCGCTAGCTTCACGGCAACAAGAATGGACGTTTCCAAATGGAAAAGCAAGGCTAGTACCATTACACGCCCATTTCCATGGGCACACGCAGGATACATCCCTGTGGTTTCTAACGAGTCAAAAGAGACACAGAGTACACACTGGTTCCTTCCCTGAATCAACTTCTTGAGGCAGGGTGTTCTGCATCTAGTGAACTGCCTCAACCGAGAAACGCCCTAGCTAGGCCTCTGGGCCCGTGCCTCTTCAGAAGCCTGCAGTGCTACAGGAAAAACTTTGCTTTCGTTGCAAGAGGATTGCAAGATGACTTCTCCTGGCCGCAGTGTGACTTCAGGTAGGAGGTGGATGGAAGGGGAATCCAAGTGATTTTCCCAGTGTAGCTCAGACTAGGGAATGTGTGCGACTTCCACAGCATGTTGGAACTTGCTAGAACGCTGCTCGTGAACCTGTACGAGTGCTGTGAACTTAGGAGATCCCAAGAAAGAGTGCAGTGTGTAGCCCATGACTCTGCAGACATATAGGACCTCCGAGGGACCTATGGGGCTCGTTGTTGCTCAGCAGTCCTACAGGGGTTTGGAGGTTCTCGGTGATCTTGGAACGAAAATGATGCTCACCCGAGTGGCCTAGGAGTCCTGAAAAGGGTACTTCCTTTAAAATAAGCAGAACTTTCACTAAGAACTCATGGAAAGAGCTGCATGCCTCCCTTTCTGCATGGCTACTCAGGCCCTTACCTCGAGGCAAGCACTCGCGTTGAGATACCCTTTAGCTCTAGACCATGGCAAATTGTGCCCATCCCGGACAATGAAGCACCCTGTGTAGCCAGAGAAAACTCATTTTCTTCCCAGACTCATGCCTACAGTGGCCAGAGGCCTGTCAACAGCTAGAATTGCAGGGAGCTTCACGGCCGCATGAATGGAGCTCTCAAAATGTTAAAGCACGGCTACTACCAACATGCCCCCATTTCCATAGTCACAAACAGCGTACATCCCTGTGGTTTCTAACACCTCAGAAGAGACACAGAGTACACACTGGTTCCTTCCGTGAATCAACTTCTCGAGGAAGGGTGTTCTGCATCTCGTGATCTGCCTCAACCAAGGAACGCCCTAACTAGGCCTCTGGGCCCGTGCCTCTTCAAAAGCCTGCAGTGCTACAGGAAAAACTGTGCTTTAGTTGCAATAGGAAGGCAAGCCGACTTTCTCCTGGAGCAGGGTGACTTCAGGTACGAGTTACTGGATGGAAGCCGAAACCCAGTGTGTTTCTCTGTGCAGCTCAGACTAGGGAAGGAGTGCGACTTCCACGGCATGTTGGAACTTGCTAGAACGGTGCTCGTGAACCTGTGCGATTGCTGGCTAAATCAAGATGGCCCAAGAAAGAGTGCACTGTGTTGCCCTACACTCGGCATACACACTGTGAGTCCGAAAGCTACGGGCCTGGATATTGCTTAGAAGGGCCAGGGGAGCCTGAGGGTACTCAGTGTTCTTGCAGGGAATAGGGTTTCCAGGCGAGGCACCTAGGTGTCCTGAAAGGCGTACTGGCGTTAAAATGCTGCAGAGCAGAGATTACGGCCTCATGGAAACTGCTACATGCCTCCGCTTCTGCATAGCATTTCAGGGCCTTACCTCGAGGCAAGTTCTCACGTTGCTTGCCCTGTGAGCGACAGAGCATGCTAGGATGCTGTATTTCTCCTTGAATAGAGTGACTTCAGGGACGAGGTCCCAGAAGAATTCTAAGCAGAGTGTTTTCTCATGGCAGCTCAGACGAGGGCAATGTCGAAGACTTCCAGGGCATGTTGGACTGCCTAGAAATGTGGTTCTGATGCTGTTCGAGTGCTCTGGAAATGTAGTTCTCCTGAAGTAACGTACAGTGTGTTGCCTGAGACTCGGCAGACCCAGAGGGCCTCCGAGGGACGTTTGGGACTCAATGTTGCTCAGCAGGTCCACAGGGGTGTGGAGTTAGTCAGTGACCTAGGAACGAAAATGATGCTCACCCGAGGGGCCTAGGAGTCCTGAAAAGGGTACTTCCTTCAAAATAAAGCAGAATAGCGACTAAGAGCGCATGGAAAGAGCTGCATGCCTCCCTTTCTGCATGGCTACTCAGGGCCTTACCTCGAGGCAAGGACGCACGTTGTGATTCCCTTTAGCTCTAGAGCATGGCAAGATGAGCCCCACCCCGGCCAATGAAGCACCCTGTGTAGCCAGAGAAAACATTTTCTTCCCAGACCCATGCCTACAGTGGCCAGAGGCCTGTCCACAGCAGAGAATTTCAGCTAGCTGCACGGCAACAAGAATGGACGTTTCCAAAAGGAAAAGCAAGGCTAGTACCATCACGCCCCCATTTCCATGGGCACACGCAGGGTACATCCCAGTGGTTTCTAACGAGTCAAAAGGGACACAGAGTACACACTGGTTCCTTCCCTGAATCAACTTCTCGAGGCAGGGTGTTCTGCATCTAGTGAACTGCCTCAACCAAGGAACGCCCTAGCTAGGCCTCTGGGCCCGTGCCTCTTCAAAAGCTTGCAGTGCTACAGGAAAAACTGTGCTGTCGTTGCAATAGGAATGCAAGCCGTCTTTCTCCTGGAGGCAGGGTGATTTCAGGTAGGAGGTGGATGGAAGGTGAAGCCGAGTGTTTTTCTCTGTGCAGCTCAGACTAGGGAATTTGTGCGATGTCCACAGCATGTTGGAACTTGCTAGAACGGTGCTCGTGAACCTGTGCGAGTGCTGTGAAATCAAGATATCCCAAGAAAGAGTGCAGTGTGTTGCCCATGACTTGGCAGAAACAGAGGGCCGCTGAGGGACCTATGGGCCTCGTTGTTGCTCAGCAGGCTCACAGGGGTGTGGAGGTACTCAGTGATCTTGGAAGGAAAAGGATGCTCACCCAAGGGGCCTAGGAGTCCTGAAAAGGGTAGTTTCTTTAAAATAAAGCAGAGCAGCGAATAAGAGCTCATAGAAAGAGCTGCATGCCTCCGTTTCTGCATGGCTACTCAGGGCCTTACTCTGAGGCAAGGACTCACGTTGAGATTCCATTTAGCTCTAGAGCATGGCAAGATGAGCCCCACCCCAGTTAATGAAGCAACCTCTGTAGCCAGAGAAAACTCATTTTCGTCCCAGACCCATTCCTACAGTGGCCAGTGGCCTGTCAACAGCAGAGGATTTCGCTAGCTTCACGGCAACAAGAATGGAGGTTTCCAAATGGAAAAGGAAGGCTAGTACCATTACACGCCCATTTCCATGGGCACACGCAGGATACATCCCTGTGGTTTCTAACGAGTCAAAAGAGACACAGAGTACACACTGGTTCCTTCCCTGAATCAACTTCTTGAGGCAGGGTGTTCTGCATCTAGTGAACTGCCTCAACCGAGGAACGCCCTAGCTAGGCCTCTGAGCCCGTGCCTCTTCAGAAGCCTGCAGTGCTACAGGAAAAACTTTGCTTTCGTTGCAAGATGATTGCAAGATGACTTCTCCTGGACGCAGTGTGACTTCAGGTAGGAGGTGGATGGAAGGGGAAGCCAAGTGATTTTCCCAGTGCAGCTCAGACTATGGAATGTGTGCGACTTCCACAGCATGTTGGAACTTGCTAGAACGGTGCTCGTGAAACTCTACGAGTGCTGTGAAATCAAGAAGTCCCAAGAAAGAGTGCAGTGTGTAGCCCATGACTCAGCAGACACATAGGACCTCCGAGGGACCTACGGGCCTCGTTGTTGCTCAGCAGTCCTAGAGGGGTGTTAATGTTCTCAGTGATCTTGGAACGAAAATGATGCTCACCCGAGAGGCATAGGAGTCCTGAACAGGGTACTTCCTTTAAAATAAAGCCGAACCTCCACTAAGAGCTCATGGAAAGAGCTGCATGACTCCGTTTCTGCATGGCTCCTCACGGCCTTACCTTGAGGCAAGGACTCACGTTGAGATTCCCTTCAGCTCTAGAGTATGGCAAATTGTGCCCCACCCCGGACAATGAAGCACCCTGTGTAGCCAGAGAACACTCATTTTCTTCCCAGATCCATGCCTACAGTGGCCAGAGACCTGTCAACAGCTAGAATTTCAGGGAGCTTCACGGCCGCATGAATGGAGCTCTGAAAATGGAAAAGCAAGGCTACTACCAACGTGCCCCCTTTTCCATAGGCAGAAACAGCATACATGCCTGTGGTTTCTAACAACTCAGAAGAGACACAGAGTACACACTGGTTCCTTCCGTGAATCAACTTCTCGAGGCAGGGTGTTCTGCATCTCGTGAAATGCCTCAACCAAGGAACGCCCTAACTAGGCCTCTGGGCCCGTGCCTCTTCAAAAGCCTGCAGTGCTACAGGAAAAACTGTGCTTTCGTTGCAATAGGAAAGCAAGCCGACTTCTCCTGGAGGCACGGTGACTTCAGGTAGGAGGTCCTGGATGGAAGGAGAAGCCGAGTGTTTTTCTCAGTGAAGCTCAGACTGGAATGAGTGCGACTTCCACGGCATGTTGGATCTTGCTAGAACGGAGCTCGTGAACCTTTCCGAGTTCTGGGTAAATCAAGAAGTCCCAAAAAAGTCTGCAGTGTGTTGCCCATGGCTAGGCAGAAAGAGAGGGCCGCCGAGGGACCTAAGGGCCTCGTTGTTGCTCAGCAGGCTCACAGGGGTGTGGAGGTACTCAGTGATCTTGGAATGAAAATGATGCTCACCCGAGGGGCCTAGGAGTCCTGAAAAGGGTACTTCCTTTAAAATAAAGCAGAACAGCGAATAAGAGCTCATGGAAACAGCTGCATGCCTCCGTTTCTGCATGGCTACTCTGGGCCTTACTCCGAGGCAAGGACTCACGTTGAGATTCCCTTTAGCTCTAGAACATGGCAAGATGAGCCCCACCCCGGTTAATGAAGCACCCTCTGTAGCCAGAGAAAACTCATTTTCTTCCCAGACCCATGCCTACAGTGGCCAGTGGCCTGTCAACAGCAGAGAATTTCGCTAGCTTCACGGCAACAAGAATGGACGTTTCCAAATGGAAAAGCAAGGCTAGTACCATTACACGCCCATTTCCATGGGCACACGCAGGATACATCCCTGTGGTTTCTAACGAGTCAAAAGAGACACAGAGTACACACTGGTTCCTTCCCTGAATCAACTTCTTGAGGCAGGGTGTTCTGCATCTAGTGAACTGCCTCAACCGAGAAACGCCCTAGCTAGGCCTCTGGGCCCGTGCCTCTTCAGAAGCCTGCAGTGCTACAGGAAAAACTTTGCTTTCGTTGCAAGAGGATTGCAAGATGACTTCTCCTGGCCGCAGTGTGACTTCAGGTAGGAGGTGGATGGAAGGGGAATCCAAGTGATTTTCCCAGTGTAGCTCAGACTAGGGAATGTGTGCGACTTCCACAGCATGTTGGAACTTGCTAGAACGCTGCTCGTGAACCTGTACGAGTGCTGTGAACTTAGGAGATCCCAAGAAAGAGTGCAGTGTGTAGCCCATGACTCTGCAGACATATAGGACCTCCGAGGGACCTATGGGGCTCGTTGTTGCTCAGCAGTCCTACAGGGGTTTGGAGGTTCTCGGTGATCTTGGAACGAAAATGATGCTCACCCGAGTGGCCTAGGAGTCCTGAAAAGGGTACTTCCTTTAAAATAAGCAGAACTTTCACTAAGAACTCATGGAAAGAGCTGCATGCCTCCCTTTCTGCATGGCTACTCAGGCCCTTACCTCGAGGCAAGCACTCGCGTTGAGATACCCTTTAGCTCTAGACCATGGCAAATTGTGCCCATCCCGGACAATGAAGCACCCTGTGTAGCCAGAGAAAACTCATTTTCTTCCCAGACTCATGCCTACAGTGGCCAGAGGCCTGTCAACAGCTAGAATTGCAGGGAGCTTCACGGCCGCATGAATGGAGCTCTCAAAATGTTAAAGCACGGCTACTACCAACATGCCCCCATTTCCATAGTCACAAACAGCGTACATCCCTGTGGTTTCTAACACCTCAGAAGAGACACAGAGTACACACTGGTTCCTTCCGTGAATCAACTTCTCGAGGAAGGGTGTTCTGCATCTCGTGATCTGCCTCAACCAAGGAACGCCCTAACTAGGCCTCTGGGCCCGTGCCTCTTCAAAAGCCTGCAGTGCTACAGGAAAAACTGTGCTTTAGTTGCAATAGGAAGGCAAGCCGACTTTCTCCTGGAGCAGGGTGACTTCAGGTACGAGTTACTGGATGGAAGCCGAAACCCAGTGTGTTTCTCTGTGCAGCTCAGACTAGGGAAGGAGTGCGACTTCCACGGCATGTTGGAACTTGCTAGAACGGTGCTCGTGAACCTGTGCGATTGCTGGCTAAATCAAGATGGCCCAAGAAAGAGTGCACTGTGTTGCCCTACACTCGGCATACACACTGTGAGTCCGAAAGCTACGGGCCTGGATATTGCTTAGAAGGGCCAGGGGAGCCTGAGGGTACTCAGTGTTCTTGCAGGGAATAGGGTTTCCAGGCGAGGCACCTAGGTGTCCTGAAAGGCGTACTGGCGTTAAAATGCTGCAGAGCAGAGATTACGGCCTCATGGAAACTGCTACATGCCTCCGCTTCTGCATAGCATTTCAGGGCCTTACCTCGAGGCAAGTTCTCACGTTGCTTGCCCTGTGAGCGACAGAGCATGCTAGGATGCTGTATTTCTCCTTGAATAGAGTGACTTCAGGGACGAGGTCCCAGAAGAATTCTAAGCAGAGTGTTTTCTCATGGCAGCTCAGACGAGGGCAATGTCGAAGACTTCCAGGGCATGTTGGACTGCCTAGAAATGTGGTTCTGATGCTGTTCGAGTGCTCTGGAAATGTAGTTCTCCTGAAGTAACGTACAGTGTGTTGCCTGAGACTCGGCAGACCCAGAGGGCCTCCGAGGGACGTTTGGGACTCAATGTTGCTCAGCAGGTCCACAGGGGTGTGGAGTTAGTCAGTGACCTAGGAACGAAAATGATGCTCACCCGAGGGGCCTAGGAGTCCTGAAAAGGGTACTTCCTTCAAAATAAAGCAGAATAGCGACTAAGAGCGCATGGAAAGAGCTGCATGCCTCCCTTTCTGCATGGCTACTCAGGGCCTTACCTCGAGGCAAGGACGCACGTTGTGATTCCCTTTAGCTCTAGAGCATGGCAAGATGAGCCCCACCCCGGCCAATGAAGCACCCTGTGTAGCCAGAGAAAACATTTTCTTCCCAGACCCATGCCTACAGTGGCCAGAGGCCTGTCCACAGCAGAGAATTTCAGCTAGCTGCACGGCAACAAGAATGGACGTTTCCAAAAGGAAAAGCAAGGCTAGTACCATCACGCCCCCATTTCCATGGGCACACGCAGGGTACATCCCAGTGGTTTCTAACGAGTCAAAAGGGACACAGAGTACACACTGGTTCCTTCCCTGAATCAACTTCTCGAGGCAGGGTGTTCTGCATCTAGTGAACTGCCTCAACCAAGGAACGCCCTAGCTAGGCCTCTGGGCCCGTGCCTCTTCAAAAGCTTGCAGTGCTACAGGAAAAACTGTGCTGTCATTGCAATAGGAACGCAAGCCGTCTTTCTCCTGGAGGCAGGGTGATTTCAGGTAGGAGGTGGATGGAAGGTGAAGCCGAGTGTTTTTCTCTGTGCAGCTCAGACTAGGGAATTTGTGCAATGTCCACAGCATGTTGGAACTTGCTAGAACGGTGCTCGTGAACCTGTGCGAGTGCTGTGAAATCAAGATATCCCAAGAAAGAGTGCAGTGTGTTGCCCATGACTTGGCAGAAACAGAGGGCCGCTGAGGGACCTATGGGCCTCGTTGTTGCTCAGCAGGCTCACAGGGGTGTGGAGGTACTCAGTGATCTTGGAAGGAAAAGGATGCTCACCCAAGGGGCCTAGGAGTCCTGAAAAGGGTAGTTTCTTTAAAATAAAGCAGAGCAGCGAATAAGAGCTCATAGAAAGAGCTGCATGCCTCCGTTTCTGCATGGCTACTCAGGGCCTTACTCTGAGGCAAGGACTCACGTTGAGATTCCATTTAGCTCTAGAGCATGGCAAGATGAGCCCCACCCCAGTTAATGAAGCAACCTCTGTAGCCAGAGAAAACTCATTTTCGTCCCAGACCCATTCCTACAGTGGCCAGTGGCCTGTCAACAGCAGAGGATTTCGCTAGCTTCACGGCAACAAGAATGGAGGTTTCCAAATGGAAAAGGAAGGCTAGTACCATTACACGCCCATTTCCATGGGCACACGCAGGATACATCCCTGTGGTTTCTAACGAGTCAAAAGGGACACAGAGTACACACTGGTTCCTTCCCTGAATCAACTTCTTGAGGCAGGGTGTTCTGCATCTAGTGAACTGCCTCAACCGAGAAATGCCCTAGCTGGGCCTCTGGGCCCGTGCCTCTTCAGAAGCCTGCAGTGCTACAGGAAAAACTTTGCTTTCGTTGCAAGAGGATTGCAAGACGAGTTCTCCTGGAGGCAGGGTGACTTCAGGTAGGAGGTGGATGGAAGGCGAAGTCGAGTGTTTTTCTCAGTGCAGCTCAGACTAGGGAATGTGTGAGACTTCCACAACATGTTGGAACTTGCTAGAACGCTGCTCGTGAACCTGTACGAGTGCAGTGAACTTAGGAGATCCCAAGAAAGAGTGCAGTGTGTAGCCCATGACTCTGCAGACATATAGGACCTCCGAGGGACCTATGGGGCTCGTTGTTGCTCAGCAGTCCTACAGGGGTTTGGAGGTTCTCGGTGATCTTGGAACGAAAATGATGCTCACCCGAGTGGCCTAGGAGTCCTGAAAAGGGTACTTCCTTTAAAATAAGCAGAACTTTCACTAAGAACTCATGGAAAGAGCTGCATGCCTCCCTTTCTGCATGGCTACTCAGGCCCTTACCTCGAGGCAAGCACTCGCGTTGAGATACCCTTTAGCTCTAGACCATGGCAAATTGTGCCCATCCCGGACAATGAAGCACCCTGTGTAGCCAGAGAAAACTCATTTTCTTCCCAGACTCATGCCTACAGTGGCCAGAGGCCTGTCAACAGCTAGAATTGCAGGGAGCTTCACGGCCGCATGAATGGAGCTCTCAAAATGTTAAAGCACGGCTACTACCAACATGCCCCCATTTCCATAGTCACAAACAGCGTACATCCCTGTGGTTTCTAACACCTCAGAAGAGACACAGAGTACACACTGGTTCCTTCCGTGAATCAACTTCTCGAGGAAGGGTGTTCTGCATCTCGTGATCTGCCTCAACCAAGGAACGCCCTAACTAGGCCTCTGGGCCCGTGCCTCTTCAAAAGCCTGCAGTGCTACAGGAAAAACTGTGCTTTAGTTGCAATAGGAAGGCAAGCCGACTTTCTCCTGGAGCAGGGTGACTTCAGGTACGAGTTACTGGATGGAAGCCGAAACCCAGTGTGTTTCTCTGTGCAGCTCAGACTAGGGAAGGAGTGCGACTTCCACGGCATGTTGGAACTTGCTAGAACGGTGCTCGTGAACCTGTGCGATTGCTGGCTAAATCAAGATGGCCCAAGAAAGAGTGCACTGTGTTGCCCTACACTCGGCATACACACTGTGAGTCCGAAAGCTACGGGCCTGGATATTGCTTAGAAGGGCCAGGGGAGCCTGAGGGTACTCAGTGTTCTTGCAGGGAATAGGGTTTCCAGGCGAGGCACCTAGGTGTCCTGAAAGGCGTACTGGCGTTAAAATGCTGCAGAGCAGAGATTACGGCCTCATGGAAACTGCTACATGCCTCCGCTTCTGCATAGCATTTCAGGGCCTTACCTCGAGGCAAGTTCTCACGTTGCTTGCCCTGTGAGCGACAGAGCATGCTAGGATGCTGTATTTCTCCTTGAATAGAGTGACTTCAGGGACGAGGTCCCAGAAGAATTCTAAGCAGAGTGTTTTCTCATGGCAGCTCAGACGAGGGCAATGTCGAAGACTTCCAGGGCATGTTGGACTGCCTAGAAATGTGGTTCTGATGCTGTTCGAGTGCTCTGGAAATGTAGTTCTCCTGAAGTAACGTACAGTGTGTTGCCTGAGACTCGGCAGACCCAGAGGGCCTCCGAGGGACGTTTGGGACTCAATGTTGCTCAGCAGGTCCACAGGGGTGTGGAGTTAGTCAGTGACCTAGGAACGAAAATGATGCTCACCCGAGGGGCCTAGGAGTCCTGAAAAGGGTACTTCCTTCAAAATAAAGCAGAATAGCGACTAAGAGCGCATGGAAAGAGCTGCATGCCTCCCTTTCTGCATGGCTACTCAGGGCCTTACCTCGAGGCAAGGACGCACGTTGTGATTCCCTTTAGCTCTAGAGCATGGCAAGATGAGCCCCACCCCGGCCAATGAAGCACCCTGTGTAGCCAGAGAAAACATTTTCTTCCCAGACCCATGCCTACAGTGGCCAGAGGCCTGTCCACAGCAGAGAATTTCAGCTAGCTGCACGGCAACAAGAATGGACGTTTCCAAAAGGAAAAGCAAGGCTAGTACCATCACGCCCCCATTTCCATGGGCACACGCAGGGTACATCCCAGTGGTTTCTAACGAGTCAAAAGGGACACAGAGTACACACTGGTTCCTTCCCTGAATCAACTTCTCGAGGCAGGGTGTTCTGCATCTAGTGAACTGCCTCAACCAAGGAACGCCCTAGCTAGGCCTCTGGGCCCGTGCCTCTTCAAAAGCTTGCAGTGCTACAGGAAAAACTGTGCTGTCGTTGCAATAGGAACGCAAGCCGTCTTTCTCCTGGAGGCAGGGTGATTTCAGGTAGGAGGTGGATGGAAGGTGAAGCCGAGTGTTTTTCTCTGTGCAGCTCAGACTAGGGAATTTGTGCGATGTCCACAGCATGTTGGAAGTTGCTAGAACGGTGCTCGTGAACCTGTGCGAGTGCTGTGAAATCAAGATATCCCAAGAAAGAGTGCAGTGTGTTGCCCATGACTTGGCAGAAACAGAGGGCCGCTGAGGGACCTATGGGCCTCGTTGTTGCTCAGCAGGCTCACAGGGGTGTGGAGGTACTCAGTGATCTTGGAAGGAAAAGGATGCTCACCCAAGGGGCCTAGGAGTCCTGAAAAGGGTAGTTTCTTTAAAATAAAGCAGAGCAGCGAATAAGAGCTCATAGAAAGAGCTGCATGCCTCCGTTTCTGCATGGCTACTCAGGGCCTTACTCTGAGGCAAGGACTCACGTTGAGATTCCATTTAGCTCTAGAGCATGGCAAGATGAGCCCCACCCCAGTTAATGAAGCAACCTCTGTAGCCAGAGAAAACTCATTTTCGTCCCAGACCCATTCCTACAGTGGCCAGTGGCCTGTCAACAGCAGAGGATTTCGCTAGCTTCACGGCAACAAGAATGGAGGTTTCCAAATGGAAAAGGAAGGCTAGTACCATTACACGCCCATTTCCATGGGCACACGCAGGATACATCCCTGTGGTTTCTAACGAGTCAAAAGGGACACAGAGTACACACTGGTTCCTTCCCTGAATCAACTTCTTGAGGCAGGGTGTTCTGCATCTAGTGAACTGCCTCAACCGAGAAATGCCCTAGCTGGGCCTCTGGGCCCGTGCCTCTTCAGAAGCCTGCAGTGCTACAGGAAAAACTTTGCTTTCGTTGCAAGAGGATTGCAAGACGAGTTCTCCTGGAGGCAGGGTGACTTCAGGTAGGAGGTGGATGGAAGGCGAAGTCGAGTGTTTTTCTCAGTGCAGCTCAGACTAGGGAATGTGTGCGACTTCCACAACATGTTGGAACTTGCTAGAACGCTGCTCGTGAACCTGTACGAGTGCTGTGAACTTAGGAGATCCCAAGAAAGAGTGCAGTGTGTAGCCCATGACTCTGCAGACATATAGGACCTCCGAGGGACCTATGGGGCTCGTTGTTGCTCAGCAGTCCTACAGGGGTTTGGAGGTTCTCGGTGATCTTGGAACGAAAATGATGCTCACCCGAGTGGCCTAGGAGTCCTGAAAAGGGTACTTCCTTTAAAATAAGCAGAACTTTCACTAAGAACTCATGGAAAGAGCTGCATGCCTCCCTTTCTGCATGGCTACTCAGGCCCTTACCTCGAGGCAAGCACTCGCGTTGAGATACCCTTTAGCTCTAGACCATGGCAAATTGTGCCCATCCCGGACAATGAAGCACCCTGTGTAGCCAGAGAAAACTCATTTTCTTCCCAGACTCATGCCTACAGTGGCCAGAGGCCTGTCAACAGCTAGAATTGCAGGGAGCTTCACGGCCGCATGAATGGAGCTCTCAAAATGTTAAAGCACGGCTACTACCAACATGCCCCCATTTCCATAGTCACAAACAGCGTACATCCCTGTGGTTTCTAACACCTCAGAAGAGACACAGAGTACACACTGGTTCCTTCCGTGAATCAACTTCTCGAGGAAGGGTGTTCTGCATCTCGTGATCTGCCTCAACCAAGGAACGCCCTAACTAGGCCTCTGGGCCCGTGCCTCTTCAAAAGCCTGCAGTGCTACAGGAAAAACTGTGCTTTAGTTGCAATAGGAAGGCAAGCCGACTTTCTCCTGGAGCAGGGTGACTTCAGGTACGAGTTACTGGATGGAAGCCGAAACCCAGTGTGTTTCTCTGTGCAGCTCAGACTAGGGAAGGAGTGCGACTTCCACGGCATGTTGGAACTTGCTAGAACGGTGCTCGTGAACCTGTGCGATTGCTGGCTAAATCAAGATGGCCCAAGAAAGAGTGCACTGTGTTGCCCTACACTCGGCATACACACTGTGAGTCCGAAAGCTACGGGCCTGGATATTGCTTAGAAGGGCCAGGGGAGCCTGAGGGTACTCAGTGTTCTTGCAGGGAATAGGGTTTCCAGGCGAGGCACCTAGGTGTCCTGAAAGGCGTACTGGCGTTAAAATGCTGCAGAGCAGAGATTACGGCCTCATGGAAACTGCTACATGCCTCCGCTTCTGCATAGCATTTCAGGGCCTTACCTCGAGGCAAGTTCTCACGTTGCTTGCCCTGTGAGCGACAGAGCATGCTAGGATGCTGTATTTCTCCTTGAATAGAGTGACTTCAGGGACGAGGTCCCAGAAGAATTCTAAGCAGAGTGTTTTCTCATGGCAGCTCAGACGAGGGCAATGTCGAAGACTTCCAGGGCATGTTGGACTGCCTAGAAATGTGGTTCTGATGCTGTTCGAGTGCTCTGGAAATGTAGTTCTCCTGAAGTAACGTACAGTGTGTTGCCTGAGACTCGGCAGACCCAGAGGGCCTCCGAGGGACGTTTGGGACTCAATGTTGCTCAGCAGGTCCACAGGGGTGTGGAGTTAGTCAGTGACCTAGGAACGAAAATGATGCTCACCCGAGGGGCCTAGGAGTCCTGAAAAGGGTACTTCCTTCAAAATAAAGCAGAATAGCGACTAAGAGCGCATGGAAAGAGCTGCATGCCTCCCTTTCTGCATGGCTACTCAGGGCCTTACCTCGAGGCAAGGACGCACGTTGTGATTCCCTTTAGCTCTAGAGCATGGCAAGATGAGCCCCACCCCGGCCAATGAAGCACCCTGTGTAGCCAGAGAAAACATTTTCTTCCCAGACCCATGCCTACAGTGGCCAGAGGCCTGTCCACAGCAGAGAATTTCAGCTAGCTGCACGGCAACAAGAATGGACGTTTCCAAAAGGAAAAGCAAGGCTAGTACCATCACGCCCCCATTTCCATGGGCACACGCAGGGTACATCCCAGTGGTTTCTAACGAGTCAAAAGGGACACAGAGTACACACTGGTTCCTTCCCTGAATCAACTTCTCGAGGCAGGGTGTTCTGCATCTAGTGAACTGCCTCAACCAAGGAACGCCCTAGCTAGGCCTCTGGGCCCGTGCCTCTTCAAAAGCTTGCAGTGCTACAGGAAAAACTGTGCTGTCGTTGCAATAGGAACGCAAGCCGTCTTTCTCCTGGAGGCAGGGTGATTTCAGGTAGGAGGTGGATGGAAGGTGAAGCCGAGTGTTTTTCTCTGTGCAGCTCAGACTAGGGAATTTGTGCGATGTCCACAGCATGTTGGAACTTGCTAGAACGGTGCTCGTGAACCTGTGCGAGTGCTGTGAAATCAAGATATCCCAAGAAAGAGTGCAGTGTGTTGCCCATGACTTGGCAGAAACAGAGGGCCGCTGAGGGACCTATGGGCCTCGTTGTTGCTCAGCAGGCTCACAGGGGTGTGGAGGTACTCAGTGATCTTGGAAGGAAAAGGATGCTCACCCAAGGGGCCTAGGAGTCCTGAAAAGGGTAGTTTCTTTAAAATAAAGCAGAGCAGCGAATAAGAGCTCATAGAAAGAGCTGCATGCTTCCGTTTCTGCATGGCTACTCAGGGCCTTACTCTGAGGCAAGGACTCACGTTGAGATTCCATTTAGCTCTAGAGCATGGCAAGATGAGCCCCACCCCAGTTAATGAAGCAACCTCTGTAGCCAGAGAAAACTCATTTTCGTCCCAGACCCATTCCTACAGTGGCCAGTGGCCTGTCAACAGCAGAGGATTTCGCTAGCTTCACGGCAACAAGAATGGAGGTTTCCAAATGGAAAAGGAAGGCTAGTACCATTACACGCCCATTTCCATGGGCACACGCAGGATACATCCCTGTGGTTTCTAACGAGTCAAAAGGGACACAGAGTACACACTGGTTCCTTCCCTGAATCAACTTCTTGAGGCAGGGTGTTCTGCATCTAGTGAACTGCCTCAACCGAGAAATGCCCTAGCTGGGCCTCTGGGCCCGTGCCTCTTCAGAAGCCTGCAGTGCTACAGGAAAAACTTTGCTTTCGTTGCAAGAGGATTGCAAGACGAGTTCTCCTGGAGGCAGGGTGACTTCAGGTAGGAGGTGGATGGAAGGCGAAGTCGAGTGTTTTTCTCAGTGCAGCTCAGACTAGGGAATGTGTGCGACTTCCACAACATGTTGGAACTTGCTAGAACGCTGCTCGTGAACCTGTACGAGTGCTGTGAACTTAGGAGATCCCAAGAAAGAGTGCAGTGTGTAGCCCATGACTCTGCAGACATATAGGACCTCCGAGGGACCTATGGGGCTCGTTGTTGCTCAGCAGTCCTACAGGGGTTTGGAGGTTCTCGGTGATCTTGGAACGAAAATGATGCTCACCCGAGTGGCCTAGGAGTCCTGAAAAGGGTACTTCCTTTAAAATAAGCAGAACTTTCACTAAGAACTCATGGAAAGAGCTGCATGCCTCCCTTTCTGCATGGCTACTCAGGCCCTTACCTCGAGGCAAGCACTCGCGTTGAGATACCCTTTAGCTCTAGACCATGGCAAATTGTGCCCATCCCGGACAATGAAGCACCCTGTGTAGCCAGAGAAAACTCATTTTCTTCCCAGACTCATGCCTACAGTGGCCAGAGGCCTGTCAACAGCTAGAATTGCAGGGAGCTTCACGGCCGCATGAATGGAGCTCTCAAAATGTTAAAGCACGGCTACTACCAACATGCCCCCATTTCCATAGTCACAAACAGCGTACATCCCTGTGGTTTCTAACACCTCAGAAGAGACACAGAGTACACACTGGTTCCTTCCGTGAATCAACTTCTCGAGGAAGGGTGTTCTGCATCTCGTGATCTGCCTCAACCAAGGAACGCCCTAACTAGGCCTCTGGGCCCGTGCCTCTTCAAAAGCCTGCAGTGCTACAGGAAAAACTGTGCTTTAGTTGCAATAGGAAGGCAAGCCGACTTTCTCCTGGAGCAGGGTGACTTCAGGTACGAGTTACTGGATGGAAGCCGAAACCCAGTGTGTTTCTCTGTGCAGCTCAGACTAGGGAAGGAGTGCGACTTCCACGGCATGTTGGAACTTGCTAGAACGGTGCTCGTGAACCTGTGCGATTGCTGGCTAAATCAAGATGGCCCAAGAAAGAGTGCACTGTGTTGCCCTACACTCGGCATACACACTGTGAGTCCGAAAGCTACGGGCCTGGATATTGCTTAGAAGGGCCAGGGGAGCCTGAGGGTACTCAGTGTTCTTGCAGGGAATAGGGTTTCCAGGCGAGGCACCTAGGTGTCCTGAAAGGCGTACTGGCGTTAAAATGCTGCAGAGCAGAGATTACGGCCTCATGGAAACTGCTACATGCCTCCGCTTCTGCATAGCATTTCAGGGCCTTACCTCGAGGCAAGTTCTCACGTTGCTTGCCCTGTGAGCGACAGAGCATGCTAGGATGCTGTATTTCTCCTTGAATAGAGTGACTTCAGGGACGAGGTCCCAGAAGAATTCTAAGCAGAGTGTTTTCTCATGGCAGCTCAGACGAGGGCAATGTCGAAGACTTCCAGGGCATGTTGGACTGCCTAGAAATGTGGTTCTGATGCTGTTCGAGTGCTCTGGAAATGTAGTTCTCCTGAAGTAACGTACAGTGTGTTGCCTGAGACTCGGCAGACCCAGAGGGCCTCCGAGGGACGTTTGGGACTCAATGTTGCTCAGCAGGTCCACAGGGGTGTGGAGTTAGTCAGTGACCTAGGAACGAAAATGATGCTCACCCGAGGGGCCTAGGAGTCCTGAAAAGGGTACTTCCTTCAAAATAAAGCAGAATAGCGACTAAGAGCGCATGGAAAGAGCTGCATGCCTCCCTTTCTGCATGGCTACTCAGGGCCTTACCTCGAGGCAAGGACGCACGTTGTGATTCCCTTTAGCTCTAGAGCATGGCAAGATGAGCCCCACCCCGGCCAATGAAGCACCCTGTGTAGCCAGAGAAAACATTTTCTTCCCAGACCCATGCCTACAGTGGCCAGAGGCCTGTCCACAGCAGAGAATTTCAGCTAGCTGCACGGCAACAAGAATGGACGTTTCCAAAAGGAAAAGCAAGGCTAGTACCATCACGCCCCCATTTCCATGGGCACACGCAGGGTACATCCCAGTGGTTTCTAACGAGTCAAAAGGGACACAGAGTACACACTGGTTCCTTCCCTGAATCAACTTCTCGAGGCAGGGTGTTCTGCATCTAGTGAACTGCCTCAACCAAGGAACGCCCTAGCTAGGCCTCTGGGCCCGTGCCTCTTCAAAAGCTTGCAGTGCTACAGGAAAAACTGTGCTGTCGTTGCAATAGGAACGCAAGCCGTCTTTCTCCTGGAGGCAGGGTGATTTCAGGTAGGAGGTGGATGGAAGGTGAAGCCGAGTGTTTTTCTCTGTGCAGCTCAGACTAGGGAATTTGTGCGATGTCCACAGCATGTTGGAAGTTGCTAGAACGGTGCTCGTGAACCTGTGCGAGTGCTGTGAAATCAAGATATCCCAAGAAAGAGTGCAGTGTGTTGCCCATGACTTGGCAGAAACAGAGGGCCGCTGAGGGACCTATGGGCCTCGTTGTTGCTCAGCAGGCTCACAGGGGTGTGGAGGTACTCAGTGATCTTGGAAGGAAAAGGATGCTCACCCAAGGGGCCTAGGAGTCCTGAAAAGGGTAGTTTCTTTAAAATAAAGCAGAGCAGCGAATAAGAGCTCATAGAAAGAGCTGCATGCCTCCGTTTCTGCATGGCTACTCAGGGCCTTACTCTGAGGCAAGGACTCACGTTGAGATTCCATTTAGCTCTAGAGCATGGCAAGATGAGCCCCACCCCAGTTAATGAAGCAACCTCTGTAGCCAGAGAAAACTCATTTTCGTCCCAGACCCATTCCTACAGTGGCCAGTGGCCTGTCAACAGCAGAGGATTTCGCTAGCTTCACGGCAACAAGAATGGAGGTTTCCAAATGGAAAAGGAAGGCTACTACCATTACACGCCCATTTCCATGGGCACACGCAGGATACATCCCTGTGGTTTCTAACGAGTCAAAAGGGACACAGAGTACACACTGGTTCCTTCCCTGAATCAACTTCTTGAGGCAGGGTGTTCTGCATCTAGTGAACTGCCTCAACCGAGAAATGCCCTAGCTGGGCCTCTGGGCCCGTGCCTCTTCAGAAGCCTGCAGTGCTACAGGAAAAACTTTGCTTTCGTTGCAAGAGGATTGCAAGACGAGTTCTCCTGGAGGCAGGGTGACTTCAGGTAGGAGGTGGATGGAAGGCGAAGTCGAGTGTTTTTCTCAGTGCAGCTCAGACTAGGGAATGTGTGCGACTTCCACAACATGTTGGAACTTGCTAGAACGCTGCTCGTGAACCTGTACGAGTGCTGTGAACTTAGGAGATCCCAAGAAAGAGTGCAGTGTGTAGCCCATGACTCTGCAGACATATAGGACCTCCGAGGGACCTATGGGGCTCGTTGTTGCTCAGCAGTCCTACAGGGGTTTGGAGGTTCTCGGTGATCTTGGAACGAAAATGATGCTCACCCGAGTGGCCTAGGAGTCCTGAAAAGGGTACTTCCTTTAAAATAAGCAGAACTTTCACTAAGAACTCATGGAAAGAGCTGCATGCCTCCCTTTCTGCATGGCTACTCAGGCCCTTACCTCGAGGCAAGCACTCGCGTTGAGATACCCTTTAGCTCTAGACCATGGCAAATTGTGCCCATCCCGGACAATGAAGCACCCTGTGTAGCCAGAGAAAACTCATTTTCTTCCCAGACCCATGCCTACAGTGGCCAGAGGCCTGTCAACAGCTAGAATTGCAGGGAGCTTCACGGCCGCATGAATGGAACTCTCAAAATGTTAAAGCACGGCTACTACCAACATGCCCCCATTTCCATAGTCACAAACAGCGTACATCCCTGTGGTTTCTAACACCTCAGAAGAGACACAGAGTACACACTGGTTCCTTCCGTGAATCAACTTCTCGAGGAAGGGTGTTCTGCATCTCGTGATCTGCCTCAACCAAGGAACGCCCTAACTAGGCCTCTGGGCCCGTGCCTCTTCAAAAGCCTGCAGTGCTACAGGAAAAACTGTGCTTTAGTTGCAATAGGAAGGCAAGCCGACTTTCTCCTGGAGCAGGGTGACTTCAGGTACGAGTTACTGGATGGAAGCCGAAACCCAGTGTGTTTCTCTGTGCAGCTCAGACTAGGGAAGGAGTGCGACTTCCACGGCATGTTGGAACTTGCTAGAACGGTGCTCGTGAACCTGTGCGATTGCTGGCTAAATCAAGATGGCCCAAGAAAGAGTGCACTGTGTTGCCCTACACTCGGCATACACACTGTGAGTCCGAAAGCTACGGGCCTGGATATTGCTTAGAAGGGCCAGGGGAGCCTGAGGGTACTCAGTGTTCTTGCAGGGAATAGGGTTTCCAGGCGAGGCACCTAGGTGTCCTGAAAGGCGTACTGGCGTTAAAATGCTGCAGAGCAGAGATTACGGCCTCATGGAAACTGCTACATGCCTCCGCTTCTGCATAGCATTTCAGGGCCTTACCTCGAGGCAAGTTCTCACGTTGCTTGCCCTGTGAGCGACAGAGCATGCTAGGATGCTGTATTTCTCCTTGAATAGAGTGACTTCAGGGACGAGGTCCCAGAAGAATTCTAAGCAGAGTGTTTTCTCATGGCAACTCAGACGAGGGCAATGTCGAAGACTTCCAGGGCATGTTGGACTGCCTAGAAATGTGGTTCTGATGCTGTTCGAGTGCTCTGGAAATGTAGTTCTCCTGAAGTAACGTACAGTGTGTTGCCTGAGACTCGGCAGACCCAGAGGGCCTCCGAGGGACGTTTGGGACTCAATGTTGCTCAGCAGGTCCACAGGGGTGTGGAGTTAGTCAGTGACCTAGGAACGAAAATGATGCTCACCCGAGGGGCCTAGGCGTCCTGAAAAGGGTACTTCCTTCAAAATAAAGCAGAATAGCGACTAAGAGCGCATGGAAAGAGCTGCATGCCTCCCTTTCGGCATGGCTACTCAGGGCCTTACCTCGAGGCAAGGACGCACGATGTGATTCCCTTTAGCTCTAGAGCATGGCAAGATGAGCCCCACCCCGGCCAATGAAGCACCCTGTGTAGCCAGAGAAAACATTTTCTTCCCAGACCCATGCCTACAGTGGCCAGAGGCCTGTCCACAGCAGAGAATTTCAGCTAGCTGCACGGCAACAAGAATGGACGTTTCCAAAAGGAAAAGCAAGGCTAGTACCATCACGCCCCCATTTCCATGGGCACACGCAGGGTACATCCCAGTGGTTTCTAACGAGTCAAAAGGGACACAGAGTACACACTGGTTCCTTCCCTGAATCAACTTCTCGAGGCAGGGTGTTCTGCATCTAGTGAACTGCCTCAACCAAGGAACGCCCTAGCTAGGCCTCTGGGCCCGTGCCTCTTCAAAAGCTTGCAGTGCTACAGGAAAAACTGTGCTGTCGTTGCAATAGGAACGCAAGCCGTCTTTCTCCTGGAGGCAGGGTGATTTCAGGTAGGAGGTGGATGGAAGGTGAAGCCGAGTGTTTTTCTCTGTGCAGCTCAGACTAGGGAATTTGTGCGATGTCCACAGCATGTTGGAACTTGCTAGAACGGTGCTCGTGAACCTGTGCGAGTGCTGTGAAATCAAGATATCCCAAGAAAGAGTGCAGTGTGTTGCCCATGACTTGGCAGAAACAGAGGGCCGCTGAGGGACCTATGGGCCTCGTTGTTGCTCAGCAGGCTCACAGGGGTGTGGAGGTACTCAGTGATCTTGGAAGGAAAAGGATGCTCACCCAAGGGGCCTAGGAGTCCTGAAAAGGGTAGTTTCTTTAAAATAAAGCAGAGCAGCGAATAAGAGCTCATAGAAAGAGCTGCATGCCTCCGTTTCTGCATGGCTACTCAGGGCCTTACTCTGAGGCAAGGACTCACGTTGAGATTCCATTTAGCTCTAGAGCATGGCAAGATGAGCCCCACCCCAGTTAATGAAGCAACCTCTGTAGCCAGAGAAAACTCATTTTCGTCCCAGACCCATTCCTACAGTGGCCAGTGGCCTGTCAACAGCAGAGGATTTCGCTAGCTTCACGGCAACAAGAATGGAGGTTTCCAAATGGAAAAGGAAGGCTAGTACCATTACACGCCCATTTCCATGGGCACACGCAGGATACATCCCTGTGGTTTCTAACGAGTCAAAAGGGACACAGAGTACACACTGGTTCCTTCCCTGAATCAACTTCTTGAGGCAGGGTGTTCTGCATCTAGTGAACTGCCTCAACCGAGAAATGCCCTAGCTGGGCCTCTGGGCCCGTGCCTCTTCAGAAGCCTGCAGTGCTACAGGAAAAACTTTGCTTTCGTTGCAAGAGGATTGCAAGACGAGTTCTCCTGGAGGCAGGGTGACTTCAGGTAGGAGGTGGATGGAAGGCGAAGTCGAGTGTTTTTCTCAGTGCAGCTCAGACTAGGGAATGTGTGCGACTTCCACAACATGTTGGAACTTGCTAGAACGCTGCTCGTGAACCTGTACGAGTGCTGTGAACTTAGGAGATCCCAAGAAAGAGTGCAGTGTGTAGCCCATGACTCTGCAGACATATAGGACCTCCGAGGGACCTATGGGGCTCGTTGTTGCTCAGCAGTCCTACAGGGGTTTGGAGGTTCTCGGTGATCTTGGAACGAAAATGATGCTCACCCGAGTGGCCTAGGAGTCCTGAAAAGGGTACTTCCTTTAAAATAAGCAGAACTTTCACTAAGAACTCATGGAAAGAGCTGCATGCCTCCCTTTCTGCATGGCTACTCAGGCCCTTACCTCGAGGCAAGCACTCGCGTTGAGATACCCTTTAGCTCTAGACCATGGCAAATTGTGCCCATCCCGGACAATGAAGCACCCTGTGTAGCCAGAGAAAACTCATTTTCTTCCCAGACCCATGCCTACAGTGGCCAGAGGCCTGTCAACAGCTAGAATTGCAGGGAGCTTCACGGCCGCATGAATGGAGCTCTCAAAATGTTAAAGCACGGCTACTACCAACATGCCCCCATTTCCATAGTCACAAACAGCGTACATCCCTGTGGTTTCTAACACCTCAGAAGAGACACAGAGTACACACTGGTTCCTTCCGTGAATCAACTTCTCGAGGAAGGGTGTTCTGCATCTCGTGATCTGCCTCAACCAAGGAACGCCCTAACTAGGCCTCTGGGCCCGTGCCTCTTCAAAAGCCTGCAGTGCTACAGGAAAAACTGTGCTTTAGTTGCAAGAGGAAGGCAAGCCGAATTTCTCCTGGAGCAGGGTGACTTCAGGTACGAGTTACTGGATGGAAGCCGAAACCCAGTGTGTTTCTCTGTGCAGCTCAGACTAGGGAAGGAGTGCGACTTCCACGGCATGTTGGAACTTGCTAGAACGGTGCTCGTGAACCTGTGCGATTGCTGGCTAAATCAAGATGGCCCAAGAAAGAGTGCACTGTGTTGCCCTACACTCGGCATACACACTGTGAGTCCGAAAGCTACGGGCCTGGATATTGCTTAGAAGGGCCAGGGGAGCCTGAGGGTACTCAGTGTTCTTGCAGGGAATAGGGTTTCCAGGCGAGGCACCTAGGTGTCCTGAAAGGCGTACTGGCGTTAAAATGCTGCAGAGCAGAGATTACGGCCTCATGGAAACTGCTACATGCCTCCGCTTCTGCATAGCATTTCAGGGCCTTACCTCGAGGCAAGTTCTCACGTTGCTTGCCCTGTGAGCGACAGAGCATGCTAGGATGCTGTATTTCTCCTTGAATAGAGTGACTTCAGGGACGAGGTCCCAGAAGAATTCTAAGCAGAGTGTTTTCTCATGGCAACTCAGACGAGGGCAATGTCGAAGACTTCCAGGGCATGTTGGACTGCCTAGAAATGTGGTTCTGATGCTGTTCGAGTGCTCTGGAAATGTAGTTCTCCTGAAGTAACGTACAGTGTGTTGCCTGAGACTCGGCAGACCCAGAGGGCCTCCGAGGGACGTTTGGGACTCAATGTTGCTCAGCAGGTCCACAGGGGTGTGGAGTTAGTCAGTGACCTAGGAACGAAAATGATGCTCACCCGAGGGGCCTAGGCGTCCTGAAAAGGGTACTTCCTTCAAAATAAAGCAGAATAGCGACTAAGAGCGCATGGAAAGAGCTGCATGCCTCCCTTTCGGCATGGCTACTCAGGGCCTTACCTCGAGGCAAGGACGCACGATGTGATTCCCTTTAGCTCTAGAGCATGGCAAGATGAGCCCCACCCCGGCCAATGAAGCACCCTGTGTAGCCAGAGAAAACATTTTCTTCCCAGACCCATGCCTACAGTGGCCAGAGGCCTGTCCACAGCAGAGAATTTCAGCTAGCTGCACGGCAACAAGAATGGACGTTTCCAAAAGGAAAAGCAAGGCTAGTACCATCACGCCCCCATTTCCATGGGCACACGCAGGGTACATCCCAGTGGTTTCTAACGAGTCAAAAGGGACACAGAGTACACACTGGTTCCTTCCCTGAATCAACTTCTCGAGGCAGGGTGTTCTGCATCTAGTGAACTGCCTCAACCAAGGAACGCCCTAGCTAGGCCTCTGGGCCCGTGCCTCTTCAAAAGCTTGCAGTGCTACAGGAAAAACTGTGCTGTCGTTGCAATAGGAACGCAAGCCGTCTTTCTCCTGGAGGCAGGGTGATTTCAGGTAGGAGGTGGATGGAAGGTGAAGCCGAGTGTTTTTCTCTGTGCAGCTCAGACTAGGGAATTTGTGCGATGTCCACAGCATGTTGGAACTTGCTAGAACGGTGCTCGTGAACCTGTGCGAGTGCTGTGAAATCAAGATATCCCAAGAAAGAGTGCAGTGTGTTGCCCATGACTTGGCAGAAACAGAGGGCCGCTGAGGGACCTATGGGCCTCGTTGTTGCTCAGCAGGCTCACAGGGGTGTGGAGGTACTCAGTGATCTTGGAAGGAAAAGGATGCTCACCCAAGGGGCCTAGGAGTCCTGAAAAGGGTAGTTTCTTTAAAATAAAGCAGAGCAGCGAATAAGAGCTCATAGAAAGAGCTGCATGCCTCCGTTTCTGCATGGCTACTCAGGGCCTTACTCTGAGGCAAGGACTCACGTTGAGATTCCATTTAGCTCTAGAGCATGGCAAGATGAGCCCCACCCCAGTTAATGAAGCAACCTCTGTAGCCAGAGAAAACTCATTTTCGTCCCAGACCCATTCCTACAGTGGCCAGTGGCCTGTCAACAGCAGAGGATTTCGCTAGCTTCACGGCAACAAGAATGGAGGTTTCCAAATGGAAAAGGAAGGCTAGTACCATTACACGCCCATTTCCATGGGCACACGCAGGATACATCCCTGTGGTTTCTAACGAGTCAAAAGGGACACAGAGTACACACTGGTTCCTTCCCTGAATCAACTTCTTGAGGCAGGGTGTTCTGCATCTAGTGAACTGCCTCAACCGAGAAATGCCCTAGCTGGGCCTCTGGGCCCGTGCCTCTTCAGAAGCCTGCAGTGCTACAGGAAAAACTTTGCTTTCGTTGCAAGAGGATTGCAAGACGAGTTCTCCTGGAGGCAGGGTGACTTCAGGTAGGAGGTGGATGGAAGGCGAAGTCGAGTGTTTTTCTCAGTGCAGCTCAGACTAGGGAATGTGTGCGACTTCCACAACATGTTGGAACTTGCTAGAACGCTGCTCGTGAACCTGTACGAGTGCTGTGAACTTAGGAGATCCCAAGAAAGAGTGCAGTGTGTAGCCCATGACTCTGCAGACATATAGGACCTCCGAGGGACCTATGGGGCTCGTTGTTGCTCAGCAGTCCTACAGGGGTTTGGAGGTTCTCGGTGATCTTGGAACGAAAATGATGCTCACCCGAGTGGCCTAGGAGTCCTGAAAAGGGTACTTCCTTTAAAATAAGCAGAACTTTCACTAAGAACTCATGGAAAGAGCTGCATGCCTCCCTTTCTGCATGGCTACTCAGGCCCTTACCTCGAGGCAAGCACTCGCGTTGAGATACCCTTTAGCTCTAGACCATGGCAAATTGTGCCCATCCCGGACAATGAAGCACCCTGTGTAGCCAGAGAAAACTCATTTTCTTCCCAGACCCATGCCTACAGTGGCCAGAGGCCTGTCAACAGCTAGAATTGCAGGGAGCTTCACGGCCGCATGAATGGAGCTCTCAAAATGTTAAAGCACGGCTACTACCAACATGCCCCCATTTCCATAGTCACAAACAGCGTACATCCCTGTGGTTTCTAACACCTCAGAAGAGACACAGAGTACACACTGGTTCCTTCCGTGAATCAACTTCTCGAGGAAGGGTGTTCTGCAT